>NC_061770.1:45806631-46158067 GCF_022458985.1 Mugil cephalus
TGGGTTGTTAGAGGACCATTCATTGGTGGGAAAGCTGGGACAAAACAAATTCCTTCAATTGTAGCTGAGTATCTGGTCATTACAGACTATAGTCAACCGAGTTTAAGGTGTGCACCACCCACAGACGTCCTTAAGTCATTTAGAACTGAAGAAGCCACATGGATGAGGGTCAAACGTGTTCAAGAAAGCATAAAAAGCCTCTGCATTTTTGTCTTTTTCTTTTGGATCAAGATGAACAAAGCTATATTTCCGGGAGGTTTGGCGGTCCAAAGCACGTAGGACCACTTTACACTTGGCAAAAAGCAGCAGTTTGGATGTTTTGGGGAGTAAAAATCCACACAGTATATCTTACTGGTTCGTTAGCGTCCTTGTAAACAGTTGAGGTGGACTCTCTAATCAGAATTAATTCTACATTTCTGGAGATGTAATCATTTCCAGATAAGAGGCTGGTAGGTCGATACTATTGACTGAGCTAGGGAAGAGCTACAGCGTGCAACGCTCCATAAAACCACGCATAATCCCCCATAAAACCACATATTCTGACGTTTCTCTTCCACAAATGACATGCACCAGCGCCATGAAAAATGAGTGGATTGTACCGCTGCATATCTTTCAGACTGAGCCATCTTGGCGCTCCCTCTTCTTTTTTGGCATCGATATTCTCATCTGAGCATTGGCACGATAGCAGATAAAAAGGTATTTCCAGAAATGTCAAACTATTACTCGGAATTCAACCGCACCAGCGTTTGGTGGAATTTGACCTGCGCATCGCAACGATGACTCTCATTTGCATAACTCTTGTTTCTATTTCAAGTCTTTTTCAGTCCCAGTTTGAGTGTAAAGTTGAAATGTGCTCCCTGCCTATGCTGCTTTGCGTCTCCCAGACATGCAACCAAGCAAAGCGTTTGTTAACACATGATATTTATGTGAATTGCTAACAGTGTTCAAAGGCTTTGATTTGCGACTTTTGTTTTGCCGGGGAGAGATTTATGAGGCGTTTTATGAAGCGCGGCACGAGAAAGACAATATTTGTGAACATTTGGGGCCAGAGAATTATGATAGGGACTATTTTCCTCTTTCTTCTCCAAAGTTCATTGAGATGTAAATGAATTCCAGATCGCGTGTTGTGGAGAGCGACTGTAATGTTTGGCGTCATGTGCCAGCACGTCTGCGATGTTTGATGCGCACAGCTGAAACGCTTCCTTGTTGTGCTTCCGTCTTGAAGCTGAAGTGAGGCGATGCGTTTCTATCAACTGGCTGCTCACACGGCTCGGTGTTTGGTTGGCTTCCCACCTCGGCCGATTAACGGGATCAAACTCATAACAAATGTCCTTTGTGAGTTCCTGTGTGTGTGTTGGTGCTCGTGTGCGCCCGCGTGTGTTTGCGGACTCGGGGAAGGATTAAGATGGAGCCTGAGTTATGGCAGCTGCCTTCGGAGGGTACGATAGAGAAGGAGAGACAGTGATGGAGGGAGAGTGTGAGACAGACCTGGCGCCCTGCACTCAGCGCTTTCACTGACTTAGCACAACAGTGTCGACGTCGCCGACTCTTAAATCAGTCCAGGCCTTCTTCAAGCTCCATTTACATTTCAGGGAAATCCTCCCGCCTTGAGCCAGCGAGGTTGTTTTACTTAACTGTCTCAGGATACAAATATCAATTACTGTAATGTAGCTCCTGCTGAATTGTATGCGCCGCTGCTGAGTGATAGAAGAGCTAATGGAGCCGGTTAAAGAATCGGCACATTTGTTCAATAAAATACAGAAAGTGTACTGTTGTGCTAGTGGGCACATAAATGTAAAACGATGATTCAACTCAGAGCGGGCGTCTGCTAATTGAAAATGAAAATCAACACACACGTCACTCAAAGTGCTCAGTGGAACTTTTACCACAGGGGTCTTCAACGTTTTTCAGGCCAAGGACCCCCGAACTGATGGAGAGATTAAGTAGGGACCCCTTACCTGCTATATGTGTTCTATATTAAACTTGGCCTCATGCCATTTATAAATATGCATTGTTATTATCAACAGCATTCAATATTAAGCTATTCAAGTATTATTTTTTTTATTTTAAACATGTGCAACGGTAGGAGGGCCGTGGAACTGTCATGAACATAAAAATACCGATATATAACATGCACTGTTAGCTTCTCTTCTACTAATATTGTGAGTGCGCCTGGGTTTTCCCCCTGGGGACTGAATAGGCTCTTAGCCAATTGCGAGAACCCCTGACAATATGTGCCCTTGTGATTGGCTCAGTAGCGAAATGGGCATGGCCTGCTGCGTACAGGAGGCTTAGATTGACAGGTCAAGTGTGGCGCTCCGTGTGAAATGGTGTGCTGCAGAGACAGCTCCTGTATCACTGAATGAGTGAAGTGCTGACTGAAAGATAACGTCCTCTGCCTCCATTTATCCCTTTACTAAAATGTGTTGGATTCATGTTAATGTATACATAAAGAAATGTAAATTTGCAGGGGAAAATCATGGGTAAAAATGATAAAAATATATAGAAAATGTCTAATCAACCAAAGATTTTGCGACTTCCCTGCAGTACTTCTGCGGACCCCCTAGGGGTTGCGGAACCCTGCGGACAGAAAAAGTGGCGGTGGGTATGACTTTTTCTTGTGTCTGGTCTGGTTGAGGTGGGTGGGTGTAGAAGTAATACACAAATGCCAGTTCCTGGGGTCATAATTTTATGCCTGATCTGTGTAAATATAGCTCAGTTTTTCACTGATGATGATGATGATGACGGCCCCTGTCGCCCATTGTTGACACCAAAGCTTAGCTCAAACTCCAGGGCCAAATGCCATGTTTTGAAGAACACATGCTCAACATTCAGACTCTTACTTTTAGCTGTGTTATTATTATAAATGCTTACTTAGAGAGAAGTAGTTCCCCGAAATTGTTAGCCTAATAGCATGATAGATAGCCTAACAGATGTGCTTGCTAAAAATTGTGTTATATCTTGTTTTACAAAACCGTTCAAATATGACTGAGGCCATTGTGATTTAAGGCTAACGAAATTCAAGAAAGCCTTCTTTAGTTGCACAAAAAAGGGTGCTCACTTGAGGTGGTTTTTGCCTTCTTTGAAAAATAGCCACTGATAAATTGGAAGCACCTTTTCCAAATACAGATATCGAACACTTACACAAGATTGATCAGCTCATCCATGTACACATGTCTGTTTACTTCAATTAAATTTCTGAAGGAAACACGTAGAATCTAGTAATATAACACATAGCTGATGATCTTATGTGACAGTTTGTGAATATAACAGGAATCATGGACCGGTTGGTGAATTGTTCATCTAGGTAGGAGTGGGCAACTGCAGGCCATGACGACTGGGGCAGATGTATTTTATGGAGCTCCACAGGTCTGATACACATATATCTTATAATAAATTATAAGATATTAGAGGACAGGAGCCAGAGAAGAGAGACGAGAGGATATATCCTCAGTGCATCGTCCCCCTGCAGCCTAGACCTATAGCAGCATAACTAAGGGATGGTTAAGTCCAGCCCTAACTATAAGCTTTTTCAAAAAGGAAAGTCTTAAGCCTGACCTTAAAAATAGAGATGGTGTCTGCCTCCTGAACCCAAACTGGGAGCTGGTTCCACAGGAGAGGAGCCTGATAGCTGAAGACTCTACCTCCCATTTTACTTTTAGAAACTCTAGGAACCACAAGTAGACCTGCACTTAGAGATTGTAGTGATCTGTTGGGACAATATGGTACTATGAGGTCTTTCAGATATGATGGAGGATTTTAAATTCAATTCTAGATTTTATAGGGAGCCAATGAAAAGAAGCTTAAACTGGGGTAACATGATCTCTCTTGCTTATTCCTTTCAATGCTCTTGCTGCAGCATTTTGAGTCAATTGGAGGCTTTTTAAAGAGCTATTTGTACAGTCAGACAGTAACGAGTTACAATAATCCAGCCTGGAAGACACAAATGCATGAACTAGTTTTTTCCGTATCACTCTGAGAAAGGATGTTCCTAATTTTGACAATATTACACAAGTGAAAGAAAGCAGTCCTGGTCACCTGCTTTGTGTGAGAATTGAAGGTCATATCCTGGTCAAATATATCACCAAGGTTTTTCACAATAGTACTGGAGGCCAATGTAACACCATCCAACAAAACCAGGTGATTAGATAATGAATCTCTGACATGTTTAGGGCCAAATACAATGACTTCTGTTTTGTCTGAATTTAAAAGTAGAAAATTACAGGTCGTCCAAGCCTTTAAGTCTTTAAGGCATGCTTGGAGTTTAACCAGCTGATTAGTTTAATCTGGTTTCATGGATAGATATAGCTGGGTATTGTCTGCGTAGCAATGGAAGTTTATGCCATGCCTTCTAATAATATTGCCTAAGGTAACCATGTATAATGTGAATAATATTGGTCCTAGCACAGAACCCTGAGGAACTCCATAGCTCACTTTGGAATATAAAGGAGAATTGTTGTTTACATGGACAGACGGGAATCTATCTGACACATATAATTCAAATCAGTCTAGTGCAATTCCTGTAATCTTGATCACACTTTCAAGTCTTTTTTGTAGTAGAATGCTGTGATCAGTAGTGTTAAATGTAGCACTGAGATCTAGCAGGACAAGTATAGAGACAAGTCTATCGTCTGAATCCATGAGGAGATCATTGGTAACTTTAACCAGAGCCGTTTCTGTACTATGATGAGCTCTAAAACCTGACTGAAATTCTTCTAACAAAGCATTCCTGTTTAAATGATCAACCAACTGATTGGCAACAACCCTTTCTAACACTTTAGAAATAAAAGGAAGGTTGGAAATTGGCCTATAGTTGCTAAAGCTTCTGGGTCAAGGGTGTTTTTTTTTTTTTAAGTAAAGGTTTAATTACAGCAGTTTTAAAAGACTGGGGCACATATCCTGTTAATAAAGATGAGTTTATCTGATTTAATATGGAGGTATTAATTAATGGAAAAACTTCCTTGAGCAATTTAGTTGGGATGGGGTCTTGATGGTTTAGATGCTGTAATAACTGAAGTGAGCTCTGGAAGGTCAATTAAAGAGAAAGAATCCAAGTATTGACTAGGTCCTACAGAGGTTTCTAATGCCACTGTACTTACTTTGGCAGCTGGAAGGACGCTATGAATTTTATCTCTAATGCCAACAATTTTATCAACGAAGAAGCTCATGAAGTCATTACTGCTGAGGTCTGAGGGAATAGATGGCTCAACAGAGCTGTGACTCTTTGTCAGCCTGGCTACAGTGCTGAAAAGAAATCTGAGGTTGTTCTTGTTTTCTTCTATTAATGAAGAATAATATGCTGTTCTAATCTTACGAGAGTTTTTTTTATAAGTTGTTAAACTTTCTTTCCGGGCTATGTTCTTCAGAATTAGTGGAATGCTAAATTCTTTCCAGCTTTTGCAACTCTGAATTATACCATGGAGCTATCCTCCTCCGATTTATCACCTTCTTTTTCAGAGGAGCAACTAGATTTAGAGTTGTACTAAGCGATGCTGCCGTGCTGTCAACAAAATAATCTATTTGTGATGGAGTTAGATTGTGGTTGCTGTCATCCACATCACTGACATAAGGCACTGAAGTAAATACTGAAGGAATTAATTCCTTATATCTAGTTATAGCATCATCAGATAAATGTCTACCATAACAAAACGTCTTTCCAATTACAGGGCAATCACTTATAGTAAATTCAAATGTTATAAGGAAATGATCAGACAAAAGAGGGTTATGAGTGTATAACCCGTTTCTATGCCATATGTTATTATATGATCTAAGGTGTGATTGAAATAGTGAGTTACATTTACATTCTGAGAAAAGGCAATTTAGTCTAATAATGACATAAATGAAGAGCTAAGACTATGACTACCAACATCAACATGGATGTTAAAGTCACCTACTATAATGACTTTATGTGTTCTAAGCACTAAATCACATAGAAACTCAGAGAATTCAGCTAAAAATTCAGAGTAAGGACCAGGTGGGCGATACACCACAACAAAGAGAATAGTTTTTTGTGTTTTCCAGTCTGGATGAGCAGAGTAAGGCTTTCAAATGAATTAAAGCTTTGCTTAGGTCTAGGATTAATACATAAATCAGAGTGGAAGATTCCTGCCACTCCTCCTCCTCGGCCTGTGCTTCGAGGAATGTGATAGTTACTATGACTGGGTGGCGTTGACTCATTTAAACTGACATATTCATCATCCTGTAGCCACATTTCAGTCAAACTAAATAGATCAGTCTGATGATCGGTTATCAGATCAGTCAGTAAAAGAGATTTAGACTAGAAAGATCTGACATTTAAAAGACCACATTTAATTTTCTTATTGCTCTGTTGTACTAGTGAATTTGTGTTGATTTGTAGAAGGTTCCTGTGAATAACTCCTCTATTGTTATTTTTCGATTTAAAAAATCTGGGAGCAGACAGCACATCTATGGAGTTTGGGGAGTTATGGGTGTGAGACAGTACTAGAGAAGCAGTAGACAAGCGTGTAAGACTTCAGCTCTGGCACCTGGGCTGAACTCTGGGTTGTCATGGTTTTGGGGGGTTAATAAAATGAGCCAAATTCCTAGAGATAAGAGAAGCACCTGCCAAGGTGAGGTGAATTCCATCTCGCCTAATCAGACCAGGCTTCCCCCAGAAAGAGTTCCAATTATCAACATAGGCCACGTCTTTGGCTGGACACCACCTAGATAACCAGCGGTGGAATGACGACATGCAACTAAACATATTGTCACTGGTCAAATTGGGGAGGGGTCCAGAGAAAACTATGGAGTCCGACATAGTTTTTGCAAACTTACACACCGATTCAACATTAAGTTTAGTGACCTCCGATTGGTGTAACCGTTGGTCATTACTGCCAATGTGAATAACAATTGTACTTTACTTAGCCTTAGCCTTAGCCAGCAGTTTCAGATAAGATTTGGTGTCGCCCGCTCTGACCCCTGGTCTAACTATGGTCGCTGGTTTCTCTAGCTTCACGTTCCGCAAAATTGAGTCGCCAATTACCAGAGTTGGTTTCTCAGTGGGTGTGTCGATGAGTGGGGAAAAACGTGAAGCGGATGGTGGTGCTCCGTGGGCTGAGTAAGACTATGCCTCCTTCGCACCGTCACCCAACCGCCCTGATTTCCCGGCTGCTCTGGAGCTGTAGGGGGACAGCTAGCAGGAGCTATGTTAACGGGGGCTGCGCTTGGTCGGCCCGCACCGGCTACAGGGCACTGGCTAGCTATTGGGCTTTGCATGGTGCGGAGTTGTGCTTCCAATTCAGAGAGCCTCACCTCCAAAGCTACAAATAAACTACATTTATTACAGGTACCATTACCACTAAAGGAGGCAGAGGAGTAGCTAAACATGTGGCACGACAAGAAGGAGAAGTAGAGGGAGAGAGTGGCCATAGTTAACCGCTAACTACACCAAAGCTGATTAGACTGAGAAGAAATGTGAGATTAACAAGGAAAACGTATATGTGATTTTAACAGAGCTAAAATGGTGCAAGCACACACAGCAGCACTGCAGAATCGGGAAGTGACGCTTACTCACATGATGAACTGCTGATGCAATGATGCATGCCTGCATCTCCAAACAGCATGAGTCCTTTTCTGTATTTTTTGTCCCTCATGGTGACTGGCTTTGTGTCTTCTCCTTAAACATTTTGTTTTCTTCTTCCGTGGTGGTTTATTACAGCCATCCCTAATATATGTGACATTTATACCTTCTGGTGAAGTTTAATTGCTCCAAACTCACTGACAGACATGCGCATGATCCTTTTTTATGACATTTTAAAAGCTTTTTTGAAATTAGCTCTCAAAATACCATCAATACGATGATGGACCAGCGATAGGCCGTCCGCGGCTGGATTTCAGGCACTATGTGATTGATGGCCTGCTCACATTACAAATCGCTCACTATCATTAGGTTGCTCATTAGCATGATGATGGGGAGAGGATGGAACTCAGGTTAATTACTGACAGAGAGACTAATAAGGGTGCCTCCCCGATGACTCTGGAGCACACTTGTAAGTGCGCTTGGGCGTAGTTAGGTACGAGACCGAAGACAACATGCATACCACTGACAAATGTTTTCTCCCGGTTCGCTAAACTAGCCCGGTCCCCACCCCGAGAGAGAGGCAAAGCCGCATGACAGGTTTGCATTCCGCTTTCCTCGCATAAAAAAAAACTTCATGTAAACTTTTCCGCGAGAGTTTGCTGCCTCCGAGTTCCTCTTAATCCTCTCAGCTGGACCCAGCACCATGGAGAGGAAAGCCGCATACAAGTTGCATACAGAGTGTGTCCCGATCCTCTGATCGGTCAAAAACTGCAGGGCTTATCTTTCTAGAAGTTTGTCGCTCAATCCTTCCAAACCATCTGAATTCCCATTAAATTGTAGATTATTAGACCAGACCCCCTTTTTTAAGAATCGAATAAAAAATCTGTAATCCTGACATGTTTTGGCCCAGGTGAAGAGCTCGCTATTTAAGCTTCTTCCTCCCTTCTGACTCTTTTGCTGATGATCACACTCTGAAGTAAATATATGTAAAACAGATGCTTGCTGGTTTGTGTGCTGAGACAATATCAGACAGCCACGAGGAGACCCGAGGAGGCTGCTGGTTGTTTTATTGCTCTGCATGTGGGCAGCATTATGGCATTTGCTGGATGCTAATCTCTGCCTCTACGCTTGTGTCATGCTTTTTTTTTTTCTTACTCCTTTGTGCAGTATTTGTATTGGTATTAATTGTGAATTCCTGTTAATCGATGCCAAAGAACACTGCCCGAGAGCGGCCAGCTCCGTCATGAATTTTTGAGAGGGCGATGTGCTTAAGTTAATAATTATCTGCTGTGGATGCCGCGGATGCCTTGTCTGCGCCTGGGGCTGTTATCCATTTCTGTTAGAGTCTGTTAGCTTCAGTGGCTCGGATGTTTTGTTTGGACGCGGAAGGCAATAGATTCCACGTAACTGGGACGAGCACCTCATGTGCAGCCGCTCCCGTTCTTGGACCGCCGTGGTGAAGCCAGGGATGAAAAGATAAACTCTGCGTGAACCCTGTGCTCACTTATAGATCTCCATCGCGAGAGAAATAGTTGCTTATTTTGAGCCATGTCACACGTATTGTGTAGGAGCTGCAGTTTGTCCGTTCAGTTCCCCCACCATGCCTACCTACTTCTGAACAATGCGTTTCCAAGCGTATCGTGAAATGAACCCAAAGGCCTGCCCAGCGCACATCCTTACATGCATATATGTATCGTCGACTTGTCTTCATTTGAAACATAATGCCTGATTCCCCGGTTGATATTCTACATAAATAACCACTCTCCACCTCTCTTCTACCAGAGATGGATCGCGCCCATTAATGTGGCTCGCGCTGCTAAATTATTTAGCGCCGAAGATGACTGAAATGTGTTGGGTTGTGAATACAAGGGAGAGGGAGCCCAGATGGAGCCTGGTAAGATAATAGTAACAAAGCTGACTCTTCTCAACTTGGATGAACTGCACTGTTGGAATAAATATTGTATAATATAGGAAACTCCCCTCTGAGCATTTTATAGAATTTTCTTTTTTTAAAAAAAAAAAACTTAACAAAGCTATGCCTAGAAAGATATGCACGAGCCCGTCCTTGGTGTCTCATTCAAAAGTGAAACTACCAAATTGGAACATCTCGGCATGCTCCGATGAACACTGAAATGATGCATGGAAGTTTTTTGTTTTGAACGTGTCTGAACTCTCGATAACCTCCGGGGAAATTGAAAAGAGAAGAAAAGGTTGACAGTTCCGAGGGTGTTTTTTAGTTCACAAATGACAATGTTCAAGGCTTTTTATCCAAAAGATTTTAGATTTAGTTTGAAACACTAGAGGGCCCATTTACAATGCTGAAATTAATAATGATGCTTCCGCTGCATCAAACCCCCAGCGGTTTTCGCTCCTTTACTCAGCCGCGTTTAACCTGTAATCAGCGTCCTCCAGCTGACATCGCTCAGCGGACACATTCAAAGATTGTTTGGAATTTTAAAATACGGGCACGACTTTAATGACTGAGCTCTGTTGTTTAGCTGAAGAGCCACTTTGATAGCTGAATTGAAACCAAGGTGCCCCGGTTGGATTTGTGTCAGGGCTCACCAAAACCTTTTGATAAATTAAACAAAGGCTACCGCTGTCATATAACTCCATTTTTAAGTCACTTCACTCAAAAGATTACGTGGTCTTTCATAATCTGAATGTGACGTTCGGAACGCTTTTCTTTTTACAATGATGCAAAACTGCAAGACCTGTGATTCAGAAACTCTGGCGTACTCTGAAGTATAGTCACATTCAAGTGTTCTAAAACACGAGAGAAACCAGACTGCAGCCATGCTAGTAGCGGCTCTGTGTGGCTTTATGACTTTGTTTACACATAGATTTTTACCTCACCTTGTGTCTCCGCAGCTTGTATTAATGAAACATATCACATTTTTATTTGAAAGCATTTTTATTATGGGATATCTGGTTGGTATTTGTAACAAACCAAACAGCTTGTTGCTTGGACCAGACTGTTAAAAAAGTGGACGCCATGACAGTAGCGATGTGCGGATCAATACTGAAATGTCGATACTTACGATACCAGATCTTTATGCTCTAAAATCCATTCTCAAATCAAAAATATCAATACTTTCATTACTTCAGTCATTCGAGGTAATGTAGGAACATAGTTTGGAGTAACTAAACTATTGAGTTGTGGCAACACAACAAACCTTGTGAAACACTTCAGGTTGAATCACAACACAGAATACAAGGCATTTATGATGAGGAGGACAGAAGAGGAGAGCACAGAGTCAGAATTAAGATGCAAGTTTTCATTTTATAGTAGTTCTTAGTAGTTAAACAATAATTAATTTAAATGGTCTTATACAGTACTTTTTTAGGTTTACCAGACACATGTATTTATGGATGTATTTATACAAAGTATCGATATCGTACAGGTATCATCGATACCAGCCTGGGGTTTACTTATCATCACTACATGCACTACAAAACATGTAGAGCTCCCCCTAATGGCTGCCTTCCGTATAGGCCATAATCTCCACCTCCTTCGTGTTAGTGGATGGGACTTGTAAAACACTGCACCCTTTTTTCAAGGACTTTTTTTGTCATTTTAGTTCATATAATGCCTCCACCTGCTGAGGAAGCTAAGGACCTTCAATGTCAGCATCCATCTTTTAACTCTGGTTTACCAGTCTCTTACTGAACCCATACTCACCTTCAATATCTCTTTCTGGTACAGCTTCCTCTCGTCTACACACAAAACAAAACTCACCCGCTCAGTTAAGCAAGCCGGCAAAATCATTGGAGCACCACAAACCACCCTGTCAGAACTGTATGTCCAGTCTGTGACCAAAAAGCCATCCTGATCACAAAAGACCCCTCTCACCCCCTCCACCACCTGCTTTCAGATGCTGCCATCAAGCAAACGTTATAAGGTTCCACTGGCCCGGAAAAAACATCTTTAGAAAATATTTCATCCCCTCTGCAGTAACCACCCTGAACAAACAGAAATAGACACATGCTGCCCCCGCCTTTTTCTCGAAGACTATCCTTCTATCTATCTATACTAAGGCACGTATGTTCCAGTTTCATTTTTGTGTGGCTATAAAAACAGGATGCGACAACAAGTGAAGCGGTCCTGTTAGAGTAGTGAAAAAATATAATAATGAGTGCAGTGTATAATCCAGCATTTTTTTTGTTACTGGTGGAGGTAGAGTGGAGAATTTAAATAACCCAGAGAAACACATTTGATGTTAAATTAACCATTTGGTTTGGTCAGGCAGGGTTTTGTGGGCTACATCATCTCACAACTGTGACACGCTGTTTAAAAAAAGCAGAATTTACGAAAGCGTTTCATTAGGGAATCTAATTTTGAAGAACTTAATGACTCTTTGATATTGGTGATCTGTCTCAAAGCTGGGTCAATTACCCAAGCTTGTAGGACAGCTGACAAGCAGCATTTTTCAATGCCCAAAACGGCACTATGCTGGTTTTATCGAGCTACCCATGAGCATGCACTGACCCCGCTTTCTAAAGCACAGCTCATCCTAATTGCCTGGAAAATTATCATCTGTGCTGGGGAAACGCAAGGCTCAAAGTTTGTCTTAATTCCTTCTGTCCCGGCTCTGTGATGACTCTGTCCAAGTCATAAAGTGCCAAGCTACGGGAAATGTGTGGTAATTAGTGTGCTGAGCTGCAGGGTCTTTAGACTTGCTTGTGGCAACTTTTCCACTGTCATTTAATTGCTTTAAACAGTTGGCAAAATTATTTGCTCTGTATCCTTTTTTATATATAAATTTGTGTTAAATGCTGTCAGACGTAATGACTATGAATTTGAGATTCCGAAGCAAATTCATAGTGCATAAGTGCAAATCCGGATCAAATATTTTTTTTATTATTATTTATCACATTTTCTGTCACTGTGTTCCTTTTAGCTAGGCCATGCCCCTGGCTGCTTATTAAAGGTACGCTCAAATTAAAGGTATGACTGTGACGTAGCCTTGTGTTGCACTTGAACACACAGCCGGGACATAATGTCCATTCTGGGCCTGTGTGGAGGGAAACAACTCTTCATACTCGATAGGTGGCTTATTAAAGTCTGTGTAAGTCTAAGTCTAAAAAGGAGAAACTGGAAGATCCCTCTATAAGCTTGGGGGCTTGGAAGCTAGGGATAGCATCAAATCATCATATTGTTGTGACTATATTTGTGTATTTGAATGTTAGGGTGCTATTTCACCTAGGTCATTGTTCTGAAACCAGGAGTGTTTATCCCTTTAGGGTAGCACTTGAACTCCGTTGCCGGAACATATAGCAGGGTCACCCCAGTTAGAGATGGTGGTCTCAGCCCGATTGTAGTTGCTCCCCGGAGTGGTTCTGATACAACAACCTTATGATGATATAACCTGGCAGTTTACCCAATGCATCTTTGGAGTAATGCGTCTTCACATCGTATATAGAGTACGTAAATACCGTTTTCCACACATAGCATTGAGTCTAGGGTAACTTTGCTTTGTTGCCTTGAGAACACAACCTGAACCAAGGTTACACACAACGTCCTTACAATAGTGTATCAGTTGCTCGAGGAATCCGAACAAAAAACAGGTGTCAAAGCAACCTCAGATTAGATGTAAAATGAGAAGAGGCTTTTTGTGTGTATCCTCTGAACCCGTGCACTGGTTTGCTAAACTGACGACAATGATCTCTCTCAAAAGGCTGAATTGTTCAGAAAGTTGTTGACAACCGGCAATTGGCAAAGCGTGGGCTTGGCGTGTCGCGACCTTAAGGCTACTACAATAGATAACCTCCAATGCAGCCAAGCTCTCTGACAAGGAAAATCACTCACAGCACAGAATAACGTAGCACACAGCAGCCTTGACACACACTAATCTTCCATTGTTCCTTCTATGGTTAATAATGTAATCATTCGCCAAGAATCACTGCTACTATTATACCCATGGCAAATTGACGTCGACTACATCAATAATATAATCACTCCTGTGACCAGATGTGAAATTAATCATAATATGAAGACATCAAATCGTTGGTCACGGATCTCACATGGCTGTTTTTTATTAGAGGAAGAAAATATGCTTATGACACGATGATTATTCCAGGAAGGGCTTTGTATCTTGTAGATTTAATGGGTTTGCATCACACGATGTGAATTAAATTTCGGTGAGGCTTCTTGTCTAACATTAAGGCTGCATAGTGTGCCAAGTCCCATCAAGATCCTACCAGTGAACTCGGAATTTAAAATCTCCTAAGCCTCGCCAGTTTCTAATCCCCCCTCAGCCTAGTGTGTAGGATTGTATGCATTTCAGGGTAAATTGACCATCTTCTAAAAGCCTGCCTCCTTCGTTCGCTGTTGCTACGCCTGTCAGGCTTTCCATTTGCACACAGCGCAGGCCTATGCGGTTTACAGTAATAATAAGGGCAGATTTACCACTTGGAAATCTTGGTTTGAGAACAATGTGTACGACGTAGATAAACAAAAGCAGACTGTTCTTTCTCTGGCTCTCAGTATTTCTGGCCACAGCTAACCTTCTGTAGTAGATTTAATCATCTATAGCTGGCTATAGTGGAGTCTACCTGAATATGGAAGACAGAAAAAGCAAGACAGAGGACGGCATTTATTCTTTATTGTTCAGATATCAACTAATGACTTTTGATTTTTGAACCAGGTGGAGGTTGCAGCTTACAGGCACCACTACAGCAACACTAATTCCTTGTGCTTTTGCTGTTTGTACTTTTTGTACTTTTTGGGGGGAGGGTCGCGGGGGGTTGAAAACCCTAATTACCCTCTCATGCACAGAGCGCCCCTCTTACGGCAGCCTCATGCACTCTACTTCAATGTCTCATCCTCCAAAGCATGCTGTGCCTAGTTACAGTTGCTAAGATATGATTGGGCCGTTGCTGTTTTGCAGAGAGGATCAGTGAACGGTCACTTGTCACAGCTGCTTTCTTAAAACTTGTGCTGCTGCTGTTGTTTCATGTGCCGCGACTAATCCGCTTCAGAGAGACTCTTGATCATTTATCAGTGCCTGGACGTAAGAATGAACAGTGTCATTGAAGTATTGTCGCGCCTCGCCTAGAGCACGCATTCATCTGCAGCAAGCCTAGACTAATGAAGAGAGCGCCTAAATCTGAACAACCCCCTGTTCAGCACGCCTTTGCCCCCAATTCTTTCAAATCGAAATGCATGCAGAGCAATCATCCAGAATACCGCTAATCTGTAATTTGTTACATCGATAGCCTTCTTGTGAAGCAGGGTACTTACTCCAGAGATGTGTGGTTTACAGCATCAGAAACAGCCCATTTCACATTTTGTTTGATTTAATATTGTGTGGGTTGGTGCGATATTGAGGCGGGACTGACTGCGGGTCATGATTGTTTGATCTCGCCTGTGTGGGGAAATAAACAACGAGTGGAGATGTATGTGTTGATAGCGGATGAGGAAGCCAAATAAAGCAGTCGCCGGCGTTAGTGTGGAATCTGATGACACAAGATGCACTCGATTCCCGTGGGATTGTGATTCTCTTTGATTTTGTCCTTGGGAGCAAAACAGGAACGGAGTAGCAAGTCATTAGAGTGGATATTTATATTTAGTGGATTATTATACTGCATCTATACCATATTTTTCCAAGCTAGAGGCAACTATTTCTAGTCTTAGATTATTTTCTGTTGTTTAAGGAAGTTCTAGTGTTGACTTAAGGTCCCATTTAGGTTGTTTTACAATTAGGGTTAGGGTTACTCCCAGATAAACCTATGTGTCTTTCCAAGTTGCCCATTCAGATGTTTGGCTGTTTATAGAGCAGGTTAAATCTCACACTTTCAGCCAAGAAACTGATGTTCCCCGTCACCATTAACTCTGCAAAGTTGTTGTTTGGTTCAGTCGAGGGAACTGAAATACTTGGTTAACTTTTGAAAACATCATGGTTTGGGTTTATAGATATGCCTGGAGAGGTTTTAGGATAAATCTTTCATCTGACTACTGATGTTTGTCTCTGACACATTGTATATCCCCCTAACATAGCCAAGACACCTTTTAACCCAAATTACTTTACTATGTTAATAGTGGTTTGACAAAAAAAAAGGCATATGTTTTACATATATGGTCTGTTAACGTCAGTGTGAGAATTACTCAAGTATGCAATGTTGTGCACCCCCTTAACAATTCCAGTACCAAACAGAAAAAATATTCATAGATTATGTTGTAAGAAACCAAAACGACTGAGTCTTGGAAAACCTTTGGTCAACCCCAACTGAGACCACTGAGTATTCCATCCCCGATCTTTGTCTTGGCCAACCAAAGCCAAGCTTTTTGATGAGACGCTGGTAAATACATCACTTAGCCTGAATTATCTCAGAGGTCTTTTCATTGTTCACGCTCATATCTTATTTGGATATTAGTGGACACTGATTGTTCATGCTGTTGCGTGTCTGTGTTATCAGTGATCTTCAATTTAAACTCACTTCCATTTTGCCTTTTGCGGAGCCCAGCTCAATAAAGCTCGTAATTTCCCTGCCGCCTACTGTCAGAGGTCTCCCTCCCCCATCCAGTCAATGACAATAACAATCCACCAGGGGAGTGATGTTGAGGGACCGATTGCAGGTCTGCTCAATAGGTCTGCCAGCAAATTGCTTTTTAATGTTTCACACAATAGCCCAAAACAGAGCGGATTGTTGTCCATAAGCCATGCGAGGCCGTTTAAAGTGAATGTGATACATGGCTCACGGAAGACTCCAGGTGTCAACGGTACTGCAGGAATAAAGAAGAGACTGAGGCGGTAAGGGGGAGAGGGGGGTGAACATGAATTAAGTGAGTGGGTTTCTTGGATCTTCAGGTTGAATTGGATGACAGTTGTATAAATGCTGAGGGACTAGCTGCAAAATATTAATTGTGAAATATTCAAATTAGACTTATCCGGTTAGCCAGTGTTGGGAATAGCTTAAAACTGTCTCTAAAGGAAGACATGGAGTGTCGCATTTAATTGCACACATGCACCACAAGTTCCCCAAACAGTAAGAGTAAGAAATGAAAAAAGAGCACCACCACGAGGCCACAGTGATCACATATTCACTGAAACATTGCTTTTGTTTGGCACATATTCATGGTCCACAGAGGATGAATCCTACTTGACTTCCTCAACTTTTAGTTTAGCTCAACCAAGAGATGAACATTCATGTCACCATCAATTTTCAGCTTTGGTGATTCGGTTTCACACGGAGCTGGCAGTCAATCCAAACTTAGATATAGTTATATGTACGCCAATCTGGCATAACATTATGACCACCTTCCTGATATTGTGTAGGTCTCCCTGGTTACTCCAAAACAGTTCTGATTCATCAGAGAATGGACATGAACCTTCTGAGGGTGTCCTGTGGAGTTGGGCAACATATTGTCAGTGGGGGCCTTTGAGTCCCATGGGTTGAGGGTACGGTCCTCTGTGGATCATCCCACACCTACTTGAACAGTTTGGGATCTAGTGAATTTGGAGGCCAGGTCAACACCTTGTGCTGGTCTTCATGTTTTTTTATTTCTTGTTTTTTTTTTTTTTTTTAGTTGTTCCTAAACCATTGTTGTGTGTGTGTCTGTGTCATTGCTATGGGGTGGGGGTGCCTGGTCTGGTCTAGGTGCGTGGTACATATCTAAGTAATAAAACCAAATATGTTGAACACTGCATCTGCTTTACATTAGCGCATTTTCAACATTTTGCATACGTTAGCATTGTGATGTTAGCATTTAGCTCATAGCACCACTTCGCTATAAGGAAAACTGTCTTGTCACTGAGCCACTAGCCTTTCTTTTAATATGTTTAATGGCACATTTGCTTATGTTTTATATCTACTACAAGAGAACTACTCTGTGCAACACTTTTGTGCCACAGGGTGTATTTTTCACCTCTTTCCGCTGAGGGTTACAGTTCCAGCCATGGATCCCTGCTGGGCAGTACACGCTTATCAATTTGCCTTAAGCTCCCAGCCCCACATCTGCTGCATTTGTACAACAGAGAGAGGCGCAGCACGCTGTAGGACGCATCTAAACTGAGGACCTCGCCTGAATAATATTAATTAAACCTCCCCAACTAATTGTGTGTTACTTTTTGCTGTCAACCAATTATGTTTTACACTCTTGGGGGAGAAGCGAGATCCCCTGCTCACTGTGAAAATCCAGCTGTCATTGAATTTCAATAAGCATGTATTTAATTAACATACTAGGCCACTGGAGCATATCAATATTTATTCCTTCTGCAGACGAGACAGCCGTGCGTTTGTTCTGCCCTCAGTCAGCCGAAGACGCCTGGCGAGCCGACACAACGTGCAAGGGAAACAAAAAAAACAAAAAACCTTTGACTGAGGACGTATAATATTATTTGCCTCGCGGCCGAAGCTGTGAGCAGTGTGCTTAATGTATTGGCTGCTTTTAAAGCATCCGACACTGTGACATTGTAAATAAACTGCCTGTTATGAGTGGAAGCGATACCATACACTGCGGGTACCAATTCAAATGGCCTCAGCGGCGTGAATTGGCTAAGAGCAGGATATTGATGGGAGTTTTGCCCCCCCTCCCTCCTCTCCCTTTCCACAATCCGTTTGTCTTGTGCGTCAGTCCTGTGTTGTTCTTTTATCAAGCACTGGTTTTGACAGCACAACAGAAATCATCCATCATCTAGATTTACCCCCACAACCCTAATATCCAGCAGACAGTCTAATGCCATAACTCCACGGGCGACAAATGCATTTTAGAGGAAGCCGATGGTGTGTGTGTGTTTGTGTGTGTTCATGCACAGATCTTCTTGTGTGCTTGGAGCGGCGAGAAGCATGGAGATGGGGAGGATGTAATAGTGACAGAGTGAGCCAAACTCAAAACTCTAGCTGCCGCGCCATAGGCAACTGGCCGAATATTTCTCCTCCTTATTCGCTGGGTCAGCACAAAAAGTGCACAAAGCAGCATCAATTGATTCATCCATGATATCAGGAGGAGGGAGGAGAGGGCCTCCCGTCTGTACGCCCGAGCCTCCTCCCTCCCGTCCTTTCATCCCAGCCTCCACCTCCGTTCTCGGAGCGCTGTCACGCGTAATGAGGCCCGAGCTGGAGATGGAGTGAACCGGGGAGCCAAGGCGAGTCACGGCGGCACAAACAACAGCCGCCGAGGCCCAGCGGACCGCGGTGAAGACGGTACATATTTTAGCATAATGCTCTGCCGCCCACACCCCCTCCCCTCCTCCCCTCGCCGTCCCCTGTGCTTCGCACGGCAAAAGAGCCGCGTATTATTCAATGATGTGTCTACCGATGCGGTGGTCCCACGTGGCTTGCGAGGTCGCAGATTCAAATGATGTCACCATGTGTCCCAACTAATGATTCCCCTCAGGGAGAGGTTTTAGGAATTGTTGGAGAGTTGTTTTCCGGCGCAGGGCACGGGCAGGTCTCCTCAGATGCGCGCCGAAAACTCAAGGGCTTTTTATATGGAGATAAGCATGTAGCATGCTTCTGCAAGGAGCATGGGTTGTTATCGCTCCGGAAGTAACATCCAGGGAAGCTACTGTACATGAAGTGACCTTTATAATAGTTAGGGATGCAGTGCGGTAAGCACATGTGGATCCTGTAAGAAAATGTATTAATCATTACTTGGGAAAACAAGCGATTTCCTTTAAGGCTGGACATTCATATTTTATACTTACATTTTGTGTTTTATTCCCTTTTTAAACGCCCCTCTTCGTCCTACCTGCTAAACATATAGATGCTCTCTCTGAAATATGTGAATACACATAAACGCTCGAATCAATTTTGCAGCATAAGATGGGATGAAAATGAATAACTCTCCGGGCCCCGTGTCCAGGAAACCGCGTTTAGCTGCAGCCAGCTGTTTAACAATTTCCCTTTTTTAATTTCACATATAACCAGCTCAGTTGGTATGAGTTCGGGGAGGCAGGGCTATCAACCAAAGCCACCTAAAAGGTGTGCAAACAGATAAGTACAGACTTGCCAGTGTCAAGACTCTGTTAGTCCGAGTAAACACACCACAACCTCTCAATTTTATGCACTGGAGATGATAAAATGAGAAGATTTTTTATTTTATTTATTTTTTTCCACATAGGGCCGCCTCGGGGCTTGAAAGTGGAGGATCGAGGCTGCTGCTCCTTCCGATTTTACATCCCTTCTCTTCCTGCTTTTGCTGCTAAGCTCCACATACATTTAGAGAGGTTCATTTTAGTGTTATCGTGTCAAACTAAGATGAGCGGAGCGATTGTAAAAGTGAAGTAATTACCAGAAACACGTGATTAGAATGTCATTTGGCTGACAAGGGCTAATTAGGGACGTCCAATCTCGTCATCCCTGCTCCGATGACAGTCCATAATGGCAGGGGACCAAAACCCTGTTGTGAACTATGCCTACAATGGAACGCACTGATGAGATGGCCCTCCTACTAATTTGTGTCACTTCAGTCATATTAAGTTTTTAACAGACCTTATATTATGTTCCAGTCCCTCGTCGGCTCGCCTTTCTTTTGACCTCCACTCCCTTTGTCAGATTTGCTTCAGTGAGCAATGAATCCACAGTTCAACAATGGCAGCGACAAAGTCACTTTTGGTGTCTGCTCAAGAGCGCTGCAACTTTTGTTCTCAACGTGCTCAAGTTCAGATTCCAGTTTATGTAACATGGAAAAAAATTCTCAAATCTCGTGACATCTAGTTCCATTGAAGAGCATCTAAAACACCATCCAAATGGATGCTTTTAGAATATAATGTTTGCCTTCTGCAATCCGTAATTTTATTCATCGTCTCGGATTTTCTCTTTTATACCAAAAGTTTTGGCGTTAGAACACATGGTGCTATATAACTGTGATTTCATCTTCCCACTGAGCTATCTTCAGGTTTCTATTGAACCAAAGGCTTATTGTACAGCTTCCTTGCATTTTCATCACCTCTGATTTGTTGAGTTTACTTTGCCAGTTTTGTTTTTTCACTTATTTATTTATACTCCTCTCTCCATATGGCATAGACCTTGCCATGTATGAATAATGCATGTGTTATCGGTCTTATATAGTTCTGTAAAAACTTGTAGCATTTTGTTGGGCAAAATAACTTTAGTGACATATATTTTTCCGTTGTGAGTAGATAAATCAGACACTGTGATTACCTTAAGCTCTGGATTTCCAATATAGAAGAACTGTGAAACTGGCTAGAGGAAGTTATATGGGATTTTGAGCTAGCGGTGACAAAGATGGACTCTGGGATCGCTACATGTCGCCTGTGTCTGGGAAAAAAAAGCTGCACTTGAACACACCTCAGAGACAACAACAATAACAAAAACAAAAACGTTTTTTTAAATATATGTCAGGTCTTGCACCCTCTCATTAGAAAGTCTCACGCAAAACCATTAGTCCACACTCCTTATCTGGGTCGTCCTGGCTCCATTTGAGGGAGAGCTCAAACATGACAGTTAACGTAGTAAAGGTTTTTATCTCGACTGGTTTCCTGAAACGATTTGATTTGATTACTACATTAACTTCAGGTCAGTGGATGGCAGCAGTCTGCATTCATCAAAGAGATAAACTAGGACTACCTATCAACAGGTACAGACCATCATACGGTGCTCTCCTGAATCATCAGTTGGTCTACATTTTTTTTTTTTTTTAAATTTCAAATGGTCGGTTTGACACTTTGCAAAAGCTAGAGCCACAGATGCTCACAGATTGTCCGTTTTTTGCCAACACAGTCAAAGCCCTAATGTACAGTCTATGCGTTAAATGCCGTGGCTATGGTGTTGGAATTGTTGAAAGTGAAGCTGGAAGTAGAAACAAAAATTTACCTGACTGAAAAAAAAAGACACAGAGACGACTGTTTGGGTGGGGTTTTTACAGTGCGTATCAACAGCTTGCGCTGGGGTATGCTATGTGCATAGGTTAGGGCATTTGTTACATGGATATGTTATGGCGTATGGTACATGCATAGATTATGGCGTACGCTACATGCGTAGGTTATGGAGTATGCTACATGCATAGATTATGACGTACTCTATGTGCGTAGGTTATGGTGTACGCTATGTGCGTAGGTTATGGCGTACGCTATGTGCGTAGGTTATGGCATATGCATAGATTATGACGTACACTATGTGCGTAGGTTATGGAGTACATTACATGCATAGATTATGACGTACGCTATGTGCGTAGGTTATGGCGTACGCTATGTGCGTAGGTTATGGCATATGCATAGATTATGGCGTACGCTATGTGCGCAGGTTATGGCATATGCATAGATTATGACATGCGCCATGTGCGTAGGTTATGGCGTATGCTATGTGCGTAGGTTATGGCATATGCATAGATTATGACGCTATGTGCGTAGGTTATGGAGTATGCCACATGCATAGATTATGACGTACGCTATGTGCGTAGGTTATGGCATATGCATAGCTTATGCAGTACACTACGTGCATAGGTTATGGAGTATGCTACATGCATAGATTATGACATACACTATGTGCGTAGGTTATGGAGTACGTTACATGCATAGGTTACGGAGTACGCTATGTGCATAGGTTACGGTGTACGCTATGTGCATAGGTTATGCCTATGAGCATAAAGGTTAACATGCCGTGAATGCAGTGTCAACGATCATAGCTTCAGGCTAGTGCAGAGGTACTGTAAAGTACAATGCCACTGACATCAGCTAGGTGCTGGCCTCCTCCACTCAACTGAGTATCATTTCAAAAAATGTGTACTCCAGACAAAAATTCATGAACTTTTTGGTGTGTCATGTAACAGTTTGTTAAATTATTATTTATATTTCCAGACTGTGAAAGGGACACAGTCCTGGCTGGGGATTGCAAAGACAGTGGCAACCATAAGTTGCAACTCTAAGTCACGAGCATAGGACATGTAAAAGCAAAGCGTTTTACTGGTAACAATCCCAGCAGTGAGTGTTGAACACAGGAAGGCCCTGGGGTGAATACTGAGCATCCTTCAACTCATTCGGTCAAGAAAACGAACGGTTGTAGGGCATGTTTATCAGCAGGAGCAGATGTGTTTCTCTGACAAAGCAGTGCAGGTCTATGAGTATTTAGAGAAAGGCTCAACTACAGGGAGCCATGGAGTATGAAAGGCAATGGATTTATAGTCGTTATAGCGGGAAATTTTAATTTTGTTACCATTTTACCATTTTTTTTGGCGTGAGTGCGAATAGTTGTCTGTGTCTCTGTGGTAGCGATAGACTGGCAACCTGTCCAGGGGCTGCCTCTCGCCTGACGACAGCTGGGATAGGCTCCAGCAACCCCATGACCCTACCGAGGATAATGAGGAGATGAGATGAGACACTAGAGGCTAAATGTCAGCCTTTTAATCTCTCCTTTTCAATCTGTGTCTTAAAAATTCCCAACTTCTCCCAGAGTGAATGAAATACATCACTAGAAATATCAGATATGCGCAACTCGACTCTTGCCCTATTAAGAGAACGGTCACGGCATCGATATCTGCAGTCGGTGACACGTCTTTTCAGATCAGTGTCTGAAATGATTGACACGTGGCCTGTCGCGCCCAGCCATCCAGTAATACACTGCAGCTAATTAAAAGCCTCACTTTCAAATTTGTGATCTGGCAATTTATGCATATTTATGATGTAAAATTGACTAAATGTATTAAATATTAGGTTTCTCAACATAAAATTGTAATCTGGCGAGAAACATGAATATGCTAATTATCGCGGAGCAGATGCCTTACACTGTTTTTTCCCCAGTAAACTGAGACTTAATGTTAAATTCAATGCAGATGGTATATGTGAAAACAGAACTTGAAACGCAAAATTCACCAAAAGCCGTAATGTAATTAGAAAGGAAGTGCGTATTCCTCTGATGAGACTTACTGTCAGCGTAGAATAGGCCGTCTGTTTAGTCGTAACCAGGAATTCTTTGTTTTGGAGTCATCAATATGGACACGTTAGGTGACAGCAGCATCTGTTAGCAGTTCCGGCGTGGCACCACATATCACGCAACGGTAACGAGCCTGAAGTCGCACCATAGAGTCAGTGAACTATTGTACACCAAACAGCAGAACAATTAATTACAGCCAGTGTGGTATGATGTGTAAATGAAATAAATTTCCCATCAAATTATCCAGGGAGATCTCAAACAACTGAACTGCGGAGAGGAGTGCCGAGCATCAGTAGGCACAGGGAAGGAACGTTGTCGGCATCACAAAGACAACAAACATCTTTAAAAGTGCCGTTTTAGTTTTTCAGCGTTGTTAATGCGCTGTCCAATCTCTCGGTTTAAAGCGTCACAGCCGGTAAAATGAATTTGTTTCACGAAAGGGTGCTCACACACGTGGACCCAAAGAGAATTATCGCTCAACTTCGCTCTGCGGAGCTTTATAGCTGTCTTTCCGCTCGCTGCTTTCATTTTAAGGCCCATTTTGCTGTTTAGGTCCACGCACAATGCTTTCATAGTGCTGCTTTTTTCTTTTTTCTTTTTTTTTTTTTTTTAGCCAGAGCAATTTGATGTTTTAACTCTATAAAAGCACACGGAGCACTGCCTGCTCAGCACCGAATGAGACAGTGAATGAAATTTGTGACTCATTTTGTGGCATTTGTTCTAAAGAGACGAGATATTTCCGTCGCGTTACGTTCGTTAGGTGGTCACGATTATGGTGCTGTGTGTCACTGAAGGCTGAATTTCCAAGTTGCCATGAAAAAAAAATCCATTTTGTCCATTTTTGAATACTTTTAATTTTGCATTTATATGCCACGTAAATTATTATTATTGTTTTTGTTTTTTAAACACTACCATGTTTGGTATCTTTTTTTTTTCAGCACATCTCCTCCTATATGATGTGATACTGTCCGCTTTTACATTGTCTGTTAATGTCAGCGTAATCATTGACTTGCAAAGGTTAAAGGAATGCCTCGAGTGCTTTCTTGCCAATAGTTAGATGAGAACAGTGGTGGCTATAATTTCAAGGGCGCCCTGGGCGAGATGGCCCCCAATCACAGCATCTGTGCATGACAGCACCCTCTCTGAATATCCTCTGCATGAGAAGAATCTAGTCTATACAGTTATTTTGTAGCTAAAGCCAGTCACCGCTTAGATTAGCATAATGACTGGAAACACAAAACCCACATGTGTTAATTAGTGAATTTTCATAATCCTGCGCGCAGCTACATACACATTTATCTGCTAAGGTGCTAATGGTGTTAATCACACCGTAAGGAAAAGAAGAATTTATATTCAACGTATTTCTGTAAAAAAAAAATAGAAGAAGCACAATTTCATACCTTCAAATTCAGCACCACTTCCTCCTTGTTCCACCACCACCCAAAGCAAGTAAATGGGTGTGAAAAGGGGCCGACACTATTAGCTGTAACTTTAGTTCAGTTTAGTCATTTTTGTATGACACAATTATCTCAACCGGTCCATGGTTTAGTCAAGCAGAGGTCAACAGCGAGACAGAAAAGGAGCCGTCACTAGTGAGATGGACACCCTTTACAAATTTCTTCAGCATGAAATAGCTGATTGAGATCTATCTACGGATGTTTCTTAACATTCAGATTTAGTCAAAAGAGATTTTTGCTGTAAAAACAACACAAGGTCCAGGTTGTCATTTCTCTTCCTTCTTAAATGCAGCCAAGCACAAAAGGAAGCGGGTGTTTCCACCTCGAGACGGGGCCCCCAGAGGCCCGCGTCCCAGAGGGCCCATCTAAGTAGCGTTTTGAGACGAGACGCACTCAGGATTTATCCCTGGGGAGTAGGTAGCTGGCAGCCCAGTGGACCAACCATATAGCTCGCTCCCTGGAGCTGTGAGGGGAAAAAAAAAAAAAAAAAGAATGCAAGAGCTGTGCAAGAGATGTAAATTGATTTACTTACAGCATCCAAGGAGTATATTTACAACAAGCTGCTAGAAAAGAAAAGACAGGTTGTCATGTATCATATGGACGCGGCACAATTTATGGCTTAGCTTACATGTTTATCTGGGTCTTTGAATGTACTTTCTGGGTTTTATAGGATATCCACCAGCTTCAGCGTACAGCCAGTTTATTTTTAAACATGTATATTCAGTTAACATGTGAAGGCCTAGTTTTGGACGTAGCGTCACGACAGAATAACACTTCTTGTCATGAGGGAATCAATCAAATTCACTACGCGGTTGCTTTTAAAATCACTATGAGTGTCCTAGATGCAGTGGTTCTACCCAGGAGATCCAATTTACTACAAATGCAAATAAGAAAATAGAGGTCATTGTCTGTAACCCTAGCCAGCAAAGACAATGTGCAAGGAGTATTTGTATTCAGAACCAGATGACTGTTTCACTGGAACCTTTTGACTGATGTTTTGATTCCTTCATTGGCTTGGTTTACTTGTCTACTTACAGCATCCTAAACGTTTTTAACATTTAATATTCAAATCCCAAAGACACTGGTTGCTTCAACTTCCACAACTTCCGTAATAATGCATTGCTGGGATACGCCGTGGTTAAATTTTCTACACAACAAAGAAACTGTAGGCTGTGATATTTCAGCTAATATTAACTTATCACTTAACATTATATAACGTTAATTAACATTGACGTTTCATAATGTATAATGTATTCCTTTGAAAGGGGTTGCATTTACCGTATTGAAGAGAAAGCTCCATATGATCACATCCTCTTGTAGTATTTGTGTTGTTTTATGGAAAATGTACACATCAAGCTTTCTTTGCATATTATAGGATGAGGAAAATATGGATATACATTGTTGGTGGCTTCTGGACATGAATAATCGCTGGCAGTGATGTTCTAATGGTGTACACCATAGGTCTGCGACCCCTTGGGGACTGTGAAGGTACTGCAGGGGAGGTTGCAAAATATTTGGTTGATTAGACATTTTATATATTTATTTTATTTTATTTTACCCCACAAATTACATTTACATGAATGCATCGTATTTTAGCAAAGGGATAATCGGAGGCAGAAGACGTTATCTTTCAGTCAGCACATTCGTACCACTCATTCAGAGATAAAGGAGCTGTCTCAACAGCGCACTGTTTCACACAGAGCGCCATGCTAGACCTGTCAATCTAAGCCTCCTGTACACAGTAGGACCCGCCCCTATAGCTGCTGAGCCAATCACGAGGCGACATATCACACGCTGACTCTCTCAGGTTCCCTTCAATTGGCCAAGAGCCTATTCAGTCCCCAGATGAAATCCAGAAGCACTCTGCAATATTAGCAGAAAAGAAGCTAACAGTGCAGCTGCTCCATCTTTTAATTTCACATATATATATACTACTGTAGTCTGTTAGGGTTACAACTGCTGCAATTTAGTCCACAGTGGTTGGGACGATTCATAATGATGTCATGCTATCACACAATATCATAAAAGAATATGAAATAAAAAATTAGATCTTTTGATATTGTTTGTGTGTGAACTTAAACCTAAAATGTATAATGTCTACTGTCTCACAATTAAAAACAAATCTCCCTAAAGCAGAAGGACAAGCAAATATAGAACCTGAGTTCTCGCACTAGTTGAATAGATATCTCACAGCATATGTAATGTTCTTTAAAGCTGTCACTGACTTCTAAAAGCGTACACCGACTCACATTTACCCAGCCCTGTTTGCAAACTTTCTGAGCTCATTTTTTTTACCGCAACTCACATTTATGGGGCTTTTCAGCCGTTTCACAAAGTTTTCACTTTCAAGCTTTTGTGTTAACACTAATTGAAAAAAAAGTGCATTATCATATTAAAGGGAAGGAATGACTTTCATGTGGAGGTTTCGTACTCTCTGACCTCATCAGCAGCAACAATAAAGTAAAAGCTCTATGACATGTTACTTTTCATCTTCGTAACCACCTTTTTTTTTCCAACCCAAGGACAATAATTTGGCTTAGTAAGGTAAGCGACTACTTTTGTTCCAGTGTATTGTGGAACGGGAGCTTACAATGAATTCACCACGCGACACGTAGCGCCCGTTTGATCCGTTTACGACTAAACGCGGCAGCTGTAAACACTGAGAACGTTGAAGAAGAATGTGTGCTTTCATTTCAGCCCCATCTCACAGCAGATGTATTTCTTTACTTTTAATGACAGTTACATGATTGTCAATCCCTGCGAATGTGCCTGGCTGGCGCACAGATTTCCTGATGGTCCGCTGGCGGTGATGAGCTGCTCATTCTCCGAGCTCGACAGCGAAAACGCCCGCAGCTATTCGGTATGCAAACAAACAATTGACATGGCCGCTCGACAAGGTGCCACTAGGGATTCCTCTCCAGCTAGTGCAGCGGGAGCAGGTATAATGTCGACCTCGCCTTTAAAAGCACACTCAGGTGGATTGACAATACATTATTTTCGTATAAGAAAAAAAATATACATGTAAAATCACATCCCTGCGGGCTGTCAGGGGGCAATAATGCAGAATTAAAGAATAAATAAGAATAATTCAAATGGAAGGCCGAAAAGATAGGGGAAATAAATTGAGAGACCTGTTGTTTGTTTTGCGGCGCTGCCTTCGCAGACGTGGAGCGAAGGAGTACATAATGCCGAATGATGCTCGCTTGACGCGCCGTTGTCTGTCTGTCAGCGATAAAAGTTGGGACCACAGATATTTAAATGCGAAGCTGGGATGTTTTTCCTCCTATCAGGATAACTGTCTGATCGGGATTTGCTGGTTGGAATCACATGAAAACAAATCTGAGGGCTCGGCTTGCTCATGAATTACGGCGGCACATTTCTGCTCTGCCTTCTCTGAGACGCTGCAGATCATACCCTAATCCCTCTGTGCTGTCTATGCAAATCACATGTCGCCGGGTTGATATCCATTATCCTGCAAGGCTCTGGCTGGACATGAAGCTCTCTTGTTGTTTACATCAACTCTGACTCAGAGGACTATCGGGTTTATGCAGCAGCGTTGTGTGGGAGTGAAGGAGATACAGTAACAAAGCCATCCGAGTAAACTGGCCTGAATCAAATACACTGTACATTTGTCCTTTATCGCTCTGTGATGCTGACATTTCTATTACCCCGTGCTCTCGCTGAGTGCTCAGTTGAACTCCAAGCACAATCAAAGCCAAGAAATTACTCGAGCAATCATCTGCTAAAGGCATAAATACCCCCACTCCGACAAGTCGCATTGTTGCGTTGCCTACCTCTTTTCACACCACGAACGGCCTTTATATTTGGAAGTGCTCACCACGCTGTCACTTTAGATAACCCAGTCTGAAGGCTCGAATACGCATAAGTTGTGAAGGTTCTCAAGGATGAAATGAAGGAACACGTCAACAAATCATATCTGACAAGTTTTGTTCTTCGTCCAGGGGGAAACGGAAAAAAAGCCTTTAAAGAGAAATGGAACGGATAAAATACAGATGTTCATTTCCCTCTGCGGAATTAAGGCTCAGAACTTTCTCCTTCTTTCAAGTCAAACACAATTTATTTCCTCTTTGATGTAATTCACTCCAGTTGAGGAAATCCAGAATGTAAACTGGCCGTCTGTTAGTATTATTCTAATAACCCAGCCCTTACTGAATATAAAACGCCACGTCTAGCATTTCCTTCTCTGCTCCGCTGGAGTCTTTCACAGTGAGAGACAAACATGTCAGTGCAGCAGCAGATGTTTGATCTACGGTTACAGTAAATATCACTCTGCGGGTGCGGTAATAAATATTACCAGTGTTATTTGCTTGCTTTAATATGACCTCTTACAAAAAGATAAACAGAATTTATTTGTCTGTGTCTTATTGCCAGGTTTCTGCTCTGTAATACCACTATCATGTACAATCCCAGAGAAAATAAATACTTGCGGCTATCGACTCGCCTCGAAGACATAAGGTCGTGTGTGGAAATGCACAATTTGAAATATATACGTGGGATCTGAAGGCTGCTGCGCATTTTTTTTTTCTATTTTTAGATTTAAAGATGTGCAGATTGATTTATTTGAATAACCAAGTGTAAAACGCCTCTTTGAAGACCGACTTGAAGCCCAATGTGTTCCTCTCACACGAGACCAATTGGAGTTTTGTATGAATCGCTGCTACGCCACAAACGATAAGCCGAGAACTAACCCCAGGGCCCTACGCGGAGGGGTCAGGGGGGCCGCGGTTCATGTTGTCAGTTTGTTCGTTGGCAGTGGGATTACTTTTTATTTGCACTACTGCAGTAAGTATTAAGTACAAGACAAATGATGTTGTGGTTCCTTCATAAAAACCTGGGATATGTACAGAGGTATCATAGTGATTTCTATTTATGTAATACAATGAAGCTGCAGTCTACATTGGGAAAACGTGGATAAAAGAGCCATACTTTAGTTTTTCTTTTGTTTTTTGTGGTCACCCACAATAAATTAAAGCTATTCAATCAAGATATGTCAAAAACTATTATCATATACTCGATTATGTTTTTTTAATTTAACAATATACAAATGACAGCTCGTCACCAATATTATATTTTTGGTTTTGGGGCAAAAAGAGATTGATGGCGCTGTAGGGGTTAGCATACGCAAAACATTCCTTGCTACCTGTATGATTACGTAATCCTATTTTACAGTATCGTGTCAAGACTCCACCCAAGCATAGACAAAACTGTTGTTGCATGGGAAAAGGTTTCTCAGAGCCACATGGTTGCCTCTGATGCTGGGCAGACACTGAGCTGCTTCACTGAGCACTAGCTCTGATTCTCAGATCGCTGCAAGACAAACAACCCAAAAGTCAGTGGGATCACAAGAAAAGAAGAGAGAAAGAGGGCAACTGAGAAAAATAGAAAAAAAGGAAAAAGGAGGAGAACTTTTGAAGCTTTGACTTGTACCTCGGAATGTTCCAGTTAAATGTTCAGAGTTATCAGACAGCTCGAAGAACACAAACACAGAGAATATAAAAAATATCCACGTTCTTGTTATTTGTTTCATTACTAAGAATTAGATGATTTTAACACATATACATCCTCAGCATAGTCATACAAATATTTGTACCTCCTCAGTTAACCTTGATTTGTTACATCTGTACTAATCCAAAACAATCAAGTCAAAAATTGTGGAGATGGAGATGAAGCTGGAAATAGTGAAGAGGAAACACGCTACTAGGAAGCGTCACCATGGCACGTAGTTAAATTTCTGCACATCAGTTACGGCACTAGAGCCTGCGCTGTTGCTTTAGCTACCGTGTCAAATTACGCAGAAGTCTAAACCATCTCATTCAACTCTCAGAAACTGAGCAAATCAACATATTGCCACCTGTATCACTGGACGGAGACAGTTGTGTCCTTCTCTGTCCCTTCTTGGAGCTAAGCTAAGCAGCTAAGCAGCTGTTCTGAATGTTACCCATGATTCGTAGTGGAAGACGGTTTTGCTAGCGCTACGTTTCCATGGTTTCAGTAGCTGCCATCATCACGGTAAACGTCGGCTTTCAGCTGTGGATAACACAGAAATGGAAACGGGCAAAAATCGGAGATAGATACGTAATACAGATGTTTTAAAATGTTGTGGGGATAGTTTTGTCACGGTTTCTTTAAATGAACAGTTTCTGTTACGCTTGAACAGGGAAAGAAGAGTTGTTTCTTCTTCTGTTCCTTCTTGAAGCTAAGCTAAGTAGCAGCTAGCTACACCTTTATATTTATCTTACAGATTCAAGAATGGCGTGTATCTTCTAATCTAATGCCCAACAAGCTAACGAATACGAGTTTTTATTTTTCTCGGACAGAAATCTTTGTATACTTCCAAAAATGTTGAGCTATTTATTTTATCAGAAGTGCAGTACCGTCTAGAAGCTACCATGTTAAGTTTATCTATTTGAATATAGATCGAGTGAAGCTTCTTTCCCTGAGGGGGAGTGATCCTGGTATTTACATGGTTCTGCAGGATGCCCTTAGGTGTGAAAAATAATTGATACCTCCAGCAGAAATGTCCTGCGTGAAAATGAATAAATATCACAAACCCCAGAGGCCTTCCTTATTGTCATATGCTGATGCTGTCAGGTGTCTATCACTCTAGGAGGTGAAACCTGTTATTAATGATCCATATGCGCCATTTCAATCTTAATATTAGCATAATGGGGAGAACAATCAAATTGCCACCCACTTTTTATGTTTGTATGCCAGGAAATAGGGAATTTATGACTTGATGACCTTATTCAGTATTGGAGTTGTCAGTCATTTGTAGGTAAAAATTAACATTTTTTTTTCCCGTGCGGCAAGTCCCTGATTCGCTGTAAATACAACTGATGTTTATTTCTTTGGAAAATGAGTTATTGGCATATTCTCAAATCCGAGCTTCTCCAATCCTCCTTCCACAGCTCAGCTCGACGGCTCAGCGATCAATCACTGGCAGCTCTCCTCCTTCCTCTCTCGCTGTATCCCCTACAGTGTGCGTGAGTCAGCCGCAGATTTTCAAGAATTAGAAACTCACATTATCTGTCGACGCGCACCAAAAAAAAAAAAAAAAATGTTTACTTCGCTTTCGCTGCTGATTTTAAACACTACGAGAAAAGTGGTCAACTAAATAAGTAAAACTATCTCTAAAAGACTGTGTTTGCAGTTTTTTTGAAATGTGTGCCTTTAAATTATAATAAGCTGCAAGGAGAGATCTACATGCTGAAAGAATAATTTACACTTGGACTGTTTATTACTTCATATGCGTGTCTTGAAAAAATAGTATTGGCTGCCTGCTATTAGCAGTGGAAAGTGATGAAAAATGATGCAAGGATTGGGATTATTTTACGTGATTCCACAGACCATTGGGGGATTTTGCTCAGCAGGCTGATGAGAGGCTGGAAGGGAAAAAAAAAAAAAAAAAAGGCTCCAATCTAATACCCGTTTGGTCAAAAACTGCTTAACAGAAGTGAAAATCATTTGTAAGGCCGCGTCTCCCTGAGCCATATCCCACTTTCATGACTTCAAGACGGGCAGAATTCTCCTTCAAGTGTGTCAAATATGAATGAGGACATTATTAGGCCCTACTTTCTTTCCAAAGGCAACAGAAGTCGCTAAAATGCCTCGTTAGGCATCGGGAGAATTTCTCAACAGATAACAATCATATCCGTCAGCCGGGATTGGAGGACAGCTTGGATGAGATTCAGTCCACTCGCTGATAATGAAGTCGCTGATCATGCCCGAGAAACAAGAAAGGATTTCTTGTGAGCAAGGAAACAGGAGTAAAACATTTTTGTGAGACTTGACCATCATTATTTTACAATCCGAATATCACCCTGCAATACAATTCTGTAGCCAGCGGCTACGGCCTGAGAACTCAAATGAGGAAAATACTGTGCAGCTCTAATGTCACGACAAAGAACGTTTTTTCTATTTTAATATATATAACTAAGTGAAGTTTTATTGGGTTCGAACGGGTTACTCTGCACAGGGACAAATCCTAAATACTAATACCGAATCATAAATTAAATTAAAGGTCACTATTATTATTTTCATTTTTGTGTCTAATGAATAACCTCTCACACTGAAGTTGTATCATCATTCCTTATCGGGCAGTGACCTTAAATATTTTGTAGTTATGACAGCATGGGCGTCCGATGCCATCCATAATGTAAAATAGCAATATGTGTATATTGGCCTGGGTTCTGTAGTGGTTTAATTACAGTGTAAGCTATATTAGCATCTTTAAATCAATGAAGAGCTCTTATAGTTCCATGTTTGTGTTAATTGATGACATTTAAGCCTTTAGTTACCTTCTAATTAAGGGCTCTTCAACATTTTTCAGGCCAAGGAGAGATGGAGAGATAAGTAGGGTGTTGTATATTAAACTCAGCCCAGGGCTATTTCTAAATATACATTATTAGCACCACTTTCCATTCAATATCGATCTATCACTTATGCCTGTACTAAAATATGCTGGATTCATGTTAATGCGTATTTAAAGAAATTTAAATTTATGGGGGAAAATTGAAAGAATATATAAAAAAAATTCTAATCAACCAATGATTTTGCGACACCCCTACGGTACTTCCACGGACCACCTAGAGGACGCAGACCATATTGAAGACCTGTGTTCTAATTTAAACTTCACTTACCAAAGGTCAACAAAATAAAATCACATCCAAAATGTTCAGAAGAAGCAAACAGGAAGTGAGCATGATGGTCAATGCAGGTCTGGGAGAGAAGAATTGTTTTTATTTATTTATTTTAAAAAAATTCCTGAGTACGGATCTGCCAGTATGCCTCTGAAGGGCATGGCAAGGACGGAGAGGCAGGCGCCAGAAGCGAGGGCGATCCTCAAACAAACTCCTTCACCAGCGAGGGGATTAAGCCTTGGGCTTTGAGAGTAAGAGTGGGATTGAACTATGTAGGCCTGTTAAAAATACAGTGGAAACACCTTTTTCTCCCCCCCTTGAACGTTCCAGATGCCTCAGATTGGGGAGAAAATAAAAGAAACAAGTCCCTTTTCGCTGAAGGTGTATTGCGAGCAACATTTCCTGCATCCGCTGAGGTGCTGATATTCCTATCAAGTCCATCTGTCTGGAGAATCTCCCTGACCATGTCACAGCGCTGTATGCAAGGCTTAAGCATTCCCATTGATCTCGCCGAGGTTCCAGCCTTTCCGCTGAAGGCAGGAGCATCCTGTAAGAAAAACTAAAGTTGTCAGATATGAGAAAAGGGCGAGCGGCGGGGAAAACATTCATACCTTTTGCGCAGATCGTCTGTGAAGATGGTGGATATTGGTTCACCTTGTTTTCAAGAAACACCTCTCAGCAGAGACAAGATTAACACAAGCAGTGCTTCTACACTATCTCCTATTTCTTTTTTTTTTTCTTTTTTTTTTTTTTTGCTCCACGCAGAAGGACGTTGCAACAGTGCAGTGTTGTGGGTAAAATTGAATGAACAACCTTCCCTGGGAGACTAATAATATCATGGATCCTGAGTGCTTGCTCTCTGTGATGAGTCCTAACAGAAGGCTTGACAGGAGAAAATGATGTGTTGTTCTCTGCTGGGATAACAGTCCAGGTCCCCCTCAGACGATTGCAGCTGAGATATGAAGTGTACATAAACCACAGGTTTTTTAGATCCTCGAGGGTCCGGAGGGGGAAGAGAAGCTCGTAGAGCAATGGAAATGAGTGACACTGAGGAGCGAACGGGGGCTGCCGAGAGACCGTCAAGTACCATGTGTGCATGTGTGCGCTCTGTCGCTCCCTCAGCACATACAAACTGCAAAAGCACTCACTTCAAAGCATCCACAAATTCGAGACACACTTGAAATGAAGTGTAGCAAATTACTTCTTAAGTTGAATCCTTAATATTTCCATGAATATTTCATCACTGAGCAAGATTTCTCTTGCTGGAAGAGCTGGGGGTGGGCAACACTGATGGCTATAATGGTCAAAAACCACTGACTTGTCTTTGATACATTAAAATGTATCAGCAATGAATCTAATCTTTAATATGATCTGCAGGCTGCATATGAAAGCAGTAGGTACTGTGCACGTATTTGTGTAAAAACTATAACAGGGATTTTTAAAGCGAATGAATGTGTACTGTCCATCTGGAAAACGGCACGATCAAAACCTATGTATATGAGCCACTGTGTAGATTTGAGCACATTTGCCACATGGCACTACCAATGGACAAACACTCCACATTTTATCCCTTGAACATCTACCTGCAGATAAAAAAAGCTTGCTGTATTTGAATTACAATAACTCACCAAAGGACAAAATACAAAGTGTGGCTGAACACTGGGGAGTGGGAGCGATGCAAGAGCAGGGAACGAAGGCGATCCGTTCAGTTTAAGGGTTAAATCGGACTGTACACATCGTGACCACCTTCTGTATTTTGTGTCAGTCTCCCTTGTGCCACCAAAACAGTTGTGACAGTTGTAACATCCAAATGAATCAATGCCAGGTCCAAAAGTTTCCCAGCAGAACATTGTATTGTCACAAGATGGTCAGTGTTACTTACTTCACCTGTCAGTGGTTATAATGTTGTGGTTGATTGGTGTATTTCACAATGTCAACTAGTCTGGTCCCTGTCCTGATTCCATTGACAAACAACAATACAACCCATGCCGGTTCAGGAAAAGAGAGCAGCATCTTTATCTTTGACTTTTTTTGTAATTTGTCCACTTCTAAAGGTCGGAAGCTGTAGACCTACCTATAGATGATATTTTCTTTTGTGTTCAGCCATGGTTGCTATAGTGCAACAGATTTGGACATCTGGACTCTCTATACGACTTCAAGATTCCCCTAAACTACTGAAAACCAGTCTGGCTGACGATCAACAACACATTTTTTGTGAGGTTAAATCACTTAAATCCACACATGCATACAATTAGCGACCGGGGAATGCAAAATTCACGCAAGCTTAAGAGGAATTTTTTTGAGAGGGTGTGAACCAAACGCCACGGCCTAATTTCGGTGCGTGCGTCTCTATCTCGTGGAAGTAAATCTAATGTGAAGCCCCCCTTTCAGGAGCCGTCTGGTAACTTGTGAAGCACAGGCTTGATAAATGAAATATCAAGGTGTGCTCGCTGCGAGTTCGTTTTGGACTCTCTCCGGTGGTCAAAGTCAATGAGGTCGTATTTTAAAAACCTCCGCCGCCGCCACCTCGTTGCTAATGCTTCAAACCCCTCCTTAGGTGGCCTGTGTTTTATCTCAGATGTTTGCTTTAAGGGGTTTTGATAGAATAGTTTAAAAAGAAATTTCTGGGGCACTGTTGTGTTTTTTTGTTTTTTTTTGTTTTTTACCCAGTTTAAAATCAAAAGAAAAGATGAATGACTTCTCAGCAAGTGATGTTTGTTCATTCAGATACAGGAAAGGCTTGTGGCAGAGAGTTCTTTTTCTTCTTTTGCATAAATTACCAGCTGCAGTTGCTGATTTCTACAGTACTGAATGTCTTGCTAGCAGTACTGCGCGACTGGACTGTGATTCCTATGGAAGTGCAGTTCTGGGGGCAGCTGTGGGTCAGTATGTAGGGTGGTTTGCCCACAGACCAGTTAGTGGTTCGATCCTTGGTGCACATGCTGAAATGTCCTTGAGCAAGCCACTGAGACCAGAATTACTCCCAGTGCTTATATGAACGAGTGGGTAGAAGTGTCATTGTGGCTGTAAAGCACTTTGAATGCCATTAGGCTGAAAAGCGCTATATAAATACAAGACCATCAACCATCATTACTTGTCTGTCCTTTCATACCTTTCATGTTCTACTTGCTGAATACAAACTGACCTATTTTTCATTCATTTATTTATTTTTCTGTTCTTGGTAATCATTGTGGAATTCAGAGTGGAAGTGGAAATCGCACCGCTAAAACCTTCTGGGAGCTCATTTTAAATCTTCAGATCTTTCTATAGGTGGGAACACAATGTGAGATTGCACATGTACAATTTGTACACAGTGTAAAACTTTATTTATATAGCACCTTTCGAAACTTCCGTACAAAGATATATTTTCGTGAGAAAAGTCCCCCCCCCCCCTTGAGCGAGAACCTGGCATCGTTGGGGAGGAAAAATGTGCTTTTAACAGGAAGAAACCTCCACCAGAACCTCCACAGGCTCGCTGTGGGCAGCCGTCTGATTCAACCGGTTGGAGACCAGGGGGGGAGAAAATATGTAGGCGACTGTCAATGCAGGGGCATTTTACAGTGTATAGATAAGCCAATGATACGGCCATGACCTATTGGCTAGGATCTGCCTCCCTCCAAAACATATGACTAAAAGCATTGTTTGTTATCAGTGTTGCATTACGGCCATTTTTAGGATGAGAAAGGGCAAGAAAATCAAAAGTATGAACTGCATTACAGGCGTATACAAATCTCCCAACTTGTAAATTGGGCGACATGGGAAAACCCTTGGCAATACATTAGAAGAATGTTCAAAGCCAAAGCGTCCCATCGATTTGACCTGTGTGGGCCTCACAAGCATGAGCCATTAATATATTCTCAGATGCTGTTTTCAGATTTGTTTGTGTAAACGAGGTCCCACGGTGCTTGTGTGGTAAACACATCCAGGATTTTACAGCTATCAATCTGCTAGATTGCAGGGGCACAATAACCCGTCCTTGGGCATTCGCGCTAGGCTTCTTTTGTTCTCTCTCTCTCTTACATGATGCTGTAATAGCCCTCATTTTCCATCACTTATTTTCATTGCAACATGTTCCAAAAATCCACTGTGCACGTCTTCTACAATTAAACGTGGAGCAGACTCGTCGGAGGGGGTTTCAAGGGGCCTTTTGTTACGCACATAAGAGCTGCTTTTCTAACACCGACCATTATGCTGGAGGTGAGCTACATCTTTATTTAAAGATAGGCCAGTGATGAGCGAAAGGTGGGTAGCTTTTCTCCATGTTATGTTTGATGTGCTTGCACAGTTGATGAACAATGACTTTCAGGACTAACTGCAGCAGTAACTAAACATCTTGCAATAATCAAATACAACTGATCCTGTATTTACAGCCTGTCACCACACTACATCAGTGTGTATCATTACATACCATACTAACGGAGCCTGGTTTGACTCACAGAAAATTCTTTGTTGTAATTCTATCTGATTTATTAACATTAATACATTAAGCTATTGTGTAAATCACTATAAAGGCATTTTTGTGTTCCTAACATAAGCTAAGTGAACAAAAACAGAAACTAAAAACAAAGAAATTATTTTCTTTTTTTTTTTACCCAAAAAAATCATCTTTAAAGGAAACTTTAAGGTTTTTCCCAGTCCAGTCCCCATTCTTCCAGCTTTTGAATGGTTTCCTCCACTTCCTCTGGACTGTCCTTAAAAGGTCTTCTCAGCCAGGCTTCAGGCCTTTTGCCAGAGGAGCTCAAACTAAGACCATGAACAGAATGCCAAATTGTGAGCACCCAAATCAACAAACTGTAAATGGAATAAAGTGTAATTTGAAACCAAAGGATTATGAGTAGTGTTATTATCTGCAGATGTGTGCAAGTGTAAAATTAAAAACAAAATACTGACACTGGTGGACAACTGCTGTGGCTGCCACACTAACGCTAATCTAATTTTGTAAACTATAATAGAGCAACCGTCCCTTTCTATGGATTTCCTGCATTATTTCTTAAAAATAATGTTGTTTTTGTGTTTGTAACTTCACTTAAATTACATTTGATTGGGGCATTTTGTTCAATTCTTACCCCTAGTACATATGGCACTATTGTCCATCAAACGTAGGGTTAACTGACTGTTAACTTAGGCATTAGCAGTCATTACCAATATAAAGTGGTGGCTGACTTTTTCATGTGAATAATGTTTAAACAAAAATGTAAATCTAACTATTGTCCATCAGTGACTTGTTGGTGGTGAATCCTTGCTGTGTTCCATCAGGTTTGCCGTCACCATTTCTTGCTAATGTTTGCCAGGTTTTTGCGAGTGCTACCAGTGACAAAGTTCCCTCGCCTAGACTTTGAATGTAGGCTAAGCGAATAAGAAACAAAGTTAAAGTCAGTAATGGGTAGGACACTAACTAGCCATGGTGATGTAAAACAAAAACCTGCTAGCTACCTAGTGTCATATAATGCTTGTTAACCACGTTATCTAGAATCAACATAAAGCCAACCCTGGTTACAGTCATCTGTAGACTAGCAGTTAAGTTGTAAAATGAGTGAATGTATTAAATTTCCACCTGGCCATCCCAGTAACCCTTTAAAACAGAATGTGTCGCTGGAAGTATGTTTGCGCTAGTGTACTTTGGATTACCGTGTCAGGATTTGCGAGATTGGAAAAATTCCAACAGTTACTGAAAGCTGAGACATTGCGTTTTACAGCCAATATGGTGTAATTATGGTAATTTCAGTTGCGCCTCTCCTGTAAGGTTAATACACTCTTATAACATACAGCCAGATATTGAAAGTTCCCGGAAACAGACTAGAAAAATTGGGTTATTAGGTTGTTCAGGAATTTTTGTGTTCCTACAAATGCAACCAACAACAAAAGCCTAATATTTTGAAAGCAACATATTAGATCTTTTTTTTTCTTTTTTTTTTTTTTACTGTTGGCTACAAATTATGTGTAATAACACATTGACTGCAATAGATTTTATGGAGGTGCAGGTGGATGTCAAGTTTCAAACTGTTAAAAATGATCCGCTCAATGGTTAGATAATGGGCACGTCCAGGTGGGGATACACTTTGCAATTGTAGTAAAACGAATAAAGATCTAACAAGCCATACTGATTTAGTCTGACCAAAACCTCATACGCATGATTTTAATAGCGGATCTCCATAAAGCAACATATGGCAGACACAGACACAAGTATAAACAAACAACTGATAATAGATTACAAAGAAAAGGGGAATGCCAATAGCAAAGCAGAACAATTAGCTCATGAATGTAATTAGACATAAGAGTCATGAAAAGCTAATTTAGGCATGTGATAATTTTTTAATTAATCTAATAAAGCCACGTCTTCTATCTTTCCTTAATAGACTTATATCTTTTCTGGCAGTTTAAATGTAATTTGATTCATGGATTGGATTTACTTCACCAAAAAGTGGTGTGCACAACATCACAATTCCTGTGCAAATCTTCCAAGTACGAAATCCTTTACATTTTCATTGTAGGCCATTTTCTAAAATTGCAAGTATAGTTTGTAGGCCGTGTTGGCATTGTACCAAAGATTATACACAGAGAAAGAAAAAAACATACAACAAATGAGACGTGATTTTGACACTTTTCACAATAGGAAAACAAATCCTTCACTGTAGGGATTAGCTTTTCTCTTTCTTAGCCCTCCAACACACAGAAAAGCGTCCAGAATATTCACCCACAAAGATTTGTAACTCGTCCTCTGAATACAAAACATTACAGACACTTAAGCCTCTGGACATGAGCTCTTGAGTGCACGGTTTATAGCAGTTTCAGAACACTATGGTAAAGCTGATACGAATACGTTTCCGTCTCGTTGCTGTGTAGTAAAATAAGACTCTGATCGCAGTGTTGACGAAGTCAGCTGCATGAAGCAACGAAGACGGATGGAGTTTACACAGAAATGCAAAAAAATTTAGTTAGAGACCAAGTGTCATGGTGGAAGACAAAACTGGAAATAAGATCCATATCAAAACTGCACACATCCTGATCTCCTTCCCACGAGTAGATCAATAATTGGCAATATGCACAACTGACCCAAGCTGATTCGTAGAAAACTGTGGATGTGTGTGTCAGGAGTTTGATTTGAAAGACGCTTGTATTTTTAATAGTGCTTACAGGACAAGAGAACCAAATTAAATACCACATACAGTTCAGTGTCTGAAAATACTATTTCATATAGGAGCCCTGCAGGCAGTGTGTATGTGTGTGTGTGCCTCCACACTATGCTAGTTTCTGAAAGCAAACGCTGGATAACAAGGTAATGCAGCACAAAGTGGAAAGCAGCCAGCAACAAACCTCCATAAATACAAGTTGAGGGATTAAATTTTAATGTCTATTTCGTTCTCATTACACTTAGATGGCGCATCTTTGATATACAAACAGGCCTGTTACAGACGCAGCCTCAGATGTTTGTCTTAGTCGTTTCCGAGCCAATTTCCAAAGCATTTGGCATCCATCAACATTCTAACAATGTGCCTTGGCACCAAAAAGCCATTTGCAACTATTTCAGAGTGGGAAAGAATAATAAAGAAAAAACACAACAAAAAAAAACAAGCATTTTTTTTGTTGTTGTTGTTTCATTCTGTTTTCAGGCTGAGCATCTGGAGTTTCTTTTTGAGACGATTCAAAAACAAATAGACTACAAGGCCTCCAGAGTTTCAGCTTTAAGAGCGCCGCCTCTCTCCACAATGCTGTTTATGGATTACACTGAACACACAAACTTTATAATTAGTATCAGCATGCTTTCCTTATATATTTTTTATAATGATAAATGACAACATGTGAAACAAAACGTAAAAAAAAACATCATCTTCAAAAAAACATCCTCTTCTTCACCACCTGGATTTAATGAAGCAAATAGGTACGAACCTCCTATTGGATTATTGGATAATTACTGCATGGGTGTTTAACTTCCAGCTTGCAACAAGTTACTTAACCCCAACTGATGCAATGAGTAACTTCTCATTTCTTAAACAACCATGTCTAAAGACTCTTCCTGTGGTTGTGGAAGATGATAATCTGTTTGAGAAGGGTCAGATCATTGGCATGGATCAAGAAGAGAAAACATTTCAGTAGACTGAAGCAGAAACTGCTTAAATTGGATTAAGAACTGTCCAACGCATTATTAAAATTGGAAGGATAGTGGAGAACCGCCGCCTTCAAGTAAGAAATGTGGTCGTAAAAAAAATCTTGATTGATTGGCAATCACTTAGACGTTTGGTGAAATCAAATTAAAGTTAAACAACATTAGCACTCAGTGCTATGTTTAATAGTGAAAGTAAGAGCATTTTCTCAGTGGATTTGGACTGAACAGCTGAGTAGTCTTAAGAAAACAACTAATCAGTGAGGCTAACCAGGAAAAAAAGGCTTCAGTTTGTTGGGGAGCATATAGATTGGAATCTGGAGCAATGGAAGGGTGATGTTCCAGAGTGATGGGGCATCAGGGTAAGAAGAGAGGCAGATGAAGTGATGCCCCACCATGCCTAGTGTCTATTGTACCAGCCTGTGGGGGCAGTGCTATGATCTATGGTTGCTGCAGTTGATCAGGTCTAGGTTCAGCAACATTATGGCCAAAGAATAAGGGTCAGCTGACTACCTGAATATACTAAATAACCAGGTTGATCATGGCCATATTCCAAGATGATAATGCAATCATATTCACACATGGATTGGCCACCACAGAGTTCTTAACCCCATTGACACTCTTTGGGATGTACTGGTGACACATGCACAGTGGTCAGACTCTCCCATCATCAATACAAGATCTTGGTGAAAAATTAATGCAACACTGGAAATAAATCTTGTGACATTGCAGAAGCTTCTTATTGAAACAATGCCACAGCGATTGTGTGCTGTAATCAAAGCTAAAGGCAGTCCAACGAAATAGTGTGTTATATTCGCATAATAGTTTTAGTACATGCAATAGTTTGGGTCAAAATATGATCATTTTAAAGCAGCGGTACGATATTTCTTCATTTCCCATCTGGCAACACCGCTGTGACCCCAAGCAATCATGAAGAGAAAGGGATTTTCTTAAATAGCACACCTGTGCTCACATCCTCCCACCCAATCCCATCACATTTCCACAAAAAGAGCAGTTTCCCCCCCGTGGGAGTGTCAGCTAAGACGCAGACACCTCTGAAACATGCTTTCACAGAGATCATCAGTTAGGTAACTGCCGGGAGAGAGTGAGCAAACTTCACAAAGTTAAAGAGTTAAAAATCTCCATTTCAACAAACTTCCACAAAAAAAAAAAAAAAGAACGTTTGCAGAGAATGAATAAAATAAATGCAAGTTCCTGGAAGACAAGGGCGCTGATTTCCGCGCCACACCTTGTCACCTTGAGCACGTAGCATTTTAAAATCTACTCAGGCTTCCCATTTTACTCCCCGGTGAGATAACAACAGAAAGAAAAAAAAGAAAAAAAGAAAAGCAGTTTTCTCCTTCTAATTCTCAACATTACAATTGCTTGTTTCTTTCATTTTGACTCCCCGCTTATCACCTAAAACCAATCATGGGGTGGCCCGATAAAAGGTTATAATTAGAAAGTAGAAAAATAACACTCCTACTCAGAGTGAAAAAACATGACTGCCGATGGGACTTTTGCAGTTGAGAGCGGCACAGGCTCATCTTTGTGACCAAAATGTGCCACAAAAACACCTTTTTGAGATAAAGTGGAGCTGTGTTGGGCCAAATGTGGCATTGCCTGTGTCATATTTAAAGTGTCTAGTTTGCAGCAGTTTAAATAGAAAATGCAATAAAATTGATTTGCAATCTATAATTTTACTTCAACACGGCATGCCCATTGGAAGATTTCTGCAGCAGCAGTTTTTACTGCATGTGTGTTTTAATACCAGAAGTCCAAGAATTTAGTTACTAGTCAGTAATTTCAGAATGTGGGTATGAGTACATTGTCAGTTTGACTCCAGGACAGGACTGGTACATCCTGCTACCAGTTTTGAAAAACTATTATATAGCAGGACTCCCTTTGGGTACACAAAGATGGTTATTCCCAAAGCTCAGAGTCCTTTAATTGTCATTTGTGTCTGAGACAGATAAACAATTTTCATGAAACCCGGTCAGGTGTTTTTATGACCAAAAGAAGCGAAACTGAATCAGAATATGAGTGAGATAACACGCCGTTGGTATTTCATTTTTGGGGCATGTTTCAGCTGATTCAGCTGGTTCCAGAGGCATTTTGTTGTGGTCGATTGTTCCGTTGTCTCATTTCTTTGTATTATTTCCCCAGAGAAATGTTTTCCCTCTGGATTACTTCAGGTCCAAAGAGTTTACGTTATCCAGATATTTCACAAAAAAAATAAGAATAATGTGTCAGCACCCCAGTAATCACTGCAGTTTCCATGACACATCGGTAAAATAAATGGTCATATAGCATAGGATAATATATTAGGCATAGTAGAAAACATAGTAGTACTGCTAGAAATTTGAATGTGGGAGTATTACACACAATGGGGCTTTTTTACATCCGTCCAACGCAGTAGATACACTTGCATGCCAATATGAAAGCAGGGTAGAGCTTCTCTCAGTGTTCAGTTAAAATCCCTTCAAGCTTACAACCATTTCTCTATACACTTCGACCTTATGAATAAGTCACATCCATAGATTCGAGTATGGAAGTCAGTGAACAGAGGGCGTCGGTGGCGCGCTGCCAAGTGAAATAGGCTGTACAGTGCTTAAGCGTGATGGATTGGTGGCACTAGCCTGGCATAATAGCCCTGTAGTGGACCAGACCCCTGTGCAAAAAAAAAAAAAAAAAAGAGCAAGCTTATACATCATGATACTGCAGGCATCCTGCTAATACTCAGCCCCCACATGCAACAGAAGTACTGGCTTCTGCAGCCACAAACTTGATGGATTAAGACAAACAGGTTATTTATGGACCAAGCAAAGCTTCGGGAGCTTGTTTGTGCCATGCCCACACATCTGTTTGCTGAAGGGGAAAGAGGCTGGACAGTGAGCACCTCTGAATCGAAGTGGCTGGCATGAAAGGAACCCAAATCAAACAGCAAACCGGAGTTATGTAAAGCGAGCTGATGTGGAACAATGGTTGGTCTGTTTTTTAAAAAGTAAAAAGATCTTTTCCTTGACAAGGAGTGTGTGGGCTACATGAGAGCAGTCATAAGTGAGCTTGTTTCAGCTTGAAAAGCTAAAGGGGCAAGTCATATTTTTACTTTCCCTTTGCACAAACAGCCAATAACATATTAATACTTTGTGCTGTATACATTGAGGGGGAGATTGTATCTTTTGTTCAGATCTGACTAGTTCTGCTCTCATCATGAAGCTTTTACTGTTATCTTTCATACCACTCCCTAAAGAAAATGCTAGACCAACAGTAGATAATTTACTCACTTTACTCTCATGCTTTGTGTTTTTCTTGACTATGATTTTGTTTGTGAAAAGAGTCAAAGACAAATTTGTAATATACACTTTGCTGAACACCAGTTTGAAGGTTTAGTTAACATATCTGAAACCAGTTCCCTGGGCGTTTCCTGAAGATCAAACTAATAGTTGGTCACACTAGCACACTAGCAGACTTTAAGAGACTCACTAACTGCCTTGCGTGCCAATGCTTGGCATGTGTGTATTTTCAATGTAGGAAAAGTTTCAAAAATGTAAATAGGAATTAATCCAGCAATTTAAAGTTGGGCTGGTTGAGAGAATAGAAGTAGCAAACCATGCAAAATTGTAGAAGACGATTGTGGTAATTCTTCATGAATATTTAAGTGGGCCCTGTTACTGATAATTAATGTAATATTTATAAATTAATATTCATAGACATCAAAATAGTGTTAGTTTAAATCTAATGCATTTTCTTCTGTGAGCTACCAGGGTACCTGTGTCAGGGTAGAGCTATGGCTCATTCCTTTCAGAACTGAAAAATGAATACCACTGCAGACAACTTGATAGTCCAGCTGCCAATCAGAGCCAATTTGTTGTTAATAAAATCTACTCCACAGTGCTCAGATGATGTGTATGACTGCCTTGCTGTTACAATTCTGTCAGTCGCTTCATTCGTTGATGTCTGAGTGTTTTCCTGCTGCTTTTATACATGCTGTTGTTCAACCCCTCATCAAAAAACACAGTCTTGATCCCACAGTTTTTTCCAATTTCAGACCTATCTCCGAGCTTCCTTTTCTTTCCAAGATCTTGGAGAAGGTGGTATTTGAACAGCTCTGGTTTTAAGACACGCTGTAGCATAGTATCTGCACTTTTAAGAATTTTAAATGATATTTTTTTAACAGTTGATTCTGGTAACTGCTGTCCTATTCCTTCTGCATCTCACAGCTGCATTTGATACATTGGACCATAACATCCTCCTGTCACGTCTGAATACTTGTGGGCATTAGGGGTTCTGTTTTTCAGTGGTTTCAGTCTCAGCCACTTCTCCTCTGACTTGTGGGGTGCTTCAGGGTTCCATATTGGGCCCTCTCCTCTTTTCATTATATATGTTGACCTTAGGTTTCATATTTCAGAGGCATAATATTTCATGTCATTGCTTTGCAGATGCCATTGAAATATATCTGCCAATAAAAACAAATGAAGAAGCCTCTTTTCAGATTTTGTTAAATTGCCTCAGAGTTGGGTGTTCTTGGATGGAATAGAAGAAACTGTATACTGTGAGTAAAAAACAAACACTGGCTGAAGTAAATCTCTAGCCTAGTGGACGTCTGCTATTTACCAGTCAGTATTGTAGCTGGACTGTATGCTAACCTGAAAATAGAAACATACATTTGTGCAATGTCTGAGCTGACAGCAAAAGTGGTTATTCTATTATTTAGTTTCCTGTTGTCCATTCGCAGGACAAGGTAAGACAGGACACAGAATCTGGAAGATGATATAAAATCAGCAGGAGAATAAGAAAAAGTCTTTTCAGTACTGGTGGGTACTGGTGCCTCAGGGTTCCATATTGGGCCCTCTCCTCTTTTCATTACTTATGTTGCCCTTAGGATCCATATTTCAGTGGCAAAATGTATCATTTCATTGCTTTGCAGATGATGTTCAAATATATCTGCCAATAAAACAAATCAGCAAGCCTCTCTTCAGGTTTTGTTAAATTGTCGCAGCAATGTTTGTTCTTGGATGTAAGTTAACTTTCTGTCCATCAACAAGAATAAAATGAAGAAACTTTTATTTGGCCAACCAAATCTGATATGACTTGGTGTCATCTTGGTCAGTAACTTTAGGCTTGATAAACAAATAAGAGTTCCCTAGTAAAAAAACAGCTTTTCCAGTTATGGTTACTGGCAAAAGTTAGGACTTAGCTCCCCCCAAAGATTTTGCTTTATTATGTCACGACCGGACAACTGCAATTCTCTGTTTGTTGGTCTTGCAAGCTTGCTCAAAATGCAGCTGCCCATTTGCTTACTGGTACTGGCTTACAGGCTGCCTGTTCATTTTAGAATAAACTTTAAAGTGTTATTGTTTTTAAATGTTTAAATAGTCTCGTACAATTTCTACTTCTTGGATTGTCCCAAAATTTGGTACTGACCTTCCCAAACCCCTGATGATAAATTCTAATGATGTTCTCCTTACCCTTTGGCACCATCATGAGGTTAGCATTGGTGGTTTTATGTGAAATATCATGGCAACAACAGGATGGAATGCCTTTAAATAACGTACAGATATTCATGTAATAACTTTTATTTTCTAGCGGAGCCATCATCATCAAAACACCACATCTGCTGGACTCTTAGGAGTATTGTTCACAGGACTGGACCTACAGGAATAAATTTTATTTGTGATCCTAGGGAACAAAAATTCCTAGCTATATGTTTTTCCATGTGCTGCATGGTTAATCACACGTTGAACTGCTCATGCTGTACACTCATACATTATTCACATGCAACTCTCGAGCTACATAACACCCAGAATACATGTCCGTCTGACACAGCGTCCTGTTTACACAAACAGAGATGTACTCCATCAAGCACAAATACATCTCCTCTGACTGATTTGTTAAGCTATTAATGTGTTAGAGGAAGACTGGTTTAGAAAACTGATGCGTCACGCCTCAAACTTCCTCCGCGCTACTGCTACGTGACCTGGTTGAGAGTTGCCACTGTGAATTCACTGGGCGTAATCTTTAATCATAGATTCTGGATCATCTGTGTGATATTTGGAGCACATCCCATTCTGCTGTCTTGCTTAGAAATTGGAGTTACCTCACTAAGCATCCTAAACACCTCACAATAAAATTCTCATTATTGATTGTTTTTGTCAAATTATCCAAGGTTCAAAATCGCGTATAACCATAACACCAGAACGTCAAGCTTATGGGTGGGAAGACGCAGTCTGGAATATTTTTGGAGGTGCATTACTTTTTCCCCGAGTCCCACGTTTGATTAAAAGTGAGACTGCATTACTAATTTGCAGCACACACATTTCAGTGGCATTATGTTTGAAGTGAGGAGGAAAATCTTCAGTTCAGTTTAAATCTCCTCGCTTGGTAAACCTTTTGTTTTCTAATAATTTCCACACCAGAGAAGGTGGGGTGAATGCTCTAATCTCATAAGCGGCTTAATTCAGATACTGTGACTTCATTACATTCTCTGCTGTTTGTAAACTATTCCCATGAAAAGTGTGAGGTGCCAGGGTTGACTGGAAGACAGGGCTAGGGTATATAAACGTGAGAGAAGCCTTTGTTTCTTAGACAATGCACGGAGTGCAGGAGCACCACACTCCAGAGGCTTGAAGTATATTAAAAGTTTGACCAGAGCCTGTAATAAAAAAAAAAACTCTGGCTCCCAATGTGCAATTAAGCAGCAGCAGAAACTATTGATTTGATCTTTTGTTTTGTCCGTCCACCTACCTGTTACAGTACTCGCGTGGGAATCATCACCAACCGCAAGCAGAGCTGCCCAGAGAGAAAAACGATGGTTGCACTCTGCAAAAATATCTCTGCCTTTTCACATAACATGTCATTTAATACACCCAAGCCCTCATGTTTTCTCAACCACAAGGATGGCTATTTATTACAGATTTCTCACAAGTATTGCAAATTTTAGAGTGTTGGATGTCGCACACCTTTTAGTTGATATTAAAACAGAATGTAGTCATTTTGTTGATATGTGCTTTCTTGTCCCCCCAATATCATCTACAAAAGCGGATAATATAACAAGTAAAGAAATGTTTTACTGACCTTAAGTAGGAAAGATCTGACATGTGTAACTTGTACTTGCGTTGCATCTTGACAGTAGAAGGAACAGGAAGAAAAAAAATGAAAAAATGTAAAAAATAGAAGTAACAAACTAAATGTTGGCTAACTGGTGGCCAGTTTGCTGCAGCAAGTCTCCAGACTCCACATGAAGCCAGGAATATGGTATAAAGTCAATCAAAGTGGCCTAATGTGACATAACTTACGCATAACTATAAACCATAACATAGTCAAGTTATATAAAGTTTGATCCCCGTACGGTAGTCATGAGTTGGTGGCCTTGAATACCTGCATCATGACACATCCATATAATGATTGTATTTACACAATAGGGGCTTTCAGGACTATCCTATATTTGCTATATAGAAGGGCAAACATACAATAGTTTGCTAAGACGCTTAGGGCACTCAGGAGACTTCAAGTATTTACATTTAACTCCGTCCTTTTCATTAATACATGTTTTTGTTGTTGTTGTTGTTGTAGTTGGTGTCCTTTTTCTTCTCTCTAGTGATATGTCCCTTTGTCAGTATGTTTTTAATTTATTGGGTTCTGGTAACCTACTAGCTGTCAGTCACATGGTGTGTGACATAATGGAAAGGCTCCACCCACTAAGCACATGCTGGTGCCCTTGTAGGTACCAGATCTGCTCGGCTGAGTATCCGGCGCTTCCAGATGATGTCACAGCGTAGGGGATGTTGACGTCACGTCTTATAATTGGTTGGACTACAGGAGGAAGCAGAAGCAGACGAGAGGCAGAGCCACTTATTAGTTTTGTTTTGTCCTTTGATTGTTTGGATTTGAAATTGATAAAAGCTGTATTTTTATTTAATCTTTTTCAGGATAAAACTTAAATCTTTTTGCGCCTTCTATACAAATGAATGGATTGAACTCAATTTATTTTATCCTTTATTTCCTATGAATAATGTGCTGTCATCGTATTTTTGACGTTTTATGTAAAATTAAAAATTATGAGTAGAAATCTTTATCGAGCTGTCTCTTCCAGACATATAAATAAATGGAACTTGTGTTGTCTAACCACGAACGTCGCCTAACATATAGTTGACATCATCTGGAAGCGCTGGACACTCAGCCGAGCAGATCTGCTACCTACACCCTTTAAAGCTTTGTCCTACTTCCTGTTGCTATGCCCTGATGAAGGCCAGTAGTTTGCATTTGACTGACAATTAATAAAGCAGTTGTTTCCTTCAGATGGCAAAGCCTCTGGGTTTATTCCTTAGGTTATTGCAGTTCCATGCACATAGGATAGCCTTGATTTTAAATGCACTGTCCTAGTGTGTATCTATTTAAGATATGATGACCACTTGACCAACCAGCGTTGCCTTTCCTTCAGCCTCCAGCCTTGTTCAAGAATAAACTGAGTTAAATGTTTGACACGTGGAAAGAAGTCTAACGATCTTAACTTGTAACCTGTTTTGCTTCTCAAAGCCCACCAGCACCACAGCCGAGGCGTTATGTCTCCCAAGAATTATATCATCTTAAGAAACTGCTGTATAACAAACTCCAGCATAAAATATGAATGTCGTACGAGTGTCTGCAAAAGCAGCCAAACAATCATAAGGCCGTCTCGGAGCAGCTGTGCCTGATGAGGACAGATGTCTGCGTCAAGTTGTAAACGGCTTCTTTAGTGTTTACTGCATGTGCCTGCTGCCTCCTTGCCGGCCCCAGTCATGCATTTTGATTAACTCACAATGTGAATTGAGTCCTGCCACGAAGGCTGTGAAAAGCCCCTAGCAAAGGCCTCATGAAAGGAACAAATTGACAGTACTCTACCAATCACTCCACTTTAATTTGGCACGGTGGCAAAGGTCATCACTTAGACAAATATAGCTCATGCTACTGAGGGCCGTCTCTGGCTGGGCCTCCCACACATGTCGCTCCCACTGAGCAAGCAAAGCTACTAAAACATGATATAAGGAGATTCCAAGATGCATAATTGAACAGTTTGCACCCAGCTTGATAGCTGGAAATCTGCTTCATTAATCAACTCCCACAGAGTTATGAAGGCATGAGGAGGAGAGGTTGGCACAGAGCAAACATAATGGAATGGCAATGGATGCACTTAAGCCCACAGACTCAATCCTCGGTGGCAGCAGCTGCACCACTGAGCAGAGCAAAAAGTGATATCTAATCTTATGCATGTCCTACATATGTGTAATTGTACAAAGTGTGAAGCAGATGTCTTGTAACTTGGGTTTTATGTCTTTTAAAGAATGTTTTCAGTTTTAACGCCAAAGTATCATTCCAAAATATTCCAACAACTTTTGTTACTTGTTTTGGCATTCAAATACATGTTTCAATAGGGAGTGATTCCTCTGGTCCTACTGTATGCAATTAAATGTGTTTCCCGCTCTCTTGGCTCAGAAATTAAACGCTAAATTACTCATGTTTAAGCGTGTTTTTTTTTTAAAAAAATAAAATAAAAAAATCTGCATTGCTGTCCAACGGAGCCAATTAAGCTAGGTCATCTGGTATATTACTGCGCGTCTGCCAGGCAAGGACTTTTATGGGAGAGAAAGTATTGGATGCACTCGTGCTCCGTGAGGATTTTTGATACCGCCGCTAAAGCATTTGGATCTCATTTGCTTCTTGGCACTTCTGGATTGATGTGAAGTCAGCAAAATGTTTGACCTGGCTGCCGAAGCCAGAGCATATATTTCAGGACGCCGCTCGCAACCACTGACTGTTTCAGACAGCCTTTATGAAAAGTGGAAGTGTTCCCGTTGCCAAGAGTTAATAGAGGTCATGAAGGAAGCAAACAAGCATAAACAGACTTTTAAACAAGCGCACTGACATGATATGAAAGGAAAAATTAAACAACAGGTATCGCAGGCCAAGGATGGATATGAAGCACTCCAAAAGTGGTGAAACACGAGAGAAAGAGGCTTTGAATATGGCTCATTATTTTAAGTCAAGGCTGCAAGAAGTAACTTTATTTAGCACTAAATGGCTTCAATTATCAAATATGGTTTATCCCAAGACTTAGGTGTTTCTGATTCTAAGACGCTCTGATATCACTGAAACATCATTCTGACTTTTTGATCTGCTGCTTGAGTATTCCTTTCATTTTTCAGTGAGCATGCTTTTGTCGTTTCAAATCACTGTTGTAATATGCATGTGGAAAACCATTAAAAACTGATAATCCAATTCCAACAGCCATGTGGGCAGTTACCTGTTCTGAGGCAACACTGTTAACCAATGCTTCTTACCGTCACTCGTTTGAATATTCCTTATGTGACTGTATGGTATCTGTGAATCATATGCTAAAAGACCAGGTAACTGTTGTTTTACATTATACTCTAGACCCATGAAATAAAGGACTGTGTTCTTTCTGGACGTATAAAAATGTTTTTGGAGAAGCTGTTTCTGACTGAGCAGCTGTCGAAAGTCCACAAAATATGGAATGTTTTAAGCATGCGTCAACTTTGACATGAACAAGCAGACAGCCATCTTTAAACATGTTACACAAGCAGCGAGGTTGAGAAATTAAACCGAAGCACCAAAAGCAAAAGTTCCTTAAATGACCACTTGAGGCTGGCTCCAAAAGTGAGTCAATCCCCACAGAATCCCATGTTAAAACTTTGCAGAGAAAAGCTAGCAAGTTGTCACTTGCCTACCTTAGCTCTTTGTCCATTTTTGGGATAGCTAGGTGTCAAGTAGCACAAGATGGTTTGTACACTGTGTGATTCAGCTTGCTGTAACTTCAGTAGTTAGTTAACTTCAAGTTAGTTAACTTCAAGTTAGGTAACTTCAAGTGTAACTGGTCGATGCTTAATGCTTCTTTGCTTATTTTGACTAAAAAAAAAGACAGACAATGCCATTTGAGTAATTGTTTTTGCGTATTAAAATTTGCGTAAAATGTATTTTTTAAATGTGTATTAACCTTCTGGGAGAGGTACAAGTGAATTTACTGTAATGGCATTGTTTAGCCTGTAAAGTGCAACACCTCAGCTTTCAGAAGTCGCTGGAATTGTTCCAACAGCAAATTGTAACAAAATTACAGTAATCCAAAGTGCTCAGTGCCGTCCAACAACAATAGCAAAAAAACAAAAAAACACAAGTAGTAAATAAATAGAATGAGTACATTTCACTGAGCGATACTGGTCACATTGCATCACATGTAATTTACTTTAAAACTAGCTAGCTAGCCTTTGTTGATGCTTTATGGTGTGTCCTAGCTGACTGTGTTTAGCTAACTGTAGCTAACCACCAGTGGGGCATATAAGAAATATACATGTTTTACAGTAAATGCAAATAAAAAGAAACAAGCTAGCAAGTTGCAGCTGTGCGTAGCTAAGCTAAATTTATTCCTCTTTCCCAGCAACAGTCTGCTAGCCCCAGATGCTAGCTTCCACTTTCCAAGTTGAATACAAACCCAGCAGCACTACACTACTTCCCAATGCTTGGTGTGGCAGAGTGACAGACAGTTTAAGTTTCTTGCAGTTGATGGCCAACACTAAGCAGCGCAAACCTGAAACTTAGCATCAAACTGGACACAAATAGCTTAGAAGTGTCTTTTCCCAGCGGAGCAAATTCATGTAGTGATTAGTGTGGACATCATGTTGTGACTGTTGCAACGTGGTTCCTTCTTAGCTGCCGCGGTGGGGTTAACAAGGCCAGACTTCGGTTTATGTGAGTATATGCCAGTTGCCATGGAAGCCAATCGATGCCCGTAACAGGGGTTGCAGGAGTTCAGCTTTCTTAAAGTCAGCTATTATGTGATTAAAATCAAGTTGACACCAATTTGTCGCTGATGATTAATAAAAAACACAGTAGAAAGTAATGCTTTGCAACAATGAAATCTATGGTCTTGACCTGAACACACATGCTAAGAACAGAGAGCTCATAAGCCACATACCATGCGCTGTACAACAAAAGGCTGCAATTCAGCACGATTTAATAGTAGGACGCTCCATGGTGTGTTGATGGGATAGTTGTGCAGTGGTTATAAACTCAAGGCAAGTTTTTTCACATTTGTCAGTCAATAGCAGCTTTATGCTGTATCTTCTGATTCAGTTCAGGCATCTCCCTTTGTCGCTAAACACAGAACGTAGCAGTTGACTATTTCACACAACACTAAAGGTGAGACAATCGGCGATCATTTGGTTTAATTGCACACACATGTAGAAACTATGTTGTGCTGTAGGATTCAGCTCCGCCTCTTCCCTTATTGCATCCTCAACCATATACTGCTCTCGCTTCTTTACATAAAAAGCCGTTTTCCTGTGGGAACTTCTATGTCTCACCCTCTGGTTGAGGTCTATAATTTGGATCACAGAACAGGAGACGTCTAGAAGTGAAGAGAGAAATAGAGGAAGGAGTGTGGGTGTTTAAAGACAGATAATCCATTTCAAGGCCTCCCCACGGGGAGGTTTTGTTGTGTTGTGCTGCTTATTTGTTTTCAAGAGAGGAGTTGCTCTGCACCTCTTGTGGCTACTGCTATAGGCTTGTAGCGAAAATGACACTGACACAGTCGGCTTTTGATTTGGGTGACGATGGAGGATATAAATTCTGCAGGAGAACTAGGGGAGGGGGGTTTCCAAAGTGAATGTCCCTGTGTTCAAATGGCCTTGTTGGCCTTGCAAAGGAGGCTATCTATCATTCGGTACACTTTCATTGACAGCTGCTCTTGTTGGCTCCTGCGAGGCGAAAATGACCACTGCATCTCAGAGGCTTCTCACCACGCTGCGCAGACACACACACATGCACAAGTGCAAAGAAATGTCTCCGTGAGTGCGCTTGGTGGCTTGAAAATAAGGGACATAAAAAAAAAAGGAAAAGGAGAGAAAAAAACACATCCAATCAGAACCTGAATGAGTTTGACTTAGAGTGACTTAATTGCCAGGGATTTCTGTAATTTCATCTCACGCTGAGGTTTCACATTGATTTCTTTCTGCCTGAAAACATCTTAATCTTATGCATACCATCCATGTTTTCTCGTATTTTTTTTTTAAAACAATTTGCTATTTTAGTAATTTCTCTATAGCCCATTACTTTTGAGCAAATGCACAATGACCTCAAGAATGAGATGAGGGGGGAATTCGCATGCAGCGTGCCGTTACAAAGAGATCAGGCAGATTAGCTCTATGTGGTTCAATCATGCTAGTTCCATGTTGCTTGACCACTTGAATCATATTAAAGATCACAATTATAGATACAAACATATCTACAGTCAAGTCATATTCCTGCTCTGAAATATGCAATGTCATCTAGAAAATTAAAATCAGATAACTTGAGTATATAAGTGGAAAAATAAATGAACATATTTGATGAAAGTGAGCATTTTTAGAGTAGATCCAAACCTCGGAACCAGTATTTGATATCCTAGGTGAACTTTGGTAATGCACCATCAGCACCACCACTCCCCACACCCACCAAACAAAAGCAACATCAATCCTTATTGTTTACTACTAACCCACCATTGAGAATTAAGCATTACACATCTCTCACAACTATACTCACATCTAGAACATCTAGAAATATAAATCAAGTCCAGAATAATATAACTGAGTTGGAGGAGGTGGATGAGTCTTCATCCACAGAGGTGCCCCTAATGTTATATTAAAAGACTATAAGTAGAAATATAATATATATATATATTTATAAAATAGATAAGTCTCAAACCACACATGCATTGCACAATTAAACACTTACACACATTAAGCACAATTTATCAATTGGCAAAAAAAAAGATTTCTCCATTTCCATTCCATAGCGGCGGAGCTCTCTGAATGGCTGCATATGAGCTGAGAGCGGAATGATTGCAGAGCTGGTGCTCGACTTGGATTTGTAAATTGTCTCCTCGCACCTGTCATTTCAGGTTCAGTTACTCGTTAAAAAGCCCAATCAACTGTTTCTGCTATACTGTAATTTGTCAACAGTAAGGACACAGGCTTGGTTTGACACCAGAAGCTTCTTCGACTGTTTGACCAAAACTGACATTTTCATAAGCAAGTACTTCACAGTCTAAGCTTCTCAGTGTGACGCTCTTTTATGTGAATCTGCGATTTATGTTTTTATCCACTTTAGTGAAAATATATATAGCCCCGTGAAATTAGCACACAGTTTAAGGGATGTGACATCCTTGAAGTAAAATGTAACCGCAAGTATGACTGGATACAGAGGGATTGTGTGAACCGTCAGTGTGCTGCATATTCACAAAAGCCTCAGAAAGGTTGATCAGCAGGAAGACTGACATCCCCCAAGTTTCTGTCTGAGCGCCTCCCACATGGCACATTTGCAGGATAAATCAAGTGACACTTGCAAGGACATGCGCTGTGAAAATGAAAGGGACACATAAAGCCCCGTTCTGGCAGACCTGTCAGAATCCACCACCAGAAGTTCTCTTCTTCATAAGTCTTACTGAGATAAAGTTATTACTCTCTCTGAGAAAATTACAGTAACAGAAAGAACTAAAAAGCAGAGTCCCCAGGCAGCGAAGACTTGTTTTTGTCATCTGTGCATTTGTCTAAAGGCCATTCGTTTGTTGTAGGAGGAGTGAGAAGAAAAACTAGGGAGTTTTTTGGTTTACCAAGTCAAGTACAGTAGAAGACTGTAGATAATCTATTAATCTAAGAAATTATTAAATGTTTTGGTAATGAATTACATTTGCCAATTAAAAACAAAGAAAAGGAAAAGGCACTGACTGTGTTAATGGCTGAATGTTTCTTGGTGTGTCTGTTCTGTCCACCACTAGTCCAGGTCTGGATATGTAGGCCGATGCAACCGATCAGCCACAACATTAAAGCCACTGACAGAAGAAGTAAATAACATTGACCACATTGTGACAATTCAATGTTCTGCTGGGAAGGTTTTGGACCTGGCATTCCTGTGGATGTTACTTACACACTCAAGCATGCAGCCTGACACAGACACACAAACGGTTTAGGAACAGCTCAAAAAAACATGAGAAACAGATTCAGATTCATTCTTTTTTTTGTCGCCGGGGAATATGTGCTTTTCAGTCCGTACACGTGGCACATACATATCAGAACATATAACACAGCCCGACACAGGCAGGCACGGGGTGGGCAGAACAATGATAGCATTTTAACCAATCAAGGACGTAATTTGGAAATTATCCATTGTTGGAAGTGAATGTAACTTGCAGCCAGTACGGCTGTCTCCGCTGGAGTGAAGAGAACATGTCTTGAAACTAGACAAATCCACATTTGTTCCTTTGTTTTATTAATAACAATCCATTCAGTAATGCTGTGTAAACCGGTGTTACACATTTCATGGGGAGAAAGTATAATAGTAATAATGAACTAGCTGCGTAAGTGTGCCCATCCTTTCATAAGCTCTCATCAAACTCATTTGAAATAGTGAAATAGTACACGCTTGTCTTCACCTGAAAGAACTTTAATTAAATTCAAATACATCTAAGTAGGTTTTGATGGATTTTTCTCTGAAACATCCTTGGTCGCACGCTGCTACAAGAGCCGTGAGCCACAAAGAACTTGCAAGGCTTCAACCGGATGTCATTGTTGAGAGGCTACAAACTATTTTCAAGGTACAGATATACCACGGAACACAAAGTAGAGAGTTCAGGTCTTCGCCCATGGAGTTAATAAGTGGAGGAAACATGGAATAGGGACAGTGAAGAATAAAGTTACTTTAAAACTGATGAGAAGACAGAGAAGACTGGTTCATATCTCTGACTGACTTAAATATGGAGCGCATTTGAGTGTGGATAGTTGTTTGTCTGGTGAGTTAGCCCTGTGATAGAATGGCCACCTGTCCAGGGTGTACCCTACTGTTGCTGATAGACTGTATAAAAAATGGACTACGCATCTCCACTTCCTTCTGTTGGTAAAAGTGACGCAAGAATTCTGGGGATACAGGCGGTGCCACACTTACGCTAGAGTTAGGGTAACCCTAACCCATACTCTCAGGGTCCCACGAGCGACTTCACAGAGCAGATGGCGTGGCAACTGTTAGTCATCATGATGTCACATCCTGTTTCCATAACTAACTAAGCATAAAATAATAACTCAAACTGGACTTATCAGAAAAACGGACACATGAACATGCATCAGCATTATACTAACTGTGTAAAACAAGAGAAAAGATGCAGGAGGTGGAGCTTAAGACCTCTACTGCAGTCAGTCACCAGGGGGAGCTCTACTTGCTTTGGCTTCACTTCAGAGTAGCTGTCCTCGTCGTCCATCTTTAAATATACAGTTTACGCCCATTGTCCCCTTGGATAGGCTCTAGCCTAGACAACTGCTTATGAGAAAATAATGAATGAATGAATCTTCATTGTTATAAGAAAAAAAAATGGCAAATACTTTTTGGCATTTATGCTTAAAATGACTCAAATCTATCATCCTTAAGCTCTCAGCCCTCTTCAATTCTGTCTTTATCTGCTTCATAATAACAGCTTGAATGCTTTAAATGTTAAGCGGCAGTTAACAGGGAGGCTGGCATCAGCGAGATAAAAACGACGGCCAGTTCTCCCACTGACAGTGGCAACTGCAAAATAAAGAGGTGATTATGGGATTGTAAATGCATGAAATGGCAATTGTTGGAAATATTGTTGCCGTCGATGATCTAATTGACTAACTAACCAATATTTAGGGCACTACTACACAGACTCAGTCTCCAAATATTTCCCTGTATGTGTGCGGAGGTTGTCCACACTCAGTTCACTCCCGGTTGTGGGTCAATACATCCAGGGGATTAATAACTGGGAATGAGTTAGCAGGGACAATGAGAATTTATGGACGGATGCAGGCTTGTGACAAAAGCACAAACAAGGCCTTTAAACAAATGGCTGGTCATTGGTTCCTATTCATCATCCCAAGTTTTAAAAGTACGCTTACAGTGAAGCAGGGTGATAATCATTGTAAAGTGAGGCCATTAGAACAAAAACTACTTCAAGTAAGATGAATATTCTCCTCTGATATTCAGCATGTCTGCCATTTCCATCCCGTTTTCAAACTGAAAAGTGGCTGAAAACTTTTCTCCATCCCTTATCTTCCCAGGAGAGATTTATACTCTGAGTGGGCCTATCCTGGCCCTGCAGGCACACACTACCTGGTAACTAATGAAAATGAAACATTTGTTCTTTAGGGCACCTTACAGGCACACAGCTGAGCCTGCTGTTAGGCTCACAGCGACCGCGCACCCTTTGATAGATTGGCGGGAGGGGGTGTGCGAGAGCTAACTTTAGCCCTTAATGGTTTGAAATATGCTTGCGCTACAGTTTTTTTGCTGTGAGGCCAAATGATATCCCCTCTCTTGATGATTTATTAAGCCCATTCAGAGCCTCCTCGTCAGGGATAAATTGGCTCCTGCCTCACGTAATGCCCTTGATGGATAATCGTCTCATTTTTCTTGATTATTCTATCTACGTGGCTGTTGCTTAAAATCAAAATGAATATCACAAACATAATGCCTTGGCCGTTTTTGCCTCATACATCTTAGATTATGCGATGAAGTTAATAATGGTCAGTGATTGTGACACTTGAGATTTGAAATTAAGTGACAGCATGCAGAGGCTGCGGTGCAATTTGACCTTTGACCCGCTGAGCGCCGTCCTGATCAGATTTCGCTTTGAGACTCAGTGCGATGGCAACAAATGTGATCAGGGCTTAAATTTCCATCTAAATTCTGTATTGTTATATCACTGCAATTTCCTCTGTGTTTTTGTTTATTTTTTTAAAGCTACAGTGTCCTTACATAAGACTGTAAAATAGACATAAATGTGACAATACATTGTTTGGACAGTTAGTAGAAGAACTGTGATCACTCTAACAGCTTTAAGACTCCTCTGTAGTAACTGGAGAACCTACTGAAGGACGGGATACTCAGAATCCCTCCAACAACCCAACCTTAAGGACAAATAAGCCAGATCATCTAGTAAATACATACCTACAGTGAAGCATGGTGGTAATAGCATAATGCTGTGGGGATGCTTCTCAGCAGCCAGGGGAGAGGCAGGGTCAAAATTCTGACCCCAACAAGGATCTGCAAGGCCAATCAAATCGTTTCAGTGGACTTTATGTGTTGATGGACAGATGGCTAATAGTGAAGTAGTCATACATCAACCCAGCACTGTGGAGTTTAATTTGTTAACAACAAAATGGTTCCAATGGGTTTTAAGACTTAGGACTATTCTGACCCCAGGCTAGTTTTTCTATTTGTCAGTATGGTTATTAATAGTGGATTAATGGATGAAGAAGAAGCCGGTTAGGGAGTGAATATGTTCTGCAGTGACTCTATAATTGTGGTAATTAATCTCAGTTGACAGAAATTATAAAAGATAAGAATAGGATGCACATTTGACTTGGATGAGACATTTTTTTTTAGTTTATGTGCAATAATAACACAATTATCTTATGAACATATGTTATTTTTTTTTCCTATGGAAAGGAAAACTTGACAATGACCTCTATGAAGACACCGGATTTACCTTGCTGAATGGAAAACAACATTATGCATTTCTTTGGGAGGCATTCAGGAAGAAAATATCAAGATAATAACATTTATATTAGAAAACTGATGAAAATGACATGAGTATACTTTATTTGCAAAGTCACAACGTGGTGTCTTTCAATTTAGAACACATTAATATCTTATTTCATGCTTTCTCTGTCTGTTCCAGTGGGCTGCTTTGTCCTTTCGTATATTTGTGTTTGCGTCCCAGTCATATTCTTATTCAAAATAGGCAATTTTATTTTGACAGCTATTTGTATGTAAAGTGTGGAGGGAGGGGTTGGGGTTGGGGGTGGCGGTGGGAGGGTGCCTTGTCATTGCTCCTGTACTTTGCTATTTGCTGAAGCAGGCTTTTTTAGTTCAGAATAGTCCCAGACATCTTCTCAGTGGATTAGATGTTATTCCTCACAACACATTCTCAGTCGAGGAATAGAAAATGAGAGGGGGAAGCATTTTCCAGCTGACTCAGTTTCAGGTGACTATTTTTCTCTTTTGCATTATGTCATTTGCACTATTTTTTTTTCTTTTTCTTTCATTTTTTTTTTTTTTTTTTACAGTATTCATACTATGCAGGGACCTGAAAACACAAACTAACTCACAGTATTTCCCCTCTCGTAGCTAATCATTATCATCAGTGGTATTTGTGATGGTATTTCACTGAAGGCTGTGCTCACCTTGCATTGTGTTTAGAGTACATTATGTTCAGGTGTACTCCTTTTTCAAAATACACCAATTCAAGGAATCATTGAGGCATCCCTTGCCACTGCATGTCTATTACTCGGTCAGAGTCAATCAAGCAGTTAATGAAAGAGTCTTACAGACAGCTGACTGTGCAGATGGACACTATGGAGAGAGGGAGATGATGTGTGGCATGCTCTCCTGTATGTATGAGGGAATGTAGATTATTTGCATTTTTAGTGGCTATGTGTAGGTATCTTAGTCGTGTGATAGATGGGCAATATGTCTTAGGTGCGTGGACTGGTTCCTTCCCCCATAACCTAGGTCGACACCAGCAGTTCAGAAAATAGATGGATAGACATCCTACAGAAAGGTCATACTGTTGTATCTGTTATACGTTTTATTTGAGTGAATAACAATAGCGTTTTCCTACGACTGAACCAAAATTGTTTCAGGGGCATTTTATTTTGATAATTTTGATGTTACAGAGCATTTAATAAAAATCAACAGGTACCTCCCAGAAAAGCCATTGTCCCCACCATTGTACACACCACCTTATGACTGCCATGCAAATGAAAGCAAAAAAAAACATACTGTCTTCCATGGGAAATAAAATGCCTTCATTACCTCCCTAAACACTTTACTTATTAATTGTGGGTGATTGTGATTGTAAGAATATCTAAATTTAAAGAGTATATGATGAGTCCAGAGTACTACTTTTGACTACTTTTGGTTTTACTTTTATATTTCATCTTAAAAACGGTTTACATTGGTTTAAATTCTTTTAAGCACAACCTCACCTGCGTCATTTTACAATTCTTTTTTCATTTTGACAAACTGTATTAGCTCATTGGACCTAAAACCACACTGAAACCATAAAATCTGAGTAGGAAAAAGTTAAAATTTTCTCTGTGAAAATCACAAACATGTTTAATGAGCCATTTTTATAACTTAGAATGCAAATCTGAAGTGCAAATTTGAAAAGCTTATGAACAAATTTAGCAAACAAGAAAGCTATTCATAACTATTTCCGTTAAAATGCAGGAAATGCATCATGCATTTTTGTGCAACTATTTACAACCATTTACAAAACTATCTTTAACAACCATTGACCCATCATTTCCTGATGGGTCAATGGGATGTGTTTTTGCTGCTACGTCGTCTGAAATTGGTCATGTGGTTTGGATGCCCCGGCATGTCCATCAACTCCAGCAACCCCCTTGGTGAACACGTTTGCAAAAGGTTGCCAACTCACACATCCGGCCAAAAAAGCGTTTGTTTTTTTTTTGTTATTATTATTTTCATTTTAAAATTCAAAAAGTGAAATTGAAATTCAAGGTATTTAACTTTATCAGGGTCGTGGGATAAACAAAACTTTAAAAAACTGGTCTATTTTCATTTTCTGTTTCTAAAAACGAACAAACAAAAGAATAAAAGAAGACAGAAACAGAAAAACGCCTATTTTTTTCACATTGTCCAACCACAGTTTTCATTTTCAAAGTAAGAGCATGCATTTTAATCACTGCTTTTTTTGTTTTGTAATCTCCTTTTTCTGAACGGAAAATCCAGTGACCAAAACATACACGGATCAAGTTGGTTGACAATTTATGCCATCTTTTAAGCAAAGTTTGCACATACACAAAGAGTTCTTAGTGTGTGCTTAGGCAAAAGCAGCTGGCAGTCTTTTTGTAATGGACGCCATTGATGTAACTACAAAGTGACACCCAACGCATATGGCCATGACATGCAAACAAACCAAAGTTGAGCTGGAAGTGTCAACCAATTGTGATTTATTTAAGTGTTAACATAGCATTAAAGTAGATAGTCCTTGCACATAAATTAGTGCCATACAGGAGTCTGATTGGTGTACGTTTCTGTGGATCAACCAACACTGCATAGCTCGAAGCCTGGCGAGGTGGACTGTCATGTGACCTCACTAATTTCAGTACATTCCTACTGTAACAAAAAGCAACATTATCATACTTCTGGAGACATATCCCAAAGGATGTTAGTCCAATATTGAGCAAAGCCATGAGCTAAAAGATGTTAAAATGTACTATAAAGCTGAGGAGAATGCCAGAGTTGGAGGCAACAATCACCTTTCACATTACACACAGTAGATTGTTTCATGTAAAAATACTGAGCAAATTCAAGTCAGATATAGTGTCGCAAAATCCCAAGCTTCCCCGCAGCCTGTTTGACAAACAGCCCTCAACATGCTTAAAATCTGCATTGTTGCCACTCCGCTGATAGGTGAAGAGTTAAATATTCTCTAATTATATATTTTAACAATGCAATCCATCATTACAGCCTGTCAGCTACAATGGTGATCAGCTGGGTGTCCTCAGTGGGTACTGAACAGATGGCAGCCATCTTAAGGTGCAGACAACCTGCCACAGAGGAGGGACGAATCCACAGGAGCGGCAGAACAAAAAGAAAAGTTAGGGCCAATAGAAGCACAGTTATTCCATTTCTGGCTCGTGGCTTTCTTGTGATTGTGATTTTGCCACAGTAAACGTGACCCTATAAAAGCTCCAAAAGGAACAAGCGTGACATTATCACATCCAGGAGGTTATGGAAATTCAGGAGTGGATTCAGAGTGTTTCTGTTTTTCTTTACCAACATGACCTCTATCAAATGTTGAATAGTTTCATACCTGTCCAGATTCTTATAACTGTCTTGACAGACGACTTTTTGCTCTACCTTACATCTGTAGTGCATCGCCTTCACACTGTTTGAGCCCCTGCAGCAGAAACCCCTTCAGTCATGTTCAGCCGTGGTCCTCTCCCAAGACAAAAAAAACAAACAAACAAAAAAAACAGCTACTTTTTTGAACTCTTCAGCAGCCATTCAGCTGGACACAGTCAAATAATATCCCCCCATTAAATTTTCATGGGGCTTTTCTGGGCCCCCACTCTGTTCATTTTCTTGTTTATTTTCGAGGCAGGAAAAGGAGGTGCCCAGATGCAGCTGCATTGATATTTTCTTTTTCCTCTCTCATGTCGAGCCATTCACTGTGCGGTTTCAATTATTCATGCGGTTCTTATCTATGAATGTATGATGTTTGACTGTGCAGAAAGCACTCAAAGCACTGTTTGTATCGAACACGGCCTGGAGTCTGAGAGCATGCGGCTGCTGACCTAGCAGCGTATTAGGTGTTTTAATATTAGTCACGTTTTAGTGCGTGACTTGTAGCGCAACGCTCTCTCCTGTTTTTCATCACAGTTTAGTTCAAACAGATATTAATGATATTATCCGGAGAAAAGCCAATAAATGTTTGAGGGGATTATTTAAACATTAAAGCAAAGGACTGTTACAGCAGATTTATCTGTGTTTTCAATCGCAGCTTTGCTCCTTCATTTTGTGTGTGTGCGTGTGCAGGCGTGTGCAGACGTTCCCGTAAATGCGCGCGCGTACCGGCTGCACTTGCATGTGCTGGGTGTCATGTAAGGCTGCGCGCACTCTGGGGAGATTACAAGCGAATGTTTCAGAGTAAGCATGAATATTTTCAGAGTGAATATGTGGAGTAGTGGGGCTGGTGAGAAAGCGCCGAAGGGTGAAAACCAGCGCGTTTATGTGTGTGGTGTCAAAGCCGAGACACAGTGTCCGTAGTGTATTCGGGCGGGGAGGCAGCCCCCTTCCTCCTGGAGCACTTCTATGTTTTATTTATCAGGGGTGGCAAAGCAAGCGGTGTGTTTAACTCGACAACAGCCGCAACAGCAGCAGAAATCTCGGCGTGCTTTTTTTTTTTTTTTTACCCCTCTGTGTGGGGAACTTTTGTTTTTAGAAATAACCTGAAAAGCGTCCGTCCTGTGATTCATTTCCCTCAAAAAGCTTCTAACAGCTCAGTGGCGGCAGCAACCTCCACCTGAGAAGGAACATATGCATGTGCTTCAAAGAAAAAAAAAATTGCCCCTGACATCACTCAGGGCAATAAATGATTGATTTAAGTTTTATTCTGCCAAGGATTTTAATATAATTGTGATCAAGATTGCAGAAGATGTTACTCAAAGCAATTATGTACTCGTGAAGTAATTCCATTACTTCATGCTTATTGGGATCTAATGAGAATCACAGCACTGATTGCGATTATTAACCCTATCATCCAGTTTATTAACTTCTCCTCTGATAGCCGGCAAAACAGATAACCCAACTTGCACGGCAGAAAGAAGTCATTTACTTTATAATTAAAGGCAATTAGTGAATCAATTATGGCTCGATCAAACCTGATGGAAAAGAAAACAAAATGGCACGAGGTGTGACGGGCTGTACTTGCACATAGGCGCCATTATGGTCCCATCAAACCTAAACCTCGATAATTGAACCCGGGGTTATGGGAGAAAAAAAAATCAATTTCTAATCATGCATTGTCATATCCCCAGAGTCCACGGCAGCATAGCGCCAATTTTTCAAAAATTTCCCTGCAACGGAGGGCTGTCTTAAATTAAACTTGTAAATATTTGTCACTTTCAGGGCGTCCAATGTCATATGACAGTGCAGCCCGGGAGAGATGTATGGCACCCAATAGATATGAGACAGTTTTTTTTTTTTTTCATTATAAATAGGCCCAATCACTGAAAAAAAAGCCCTTGAGTTTTGGTCTGTTGATATATGACCTTTAGTTCAAAGTTACCCTCCTCCCTTTTCTTTCCATTCAATCAGAGTAATTTTCTGATAAAATGAATTAGATCCCAGTTTCACCCTTGTGGAATATGGCATTTTAATGATGCAATTTTGAGCGTTTACAACCATGGCTTATTCCCTTCCTGAGCCCCAACCCCTCCCCCTTTAAATATGAGTGTAATTAAAACTACGAGTAAATACAGTCACTAATCAGTGCAATTTTCCTTCATGGCAGCTGCGACAAAGGCGTCCTACTCTGGGTTTTTTCTGCCATGCTTCAGGGTTGTAATATGATAAATGGATTAGCAGAAATTCTGCCTCGCTAACCCAAACGCTGCACGAACAAGCTGTTTACCTGTAGAATTCTGTTTGAATCAGTCTGAGGCCTTTGTTTCAGGACGAGATCAAACTTTGGGCTTCTTCTGACAAGTCAAGGATTTAACTCTACAGAAGTTCCCACAAAATTAGGTTTCATAACTTATATAACAAGAACGAAAAGAGTACTGAAGTCTTCTTTCTTAAAAAGCTCTAAGGGAAAATGTACATAAAGTATTAAATGTATTTGTGCTGCATAAAATGGTCTTACTGTTGTATAATTCACAATATTATGCTTTTGTTAATACCAGTGCAATAAAACGTAGTTTAAGCAGCCTGTGCTGTGTGTATTGGTCTGTTGAACTGTCTCAAGGCCGATTCATCCATGTAGGTGTTTCAACAAATAATGGCAACATCTGCAGCTGTTAAGTTATTAACTGCAGACTTTATTTGACATCTGACACCGAAGCCGAAAATCAAATAATTTGCAAACTTCCATCTGTGTGGTCAAAGTCTCTGGAAATAGATAAAGTCATCTATGAAAGAGCAGCGCAGTGAATTTTAAAATAAAGATTTACCCTCAAGTTCCAAGTCAAGTTCAAGTCAAGTTCCAAGGTTTCAAAACTTTTCTTCCAAAACATATGTGCACCAGATTTCTGATCACCACTCGAAACTGGAAAACTAACCAAACATTGGAGATTTTGAAAACTGAAAGTTCTGCAGAATTCTGGATTTGTGCGTGTGGAAAACCCAACTACAAAATAAAGTTTATGAAAAAAATAAGATTTGAATATTTTTGGAATAGTCACAGAAGAACACAATTAATCTTTTGTAATGGCCAATTCATTCAAAAGAAAGGTTGTAGAAGAACCTCAAGCAAACTGTTCATGTGAGGAATTCGCCGGCATCTCAGAACTGAGGCTGTTCTGTACTAAGGAATGGGCTAAAATTCCTCCGAGCTGAGGTAAACAACAGATCAGCAGTTACCAGAAATGTTCAGTTTAGGGGGTCACAGCATATACTGAAAACAAGTGTAATATTAAACAAAAATTCTTTGAGAATATAGTTTTGGAGAAATCTTTACAATCTTCCTATTAAAACAAACAAAAAAATAATTATATGCTTCTTCTATGTGAACATGATCACAAGGTATTCATGAAGAGTTTTACAGCAATTTCTTCAAATGCGTGAAGGAAATGAATCATTAGATTCATTCATTGAACTTGCCTAAAACAGCATGACAATAGGACGTTTTGTTGTTGGTCAGTAAAAGACTGTCCTTGTAGATGCTCTGGGCTGTTCCGACTTTCAGAGTACTGGAACGGAGACATCAAGGGATAAGCTAATATGTTTTTCAAGGTGCTTGTGAAGTGCATAGACTAACATCATTGACAGACGGTCTCATGCTAGGCAACAAGCTGCTCAGGCATTCCTGGGTAGGAGCTAATGATTTATTTGCTTTTCCAACAGCTTTTGCTGATATGCCAAAAGCTCTTCACAGAGAGATATTCAAGTAAAAAGAATACAAGAGTGAATGACATCCGTGGCTACTGGCCACCATATGTTGCTGCAGTGGTTGCTCTGTTCACCTGCTATTTCTCTGTTCGCCATTTCAGCTCTTGCCCCAGCCTGTGATGATTCATGTTGCCGAGTACAAAGACAAAAAAGACTCAAAAGCTTGTCAAGAGCTTTTCTCTAATTTCTGTCATTTCCAGTGCGGGGTCACGTGTACCATTCATTCTTTGCTCTTAGTGCAAAGCCTGTTCCAGTAGCAGTAATATAGTGGATGATTGAGAGAATACTAACAATGCAGCAAGGTCAGAGAACAGACTTTGGGTATGCTCATTATTATTTTCTTCACCTTGTTAGCCTTAACACATGGCCGAAGCTCTGTTAGCAAGATCCCACCACTCTGTGATCAATGCCTGTGGATGGCCTAGGAAGAAGCCAAGCGTGGCAGTCAAATGGAGACAAGGAGAAGAAGGGAAAGACTGAGTTTTGTGGGAAAGCTGGCTCATACCCATCATGGCAATGTGAAATAATTGGCATGGGGTATGACAGTAGTTACACTGTTTCAGCTCCTCATCACGCCAACGTGTTATACCACTGCCATGTATAAAATGTAGGACTCTTTCAACACCTATGCAGAGTGGAATAAGATAAGACGTGATCGCAGTGATTGTATAAAGTACAGACTTTTTCTTTGATGCTGTTGATAAAAGAGAAGTTGTATGTCTTAGCATTGCGGCTAGGACTACAGTGTGCTTTATATCTCTGTGGGACATAGGTGGCCTGTGTACGTAGCTGACACCAGTGAGAGCCATTTATACTTGTGTGCTTGTCAGTGTGGTCCGAGTGTTTTTTGCCAATCAGGTTAATTTTTGCTTTGTTTGTTTTCTACTTCCTGCTTCACTTTCAACAAATTTCACCAAAATTTAAACGGAGACAGGTCATGTTTGTATCTCAGAACCTCCCCAGTTAACCTTTCCTTGGTGTGTTTACTGATCCAAACCAATCAGTTCAAAAATTGCTAAGAAGCAGCCGAAAATTCTAGAGCAGAACTACCAAGCGCTCGCCGTTGCACATAGTTACATTTCTGGGTAAATGCATGTTAGGCTACGGCATTAGGCTCCGTGTAGGATTTGGACTGAAACCGTAGCTATGCTGTCAACTTGAGGCAGTCAGAATAAAAGACCGTGGCACATGAATTGCTGCATATGTGGATTTCTGTGGTCCAACAATTCTGTACAATTGATTGGCTGATTGACTGCATGCGGTACTTGGTTAAATGAGTTATAGGTTATTTACACTTCCAGATATGTGTTCTAGTGAAGAATATTTCCTTGTGTTTGAGGCATGAGGATCGGAATTACGTTCGGCAGCTTAATCTAGACCTTGTTGTAAAGCTGCTCACAATATGCTCCTTTTTCTTTGCAGACAACAGTGCAGAAAGTTACATTGCTGCTTCAGCTGTTCTATTCTTTATGCAGAACAAAAGCTATATATTACAAAGGGTCTACAGAGACGTTAAATAAAGAAACATGACGCGAAGAGAAATAGGGTTTGGCTGGTTAAGATAAGATATTAGATCTCCACTAAATTCTTGGGTAAGTACTAGGGTGTCTCAGGTATCACATGACCCAGGTTACCTGAAACCTAACTCTAGCCACGAGAAGATTATGTGTAATGTGCACAACATTGTACACTTAATTGTTAACTGGCATTCACTTCCAGGAACCTGTAAGAGTTTAATGATGAGCCCATGGAATCTTGATAAGATTAAGTTAGGTTAGGTTGTGGCGATGGTAGGAGAAATGGGCAATACAAAGTTGGTGGACACTAAGTTGAACTAGTTTCAACCTTGACGTTGACAAAGAATGTTGCTTCAAAAGCTCAGTCACTGGTAGTTAGTTAGTCTGTGCCTGTACCACCTTGTGCTGACCTACATGCTAGGCTAGCCGGTTGAAAGCAGTGATCTAAAACACAGTGGAGTGGAGCATTTTTAGTGTTGGTCATTATGATTAATAACTTCTATATTCTATATATTTGTTTAGTCCAGTGCAGTTTTAACCTGGTGACATTAAGTTTTAGGTTTTATTGCAGCTTAGTCTGCTTCATTTGAACCTGTTGTCCTCGTTAGTGGACACTTTAGTCTGCCATCTAGTGGTAGCAAAGGGTCAATACACTAGTCGGTAAAAACATGATAGTGGACACTTCATCAGATTTGTTCTACAGACGAGCACAGGACAAAAGTGGATGAGGAACAAAACCCCATCAAATTCTACGGTTAAAACATAATTCATTTATCCTTGTTAACGTTTCCAGTTTCATATGATGCGCAAGTCATATTTTATCAATAGCAACGAGCCACAACGTCGCTAATTATCAAAAACACATTTGAGGACATTGGGGCTTCATTGTTCAGAATTCTGGTTTTGCCATGTACAGATATTAAAATAAACAGTTTTACATTTTGCACATTGGGTGGCTTTATTACAATATAAAGGTTAAAATAATCCCCATGTCCACATATAAGGACATTGTTTTTTTCAAAAACTACTACTTCCTGTGGAAAGGTGATGCTTAGTTTTTATACTTCTAGTTTCTACTAATCCCAAATACCTTGGAGGAATTAAAAATGCATACCAAACAAAAACTCAGGTCTCAGGAGGTTAATAATACCCTGTCAATCAGGAGAATATACTGCAAAGCATTCACCTGACTAGTAGAAAATGTAGGGTGATGATGTTTACTACATTCTTGATGTAGAACAGTCAGCTCCTATGACCTAAACCTCTGTAATCCAGTTAGAGAGAAGAACCTATGCTAATGCTGCAGGAGCTCCAGTGTACGGTTTCTCTTTTTAATGTGCAATCTGTCCAACCAGGCTTGATTAACAGCGTGATCCTCAGGAATATGAAACTGGCATCTCCTCTCCACTGGAAATAGCTGTATGTCTTGAGCAAATGTAGAAAGGATCCGCACAGCATATTTTGGAGGTTGACTGGTGGGCGAGGCATTTCTTTAACATACAACACACACAGCGAACCACAATACTGCCCGTGTGTAGGAGCTGTTGATGGAGCAGCCTTGAGGGGAAGGGAAGTAGAATGAACATTATTAAATGACCACAGCAACTGTCAATTTCCCCAGTGGCCAACAGATGGCCCTTGATGCGGGAGAAACGTTCCCTAGAGACCCCGCCAGACCAGTCATAGTTGACCAGGGAATATATGGACACACAATGATGAAAACACATGAAAGGACCAAGCAGGGCACACACAAGATGTAGACATCAGTTTATTCACAACCCAGTCTGATGTAGGATGGTTTGCTTGCATGTCACAGGCACGCCTCAAGAGCAACTGGCGGCTGTCGGGAAATCATTTATGGGATGTGGCGACTCCATGGATTACTCGCTAAAGTTGCCGTAATGGTTACTGATGGGGCTGGCTGTGCGGCTCGTAAAACAGACCAAATCCATCCGAGGCGGCGTTTTCTCACGTGCTCGTCTGAAAATACCATAAATCTGGGGTAAAAAAAAAGGGTTCATGTAAAGACCCCCAGGACCTCTCTTCTCCTTCCCCCAGCACACACACACAACTCTTTTTTATCTTTTCTCAGTTTGCGACAGCCCGCTTGCATCTCATTAAGTCCACTCTCGCTGATCATGTGCACCTTCACACACCTAACCTTTCGGATTTTGTTTTATTTATTTTTTTTAAAATTCACTTCCCTTCTTGTTTCTGGCCGCCGTCTCTCCGTAATTGACGACAATCTCATGGACGTGGCATTTCAACGTGCCTCAGATCATGGCTGCTCCTTTTTCTTTCCCCCCCATGCGAATCAAGGCCCGAGGTGTGGAGGGAGCGACGATAATTATGATAAGTGATTTGTGCCCACTCATGCAGCTCCTCGAGGTAAGCCTCTTTGATGCCTTTCGCTTTTAGCCGCTTCACTTGTTATGTTCTGCTAAGCCTGCATTCTCATAAAGACGCCACTTACAGCTCTAATAATGCAACTTCCACTTTCAGGGGACTGGCCCTTTTTAATTGGTATTTTACTGTAAATTGGATTGTATTAGGGGGGAGCAACTTGATCCAAAAGCAAGATATGGTTGTTCAAGGACAGTATGTCGACAAATGAGCATCAACCACAAGGTGGCCGTCCTTACACTCTCTCGTCTTCCCCTCACTTCCTTCTCCTGTTGTTCTTTTTCTTTTAACTCAGTTTGAAAAAGAGGCTGGCGGGCATGCATTTGATGTGTAAAAGGTAGATGGTTGAAGACTGCTGACTCTGCATCGCTCTCTAAAGATAGAGCAGAATATATCGAGGGGAGGAAGGAGAGGGAGGGGGGCATGGCTGAACTCTCTCCCTGTCTTTTCCTGGAAACCGGCCAATGCTCGGGCCTTCAGCGGGCCTGTTAATGATGCAGTGTTGCCAAGTGGCAGACTTTTAAAGGCTACCTGCCATATATCTCTCTCTATATCTACCTGGGCGTTCTGCGAAGGGGGGGGGGGGGGGGCACCTCAGTCCCACATGTCAGCACAAGCACTGACAGGTGCCATGTGGCGACGAGTGTCATCGTCAGTACCCATCTCCCTCAAATTGGCCCCCTCACTGAGTATCACACAGTCCAGTGGAAAAGTATATATAACACCTCGAGCTACTGTGAGCAAGCGGGAACAGTGTGCTGCAATTGTCTGTCGGCCTTCTAATAACGGACAGTTTTCCGGCGCGTCCCTGTATTTCTTGGCACCAATTTCTTCTTCTTTCCCCGGCGTCAGTCGTGAGCCGCGCGCCGGAATGCGGTAAGCGCGCGCGTCTGCATGCAAGAGCACCGAGAATCCATCCGTGTTGTCGTGCGCATGGGTGTCTTTCAAAAAAGAGCCCGTGGGACGAGCGGGCTGGCTCTTGGGGGAAGCCATCAACTTCAGGATACGGTGGAAGTCAGAGCAGTCGCTGTTTTTACCGTTAGTCAGAGTGACTCACACAGGTTTAGTTTGTGAAACATTTTTATTTTCAGACTAGTGGAAGTAGCTCCTCAGTCTTTGCCCTTTTAATTTCGCAAGGGATGATGACACCTTGATTCACATTAAACGAATTGAAGATGGGATTCTTTGTTTCTATTTTTGAGCAAGTAAATGGGACATTATTGTGTTTGATTTGCCTTCCATAAGAGATGTATTTAAAGAAAGTCTTTGACTTTTGAAAGGACACAGTCTTCCCTTAGACATGAAAAGTTTAACTTGTAGAAAGAAAATGCACTGATGTTATTATAACACCTATTCTTAGATAATGTTAGTTGAGTATTCCTGTATCACTGTCAACACTGGGTCCTAAACAGGAAGTGCAAAATGAGCATAGGACTGTGTAGTTAAAGACAATGACTGTATATACTATGGACAAACCCATTGTGACATCTGAACCGAGAATGAAGCTTGAAGTGGGCGGAGCTTACAGTCACAATGAGCTTTACTCCGCCCACACTTGGATACTCCAAATATGGACATGAAGGTCAAGTCAGACATTGAGACCCACCCACCCAACTCTCCGCTACCCAATAGCTCAGGCTAGCTGCAGTCACTCACAGCAGAAACGCCCTTAATTAATTGTAACCCTTAATAAAAAATAAACAAATGAGTTAGTCGGAGTGTAAACATGTTTAATATTGCTATAAAGTTAGGCTTTTCAATATGGGGTCTATGGGGATTTTCTCCCCTTTGGAGCCAGCCTCAAGTGGTCACTCGCTGAACTGCAGTTTTTTGCACTTCCGCATCATGGTTGCTGCTTGATTAAAGATCACCCATTGCGCTGATTGCCTACTAGTGTTATGTAATGCATTGACAAAGTAAATTATCAGTTGAACTATGTCAGTTGAACATTCAGGCAACTACTCACATGGAGGCCATACCTTCTGAGCTAACTGCTAATGTAGGCAGGAGTTAGCATAAGATACAAGATAGCTGCATTCCTCACGTGGCTTCAGAGACACATCAACACAAATTTCAATAAAATTTTATACTGGCCTGTATGAGATTTTTTATTTTATGTTATTTTTTCTTGCCAAAAATAACTATTTGCTACTGCTATTGCTAATTTAGCTTCCTGTCATTGTATACTGAGCTAACATAATTGCTTCCTATCCTCACGGATGTGACAGTGGTAATAATCTGCAAGAAAGCAAGCGCATTTGACAAAATGACACAATATTTGTTGAAGAAGAGCATCAACTTATACCATAAACCTAACTGAGTATGGTTGGAAGCCAAAACTTGATTTACACTGTGAATGCTCCGTTTGTTAACCGGTGTTCTTTTCAACACAGTGGCATAGAAAACCAACCGGAGACCAGCCTTTCCTTGTCTGCAGTTAGATTTCTAGTTGGATCAGTGCACAAGTACAAATGTGTAGCTCTATTGCGAAAGCTACAACGAAGGTCGGCATAGACCTGAGGTAGAATTTGAGTATAGAAGTAAAGCTTGAGCTGTATCACTGACTAAATGTGTAATAGCCTTGCTAGGAACACATATTTCCTGTGATATTACACGCTCCAGTTCACCGGTTACTCCCGTGGGGTGACTGGGCAAAGGGAAAAGGAAAGAGATTCTCGGTCCTTTGGCGATTTAAACATGGCTGCCACAGCCGGGACCATTCTCACAGAAGCTAACGACATACCGGATTTTAGAGGGTAACTGATCATATTAATGCTTTCACTAAGATACAACCAAAACTTCACAACTAGCGTGTGATTCCATTTAAATAGTTATAGTTATTCCAAGCATTTCTTGCATATTAAGTGCAACAGCTAAACTGTTAATGTTTATTTTTCATTAACTCTCTACTAAAGCCTGTAGTGTTACTCAGAGCCATATATTAGAGAGAGTCTGGCCAACTGAACTCATGGGCGCCATGTTTGCTACATTGGAGGGAAGATTCTACAGTAAAACCCTATGGGACAGATGTGCTATGTTGAAATAAATGTCTTATTTTCACCATTAACGGTCCTACAAATGTTATTGCCAACTTCTGTTAATATGAAAGAGGCCCTCACTTAAATATTCCAGCGTCTGCTTACTTTAAATATTAAATGCTTTGTAGCCCAATGGCCTCATCAGTCATGGAGCTGTGTTTACCTTTTAATCAGTCTCAGTGTTCATCCATCACCGTTTTAAGTTACTTAAACTCAGAAAAATTATAAATACTCAGAAATAGTGAAAGTTAAACTAGTTTTACTGTTATTTAGTATTATCATTATAACATTAGCTTGTTAGCCATAATAACTTAGTAATAACCAAGGCAAAGTTACTTGTCAATTAACTGTTATCTCTATCAACATGAATCCTTTAGTCTAGATAACTAGCTAGCATAAGGCTAGCATAAGGCTTGGTTAACTTCAAACTTCATTCATTTGTAAAGCTGTGTTGGGCGTTTTTGAGATCAAGGTACACATTGATGATGGTATGACTTTATTTTTCCTGTATAAAACCTGTATAAAATCTTAACAAACGTCAAAGAGAGACATTGACATTTACCTCACATAACGGGGAGAAATCAGTTGACATCCATTTCTTTCTTTTAATCTTCTGCTCCCATAACTTTCTCCGTTGTTGTTCACTGGGGAAATGGCCGAGTTTCCCCCGCGTTTTTCCGATCCTGTGCTGGAGCCGTAGGCTCAGCACTGTTACATATTTTAACTTTTAATCCAATTTTATTCTCTGTTATTGCCACTTCTCTATGGGTGAGTATTGGGTTAGATGTATCTAACATGGCACCCATGAAACAAGTGACCAGCTCAGAACCAATCAGCATAGCGGGATAGCTCATTCCCTAGTTGGCCAGACTCTCTCTAAATATACATATATAACATACAGCTTTGGTGTTACTGGTTGATGGCAGCCACCTGGTGGTTACTGGCGGTATCGCTATGCGAGTTAAATGTTAAAAATAAATCGCTCACTGCAGCGTGACAGTGTCTAGATACTCTCGGTTTCAATTTACCCATTAAATTAGTTACTTATTTGTTGGTTGATTGCATCAGTGTCCTGAGTCTCGGGATGACACCCACAATTTTGCCCGAGTTGCGTACATAATACACATATAAACTGTGCAACATCAAAACTCTTTTACCGTGCTATCTGGAGCAACATACAAAGGGTGTTTGTGTGGGTTTCTTGATAGAGAGGCAGCTGGGAAATGGATCCCTCCCTCTCCGCTCTCTCGCTCTCTGTCTCTCCCTCCCTCCTTTGCTCTCACTCTCTTTCAATCTCAGTAATGCAGAGAAGAGCCCTGAGATCTTTTATGTGCAGACATAAGCAGAAAGCTGCATTAAGAGGACGGAGAGGAGATTTCATTGGAGGCATACACTGATGAGGGGAAGCCGGGGCAGAAAAATGGAGGAAGGCTCCTGACTAATGCAGTAGTATTACACACTTCTTAAACAGGACATTAGAGACAGTCGCAAGGTGCGATTGAGTACTAAGGTGTTTAATATTATATCTTCTTATGTGATTTTTTTCTAGATTTGGAGACCGGCCAGACACGCCGCCATACGAAAGCTCCGTGGTAATAAAGTTATGAGGACGGTGGGTGTCTATGAATGCGTGAGCACGTGTGGGTGCACATGCTGTATATACTAGTAGGTATATAGGTGAATCTGTATTTCTGAGTCACTTGCCCTGCCTCGTATTGTTGGGCGACGCGTGGGAGTGATTCACCATTGTGCCTCCATATCTCTGTTGCCAGCTTGGCTCTCCCTTCACTGCTGATCTGTGAGATTTAGAATTGCTCCCAGAGTGCTTTTCTAATCTTTTTGCTTTCTCTTTTCAGGGGGAAATGTAACCTGCAGACAAAACATTTTCCCTTCAGAGCCTAAGGATCATTTTACTGGCTGATATTTTTTAAATGCAGCTCAAGAGTAATACATGTAGACACAAGCCCAGATTCTAAACTATGCTACAGACTTTTTCTACAGACTCTTTCTTTTATTTTTTAAATTTCTCTTACGGCGTCTGTTAAAGTTGCTTCTTCTCTTTCTAAACTTCATTTAAGACATTCAGTCCACCGCCGTGTCAGATGTCGGGGCTGCAGATTTTTTTAATAAGCTTGTTAATTTCATTAAAACGGAGCTCGAGGGACTTCTGGGAAGAGGTGCTTGACATCTCACAAGCGTCACAACCGTGGGCTTGGAGTCCGCTCCGTTAGGGGTCTGCACAGCTCATAAAAAATACATCCGACAATGGACAGTGTGCCGATGAGAGACGCTCTCCTCTCCTCTCCGTTCGCCTGACGTCCAATTAGCTTTGAGAAACAAGCTAACCCGTAGCTGCCATTTAGCCCAAACCACCAACAGCGCCTCCAAGATATCGGGACATGACATAATGAATGCAATCAACAATAATTAGGGGGAATGATGGGCTCTCTCTTTGAGGCGTCATTAGGAAGGAAAAGGCTGGCTCTGCACTGCCAGTGACCTCTACCTCTTTAAACACTCCCTGCCATCAGGAAAACGGACCCCCCGCCGCGCCATAATCTTTCATGTAAGACATTTCACCGAGCTAGGAGAATCTTAAAGGGACTCAACAGGGCAAAAAAATTAAAAAAAATAAAAAAAATCAAGAAAGAAATAATCAACTTGTTTTGCTTGGGTTGTATGTGCGGCTTTTGGAGGGTACTTTCATAAGTTTTGGATTTAAGAAAAGCAGAGAGGCAGTTAGTAGCTCGTTAGCTGAGTTCAACTTAAATGAAGGAGAGGGCTTTAAAAGTTAGAAAAGCGTAAACATGATGATGTCTAGCCAGTAATACACCATCTTTCTTTTTGTTTTTGTCATTCTGAAACTTCACGTATCTGCCAATACGGAGGACAATTCTAAAAGCGGTGCTCTCTGTTCTACTGAACTTCAAATTCATATTCCGCAATATCGCTGCAGGGAACTCATTTCTGTCACTTTTATTAAAGTTATCATAATGAGTCGGCAGCTCGGCGTAATTACATGAATGTAACTAATAACAGAAAAACAGAATTCTATTATGACGCTGATGAAGAAACTGTAGTTAATGTGGATCTGTCGCATACAATACCCCAGGCACTTACAGTATAATGTCAGGCCTGACACTGATCTAGTGTACTGGAGTGGTGCATCATTAGTCTTTTCTCTAGATAAATAGCTCTATCGTTTTAAAGGTTTTAAATCGTTATATTTCACCACATATTACGGATCGTATCATTTTCAGCGCTGCTAAGAACGGTGGTAACATAAATGTACAAAAAAATGTTTACTCAATCAAACCATCTGTGAGGGTTGTGAAGCTCAGTGGTTGTGGATCTGGTCGTCGCCATCTTGGCAGTACATAACTCCTAACTAATACAAAATGTGGCCAAGGAGGGGACACCTAAGCTTAGAGTTATGTTAAAAGTCATACACATGCATTTGTCATAAACGGAAAATAGTTTTTATAAAAACAAATTTAATACCAGACTGTAAACAATGGCCATCTTGAGCTACCCCCCAAGTGGCCGTACGAGGAACTGCATGCTTTTGCATGCGTTTGGCTCCATGCGCCTTCCAGATGACGTCAACTATATTTTGGGCCTGTTTGTTCAGCTACGACTCCATTCGACTTGGACACAACTTTAATTTATTTTCATTTACAAAACACAAAAAATACAATGACAGCACATTATTCATTAAATAATAAAGTGATAACATGTCAAAATAGTTCGAGTTCAATCCGTTAATTTGTATAATAGGCCTAAAAGTATTTAAGAAGTTTTATCCTGAAAAGATTAAATAAAAATACAGCTTTTATCAATGTATCCAAAGTATAAAAGAGCAAAACAAAACAGATAAGTTGTTCTGCCTCAATAGCAACCGCTAACTGCTAACGTCTCTTCCGCTTCTTCCTGTAGTCCAACCAATTATAAGACGCAACGTCAACATCCCCTACGTCATGACGTCATCTGGAAGCGCCAGATACTCAGGGCGAGCAGTTCTGGTACTGACACTGGATGTTGCTGCTTGTTTTTAATACATACTGTAAAATACATACTGTACCTCAAATATGAGCTTCTTCCTCGATGTAGCTGACACTGACTTCATGACCATCCATGCACGGTATCGAAAATTTTTTAATTGTTGACAAAATTTTATTCGTAACCTTCTAAATAATAAGGCAAGATAGGGTAAGGAGTTTTTATTGTCACTGTCTGGTAAAAAAAAAAAAAAAAGACAAAATACAGTTTAGCAGCTCTCTGGTTCAGCGACAATAAAAATAAAAACAACAGCAGCAACACACAATTAAACATTGATACAGAAGAGCAAATCGGTATGTCATAGGGCACTGTAGTGTAAAAGCAACTGTCACAGAATGAAAATAATAAACAATAAATAATAATAGTTAACAACAATATTGTAAATTTGTCTATAGAGTGCATTAAGCTCCACATACTGTATTCTTTTTTAAAAAAATGGAGGACATAAGTGCTTTTATTGTGATATATGGTGCCTTGAAAGGACATGGCATGGATTCGAATTAGGAGCTAAAAGAATCGTGTATCACAATACCCGAAGTCCCAAAAAGTTGGTTCACGCCAGTTTAATACACATCAGGCCATTCAGTAATGTCTTTCACAGAAGCATTTGCATTTTTTATGTTTCTGAATTCCATCCTCGCTTTAATTTGTCACTCTCGAGCGCATTGCCGAGCACTAAGTATGGAAATAACTTTACAGTAACACATAACATACACGGCTATACTCCAGGTGTTTTCTGTGGCAATTAAAACTGTATTTAGATCCCCCGTGAGTCATTTCTGCCTTTTTTTTTTTAGTCCGTGCACTTTGAGTATAAGGTGAAGTAAAAACAGTCCTGTTTTATCTTCACATTAATTTGGGCCAACCAAGGAAAGACAGGCGAAGGATCTGAATCATGGGTACTGGCAACTTTCCTGGACTGACCTTAATAGAGACAGGTAGTTTAGAAGAGCAGAACAAAAGGGGTAGCCAGGTGAGGAAGGCCAGGCCACAGCCACACTCCAACAGAATATCAAACAGTCGCTTTCACCCGCGGGTGAAAAGGAGAGAGCATGTCCGTGGCGGAGTGGTGCTTGATGTTCCCCCTGCAAGAGGTTTGAGGCTGATGGAGATCAAGGAAAAAAAAAAGGGGAAAGGGAGAAAAGACACCCTGCACAGACCTACTGCACCTCCTACCGCACCTCCTTTATCAAATATTAACATGTGACGTCGTAAGACGCCCCGTCGCCCAAACATATTCCGAACTTTAAAGTGTTGAAAAGAGCGAAGTTTCACAGCTAATCTTTTAGGTGGGAACCGTAGCTGATCCTTAACTCAACCCCAGCCTGGATGGAGACGTGTGACATTTGGAGAAAAACACGGCGTGTGCGTGGAAGATGTGGAGAACGAGCTCTGATTAGAAGGCCGTGGGTGTATTCTCATGAGCCCTGAATATGAAAGATGTGCGAGACTGTTGTGAAAGAGGGGAAAAGTTATTACTCGCTGTCTGAAGTAATTTGTATTAAAAGCCGTTTGCAGTCTGAATATCTGGGAACGCAATTAATGCTAGTGGGTGTGCTGTGAAATATGAACTGCGTGGCAGAAAACATTTCCACCGAGACTCACCTCCCAGAGACTCCGTCTAATTTATGCTGAGACTAAGTTTTAAAGTCACGGGTTGTTAACGTGACACACAGTCAAACGTGACATATATAGGCTCAGTAAATGTTCCCTGATAGCATAAATCTATTAATAAAGATGAGTTTAAATCATTTAAAAAAAAGAAGAAAAAAGCTAAAGAGTGATGTTTAAATAGTATTTTCTTGTAATTAAACCACACAAAACCTTTACATGACATGCTATAGATCAGGATTTTACATGCAGGGCCCTTTTGTGTCAAAGAATTGAAGTGCCACAGTTGGTGTGTTCTTAATCAGCAACTAATGCAGCTGAAGTTTTATGAATCCTAATGCAATTACAAAAGGCAAATTAAATGTTTCTTCCAGGCGCCTGCTTAAACTCAGATTAAAACATTATTGCCAGTCTAATGCCGGAGCCTTTTCCTTGCATTCAAGCGCACATTTTTTTTTTTTTTTAATCCAGTTCAAACTGTGTTTTATATTAACGCGTTGCGGGGGCAGGTGCTTTGCCGCCGATGCAGACTGCTTTTTAATCAGTTTAATTTCTTCCCCTTCACTAAGTGTCATCCTACATGCGCGGCACAGCATACAGAACATGTGGCTGTTTCTCGGAGGGCTTGCTCTGCTATAGATTTGTGAGCTATTAGGGGAAAGGTGGTCTGTTTTGACTCTAGATGTGAATGCAATTAAAATCAACATGCGTGTACAGTGGCTTAGCAGTATGCACACATGCTAAAATCGTACAGATGGAATTTACGGCTCTTTGAAGGGAGCCAGATCTTAAGGATTCATTCCTTTCAAAGAGCCGTTCAAAGGTCTGGCTCATTTTTATATTTATTTATTTTTAAGAGGCCAGTCTGGTGGAATATCTGAGTTTGAATTATTCAGACATATTGATTCTGGCAAATATTACACTGTGTTTTTAATCATAAAAGTGCATCCAGATGCGTTTTCTTTGGATCTTTTTTTTTGTGACTTGCCAGCCGGTGTCTTCAAATGAATCGTGTGCTCCCTCCTCTTGAGACAGATGCATACAGTGGGGGAAATAAGTATTTGATCCCCTGCTGAATTTGTAAGTTTGCCCACTTCCATAGAAATGATCAGACTCTGGTTTTTATGGTTGTTTACTGGTTATGGGTATAGACAGAATATCAATCGAAAATGCATAAAAAACACACAATCTAAAAGTTATAAATTGTTATGTATTTTATTAAGGGAAATAAGTATTTGATCCCCAACAATTCACTTAGAATTCAGGCTCCTACAGATTGGCTGGTGCGCATGTGGCACACAGCTGTGCTCAGTCAACTAATTACCAATACTCCTGATCTTAACTCGTCATGTATATAAAGCACACCTGCTCTAAGAATCAGTTTCTTACATTCCAACTTCTACAGCACCATGGGCAAGACCAAAGAGCTGTCAAAAGATGTCAGGGACAAGATTGTAGACCTGCACAAGGCTGGTATAGGTTACAAAACCATCAGCAAAAGACTTGGTGAGAAGGTGACAACTATTGGTGCCATTATTCGCAAGTGGAAGACCCATAAAAGGACCATCAACTGTCCTCGGTCTGGAGCTCCCCGCAAAATCTCGCCTCATGGAGTGAGGATGATGATGAGAAAGGTGAGGGAGCAGCCTAAAACAACACGGCAGGAGCTTGTTAATGATCTGGAAGCAGTTGGGACCTCCGTCACCAAGAAAACAGTTGGCAACACACTGCGCCGTTATGGATTGAACTCTTGCAGTGCCCGCAAGGTCCCCCCTGCTCAAGAAGGCACATGTACAGGCCCGCCTTAAGTTTGCCAGTGAACATCTAAATGACTCAGAGAAGGCTTGGGAGAAAGTGCTGTGGTCTGACGAAACCAAAGTTGAGCTATTTGGCATTAACTCGACCTGCCGTGTTTGGAGGATGAAAAAACGTGAGTATGACCCAAAGAACACCATACCAACGGTTAAGCATGGAGGTGGAAACATCATGTTTTGGGGCTGTTTTTCAGCAAGGGTACAGGGCAACTTCACCGCATTATGGGGCCAATGAATGCAGCCATGTACTGTAACATCTTGGACAAAAACCTTCTTTCCTCAGCAAGAACACTGAAGATGCCTCGTGGGTGGGTTTTCCAACATGACAATGACCCAAAACATACTGCCAGGACAACAAAGGAGTGGCTCAAGAAGAAGCATATTAAGGTCATGGAGTGGCCTAGTCAGTCTCCAGACCTTAACCCGATCGAAAACCTGTGGAGGGAGCTGAAGCTCCGAGTTTCCAAGAGGCAGCCAAGAAACTTGAAGGATTTAGAGACTGTCTGTAAAGATGAATGGGCCAAAATCCCTCCTGCGCTGTGTGCAAACCTGGTGACCAACTACAAGAAACGTCTCATCGCTGTGCTTGCCAACAAAGGTTTCTCTACAAAGTACTGACTTGTATTGTGCTTGGGGATCAAATACTTATTTCCCTTAATAAAATACATAACAATTTATAACTTTTAGATTGTGTGTTTTTTATGCATTTTCGATTGATATTCTGTCTATACCCATAACCAGTAAACAACCATAAAAACCAGAGTCTGATCATTTCTATGGAAGTGGGCAAACTTACAAATTCAGCAGGGGATCAAATACTTATTTCCCCCACTGTACGTGAAGGCAATATGGACAGCTCAGATGATGTCACGTGACATTTTCCCACCACTTGTGATTGTTTTCCATCTCACTCAGTGCAGTAGTAGAGGAGGAGCTTGTGCGTGCATCTGTGTTAAACACAGACTAAAAAATAAAAGACTGGCTCCCATCACATGTGTTGAGTAGCCTGTCGATAGATTCGGTTCGTTGGTGAATGTCACATCTCTGTTGCCTCATGCTGGCCACATACTACAGGATATTTGGTTGCCTCTCCTGACAAACGCCCATGAAGGAACCTGAAGTTTACAGACATAGACTGTGTCTGAAATCATCCCCTAACCCCTATATAGGGCCCTATATAGGGGTTATGCCGAAACCTTAGTGATCAAATTTTATGTCCTGCATAGGGCACTCAAAAATTTCCATAAAGCATTGCAAAAAGTAGAGACCAGTAGGTGGTGGACATCCCATCACACGTTGCGTCTCTAGCCTCGCGCCGTTAATGACCGTTAGTGGCTGGGAAATTTTGGCACGAAAATATGAAACTTTTTTGAAACATAATTTTACTTCACTACACATTTGTTTACAAAATCATCACATTTGAGTAATGTGTACATTATAATGGGGGTGAGTGAATGATTTCTGACACAGGGTGTGTTGTCACTCCCATATAGAACTGTTTTCGTTTAACTCAGTGTCAAACCCTGCCGCCTATAGTACCCGTAATGCAATACAACTGACACATGTCAGACCTTTATGTGTGTTATCCTATTAGAAGCTAATGTAGCCTAAAGATACTAGAATCAAGCACAGGTGAGCTGCTGTCCTCTTTCTGACAATCACAAATGTTCACTACTTTTTGTGTCTAATTCATGGAGTGCCCCTTTAAATAACAATCATTGGTAGTTTATAAACTTATTTCTTCCTTAAACTTAAGCTACCAGCAAAAATAAATTCAACCCCTTCCAAAAAAATCCATTTCTCCACATACTTTATTTTTAGTCATCCAAAACTCCACCGCACATCTCTCCCTGCCATCTGTGAGGTAAAACAAGGAATCTGCATATTACTGAACATCAAAGACATCAAATAAGATATGAAATGATGAATCTCAAAAATACTTCAAGGAGATTAATTAGGCAGTGCAACACTGTTGATTGGTCTATAAAAAAAAAAGGGATGGTATTTAAGGGAGTGTGTAGACTCTCAGGCAATCAAAACATGTCCTGCCATTTATGTGCTCAAGTTTTAAGGGATAATCAAAGGAGTCAGCACTGCCAGGGTGCACACAGTGTGCCAAGAAGAGTTGAACATACCCCTAGTGCTTTCAGTCATTTTTGCACGGATTGGATCCCGATCAGTGAGCTGTCCTGTCCTTTTGGAAGCTGATTCGGAGAGCGGGATCACGCAACTAACACGTGTCGCCGCGCTACACAAAGCAACATGGGCTGTCACCGTTCTAGTGAGCTGGCCAGGAAATCATATGCAAAGATGGAGAATCAAAGGCAGATTACATTGTGTTGGCAAGTCTGAATAAAACATCCCTGTCTCAGTCTAACACTGCGCTCGCTAGATTGGCAGTTCATTTCCACCTATTGTTGCGTATGTGTTCCACACTTTGCCTCATGCTGTTACTACATCAAGAAAGAAAAGGAGACTCGCAGTCATCTCATTCGCCGGTCGGCTCATGATCATTCAGTCGTTTGACACTCACTGACCTGCAAATTTTTCAGACATGGAAGGAATTTTAGGAGTTGTTAGCAATGATATCTCATATGTTAACTAACAAATACTCGTATAGCTTCTATCCAACGTTTCTACTGTCATTTTACAAAAATCCAACCCTAGGAGTCCATGTCGCCATGATGATTGATGTGTAAACCACAAGGGATTCTTAGCAGATGACCGCAGTGCATTGCATGTACAGCTAGGGCAATATACATTTGGACACTGACACAATTTTCATTATTTTAGCTGTTTTACAAAACACCTACACCCCCAAAAAAGAAAAAGGAAAGAAAAAACTGGAACAGAGTTTCTGTTTCAGTTGATGAAGCTACTGAAACAAGTGCAACTGGACTTGAAGAGTTTCTTGAAGACGTCTCGCCAAGTAGTTTCTTCAGAATAGAAGAACAGAACTGAAGAAACTACTTGGATGAAACATCTTCAAGAAACTCCAGCTGCCCCTTGTTTCAGCATTGGCCTGGATGACTGAGAACCTTCATAGACAAAACACCTACACCTTCTCCTAAGTTCCCTGCAATCTCTAATGGATGTGTTTTGGTTTTCCGGCCTAAGGACGGCCTGTTTCACTGCATTAAGAGCTCATTTTGAAAGTATATCGTCGATTCATAGAAAAGGTTGTAAGTATAGAACCAACTCTAGACCTTTTCCATGCTTAACTGATGACAGTGTAAGGAATGAATATATACATCTGTCCGTTTAAGACAAAAGGAGGCGTCTTGTGAAGGAGATGTAATTCATACACTTTTCTTCCTGCACTTTTTGAATCCCCCAATTTAGCTTGCAATTTAAGCGAATATTAATGGCATAACTATGACTTGAATATGTTTTGGTAAATAGCTAATATAACAAAAACTGTGTCCTTATCCAGTCGTATATGGACCTAACTGCATGCAAATAGGTGCAGGATAATTAGTGTTGGACGCGGTTCAGGGACATCTGTTATTTAGAGAGTAGTCCGTGTGGGCACTGATTCATGAGCAAGCTAGGAGCTCTTGGAATTGAGATGCTTCCACCAGCACCATCTGAAGGGTCTATAGGGAAGAGAAGCATTAAATATTTGCCTGTGGTTGTTCTATTCACCACCGACAAACTCAGCTGACCAACTGGGCAAAGAATACCGTAGTTATTTGAACATTTGTTTAAAAATGTGCGGATTGTATGTGTCAGGATCGAGTTTCAAGACCTTTATTATTCCAGTTTTATTGCGAGCTCGGCTCAGTGGGGACTCACTGGTTCAGTTTCGCCCCCAGGTCTTCTGGCAGGTCAAGTCAGCCATGTAAATCAGCAGAAGCAGAGGCTCCCTTCCTTTTTAATACCTTTCCTTCTTGTTTTAGGCGAATTGATGTACAGTGGTAATTTATGTTACGTCAACCGTGACAAACGCTGATTAGATCCTTCATTTAGAAATCGCATGTACCTCTCGTATCTGGGGATTTGATTTTCTACTGTTTGAGTTCGGTCTTGAATTATGGCTCCATCCCATGCGGAAGGAAAGAAATGTCAGGCCGTAATGTTTTTTTTTTTTTTGCACATTTTCGTCAGCAACGTGAGCAGCCATTAGTTACTTCACTCTCTCCCGGCCTTCTGATCTACACTCAGGCTGCACTGAATACCACTGACACATGCAGTATATCCAAATCTGTATGTGCCTGTTTGTGTGTGGTGGTTATGAGCTTTTAGCCGGATGAGCCTGCATCCCTTTCCCACAGAAATCAATTAAACCTGCCAATGCCCATTGATCTGCAAGGCAAGCATCGACCCAGCCGCTGAAGGATTAGAGGCGTCGTGCGGGGGAGGTTACTGTCTTAGCGCTAGTCTCTCGGTGAACCTTGACATAACTGCACATCATCTCCTCCCTGCTTCCTGGAATAGGGACTTGTTAGCCTTTGCGGTCTCCAGGAAGCAAGCTGTGCTGTAATTGAATAACAGCGAGGCGGCTACCTCAGCAAGGTTTGAGAGATGTGTTCCCTCCCCTGTCAATCCACTTAGATGATAAATGGTTCTCACAAAAGGTTTTTAGAGGGTAAAGCTGAAAGGTGCTGCGCGGTGTGACCAGCGAGAACAAACACTTGTAAGTTGGGGATTAGTGTGAAGTGACAAAGGAAGATGACAGGAAGATAAAGTACGTATATATTATCCAGCTGTCCCTGTGAGCAAACGCCGGCTCCCTAATTGCGTATTTTTCGTATCAACCACAAAAAAAAGAAAAAGTAATAAAACAATATATGTGTCAGGTAGCAATGGACCACCCATGCACGGTGGCAACGTTCCGCTAAGAGAAAATATAGCTCAAAGAGTGAACTAAAAAAAACTTTGGAGGTTCCTGTAATTGCAGGTGGTCAGTGCTCATGACAAAGTATCGCTACGCCTGAATTAATGACCGTGCACTCATGCGTGTCGAAGTATAATGCTTTAGGTTCACTGACTGATGAGATCCATTACTCTTAAAATTAAGTTTAATGTTCCTCTGGGCAGCAGGTGATTTTGACCGTCTCGGTGTGGGCCTGACGGGCTTCGCGCGACAGCACTGGACGTGCGTGTGCGCGCGAGTGTCCGCGGCGCACGCATGAGCGCTCGCGCGCCTTGATTGTCAGGGTGTGAGTGGTGTTTATGAGAAATAATAACGCTGAAGTGAAATCCCAACAGCGTTTAGCTGGGGCATTAATGGAGACAGAGACATTGAACCAAAATGTATTATTCAGCACTTAAAAGCACGGAGCATCTGCTCAAAGCAGTTTAAAGCGCCGGCCCAATTCCAGCACTGCTTAATATTTCACACGCTCACTGATGGGGAGGTACGTAGCTTCAGGAGCTAATAGAAAAGATATTGCACGCACATTTGTGACCTCGGAGAAAAGAGCGCTCAAAGGTCAAAGCAAGGGCTTGTAGCCCCGGATACTTTAGTGCTAAGAGTATATGTGAGAGAAATCCGAAACAAAATACATTTTCTATCTGTGCTTTAAATGTTCTCAAGGTGCGACGGTGCACTTGGAATTATTTTTATTCTATTTTCTCTTTTCTAAACACACACCAACTCCACACTATGCATCTACGACCCATGTCATCCCCTCAGATTTGTGCAGAACTCCAACCATTAACCTAAACGAGGGGATTTTCAGGTGAAGCACCACCAAACTGATGGTAAGTAGGGCCCCTACTATATGTGTTTGATATTAAACTAATGCTATTTATAAATATACATTATTATTATCATTTTGCATTTAACAGTAAGCTATTCAAATAATACACAGGTTCAGATATTATTTTTTTTTTATTTCAAGCTAAGCCTCCTGTACACAGCAGGCCCTGCGCCCTAATGCTACTGTGCCAATCACAGCGCTGCATATTATACACTGACTCTGTCAGGTTCCCCTAATGACAAAACATTTAGCTATGTTAAAACTATCAATCTGTCAATTATTTTCTTTATCTATTTATCTTTCTTTATTTTAATGTAAAACAAATAATAATAATAAATATATATACATATATATTTAAACGAAAATATAAATGACAGTTAACGGTTTTAACATTAAGCATAGCTAAATGTTAACATATTAAAATATGTTGGATGTTTTGTTAATGTGTATTGAAATAAATTTAAATTTGTGGGGGAAAATTAAAGAAAAAAATCTTTAAAAACTGTCCTCAACCATAGGTCTTCAACAGAGAGTCTGGGACCCTTGGGGAGGTATGACGATACTGCAGGGGGGTCACAAAATCTTTGGGTGATTATGTAATTTTTTTTTTTTAATTTTCCACTACATTTAATTTCCACCATTTAATTTCTTTAAATACACATTGACATGAATCCAATATATTTTAGTGAAGACCTTATCTTTCAGTCAGCACTTCACTTATTCAGCGATGCAGCACAGAGCGCTGCACTAGCTGAGGCTTGTCAATCAAAATCTCCTGCACACAGTAGGCCCCACCCCTGACGCTGCTGAGCCAATCATGAGGCCGCATATTACACACTGACTCTGTCAGGTTCCCCACAATTGGCTGAGAACCTATTCAGTCCCCATGTGAAATCCAGAATCACGCTGCAATATTAGCAGAAGAGAAGCTAACAACGTCCTTTCGTTGCCAGTCTTCACATTCCCACAATGTCCCCACTTTGATGACCTGACACTTAAAATGCTCTTTATCAAGGCAACCGTACAATTACGCACGGTACTTGCATGTGCCTAGCCCCTTACTCTGACCCCCACCCCCTAAAGAAGGGCTGACCCCAACCCTTACCATAAAGCTAGCCTAAACCTAATTCTGACCTCAACCCTGAAGTCAAGTCCTAGCCCTCAAACAGACCTTTGAAAGGGCGTGAGACCCTTAGTGCTGGGCAAATTACCCTCACCTCCCCAAAAGTGCCCTCACTTTTACTGTCTAAACCTCTGGTTCTCACTAAGATAGCCGTATAAGTACACACACACACACATACAGGAAGGCTCTACATCTCTTCTCCTCAGCTCCCCAGCCCACAAACTGACTGCCTTCATTGAGGTGGAGCTACATTATTTCTGTTGGATGACACAGTGGCTCTGGCAAACAGATTCCAGCGCCAGGAAGTATCAGATATCTCTTGGAATCTGACATTTATGGCTCTTGTTTTTTCCTCCCCCCATTTTGTATAGAATCATTTCAGCTTTCAGTGTCCTTGCGTCACTCCTGACGGCTGTCAGAAAAAGTTTCGGGGTTTTGACACAGCAGCTGCTGCGTTTTAAGAAAAGCCGGTCTGAAAAGGAAAAGAAAGCAAAAAAAAAACAAAAAAAACAGCCTCATTCCATTTTGTGGCGCTGTCCAGTTTTCATGCCCTCGGGGGTACTGCAGGAGAAATGTGCATTTCCACTTACACTTGACTGCACACTGCCTGAGGCAGACACCTATGTATGTTCTCAGCATCATCAGACCTGGAACCTGCCAAATAACAGCTAAAAGTGTGTGTGCAGCTCTTAAGTGTTTTGCTGGACCAAGATGTCTCTTTTTCCTTTGATTCCTAATCAGCTAAGACAGCTGAAATGATGGACTGGAATAGTTTATGGAGGTGGGCAGGTTACCGACGCTTGGTTACACAAAAAAGAATTAAGTTTTAGTTCATCTTATGTGCAAAGTCAGATCTGACAGAGTTTGAACTCGTTCTCAAAGGTGAAAAAGCTAGCTACATGGCTTGTCTAAATGCTACTATAATGCAAGGCAAGCATGTACATAGGTTGCTCTGTGTTTTGTATTAAACCTTTTGAGACGTCCCCAAACACACCTTCACAATTTGAGCAAAATCCCCTTTGTATTTGTATCGAGTTTTCACCATTGCTGCTTGAGTCAGACACCTGATAGGTATCATGAAAGTTCATATAATAAATCATATACAAATAAGGGATGGGCGATAGGGGCTAAAAAATGTATCCTGATAAATTTTGCCATCCTGGCGAAAATGATAAAAATCACAATAAAAAATCTAATTCCAATCCATGTTTTTGACTCGGTCTACCTCTATGTTTTGTCTCAAGAGCCCCACAAACCCTGCTCTGAGATACTGACCACTTATAGTCAAACAAGCTGCCTAACCACAAGTTTAAGGAGCACGTTGTGGAGAAAACTAATCAAACAAGTCTGAAATGTGAGGACAGCAACACGTCTTCCGCCAGGCAAAATTCAATCCCTTTGATTCCATCTTTCCGTCGCTTGCTTTGCTTATCATATGGAACAGACTGACTGAGCGTGTCTGCAATTTGTTTATTTTTTTAATTTACCGTAAGGTGATTTACAGTTCAAAGATTCAATTTTATCAAGGTAAAATGAAGAAACAGAGACAATTATGGTGTCAATTATTTTGACATATTCACTCATATTTAAACTGTTTTGTCATAATAACCATTAGATTAGAAATAGAGCACAATAGAAAAATACTAGTGTCCACTAGCTTGTGCACAAACATACACAGACATCAACAGAACATAACAGCAAAATTAACATAAGTAAGAGCAGTGCAAATGGAAATAGACTGGTGATATATATAAGACTGTATTGACATGCGTGTCTGTGGAAAGAAGCGGCAAAAGTCCAACAAAAGGCGCCTGAGTAGTGGTGGTTCCAAACTGTACAAGTTTTTTTTTTGTTTTTTTTTACAAGGCAACATTGCCGTTGTACTGTCTGATGGTTGTTGGGACAAAGGACGTCCTGAACCTCTCAGTCCTGCGTCTCACAACAACAGTCCCCAGTGAGTCCAGCTGTTGTATTTTATTTATTTATTTATTTATTTTTCATTCACAAAATGCTAAAAACAGGGACAATTTCATGGACAGCATTAGCCGGGGGACAGGTCATCCAAAAACGGGGACTGTCCCCAGAAATCTGGGACGTCTGGTCACCCTAATTTGCCAGAGGATGTGGCTGCTTTCTCCTGGCTCTCGTGGCTTGTAGTTGTACTTCAGGTGGTGGAATAAATTTGTTGTGTTGCTATCCTTAGCCATTTTTTTTTTTTTGCAAACCCTGCATGTGGGACAAGCTTGTCCCACATCCACCTTATGAGATATTTGAACCAGTTCCATATTATTGATGAGGAACCTCGTTTAGCCACGGGTGAGCTACTGCTGTGAGCCTATGAGCACGTTGAGTGCGTTGCGCTCGCCTACGTCATCAACTTACGTTCACATTTGTCGCGAGATGGCGAATTCTCATCGTGGGGATTGTTTTTGTTGGTATATCGCGTCCGATAAGTTATCACCCATTCCTAATATACACTACCAACACACCTTCTCATTCAGCTCAATGAGAACGTGTGTACAAACTTTTGACTTGTAGTGTTGTTCCTTCCGCTGCCCTCTATACACCATAGAATAGAACATAATAGAATAGAATGCCCTTTATTGTCATCATACAGTGTACAGCGAGATTTCTACTTTTCAGTGCAAAAATATTGCACAGAAAGTACTATTTACAATATATACAGCTAAAGTTAAAATACTAATACTATAAAATATTGAAAATATACAAAATTATAAAACAAAATATATATTGTTTTATTGCAGCAATGGAAAAAGTGGAGCAGCAGCGGGAGAGTGTAAACATGTATCGCACAAGGTTTTTTAATAATAGGTGGACATAATAGCAGCATAAAGAGTCAATGTAGTTTCAAGTCTTGTATTGCACATTGTATATTATATGGATTGTTGCATGTCAGAGTTCAGGGTGGTGATGGCAGGTTGTTCTTCCTGAGGATGACAACAGAGATGTTGTCAGTCCAGGAGAGGTCGGCGGAGATCTGGACTCCCAGGCACCTGAAGGTGTGGACTCTCTCCACACAGTCGCCGTTGATGTAGAGGGGGGGCAGGTCGGTTCTGGTCCTCCAGAAGTCCATGATGATTTCTTTTGTTTTTATGGTGTTCAGTGCCAGGTTGTTGTTTAAGCACCAGGACGTTAGCTTCTGGACCTCCTCTCCTCTTTAGACTGCCCCATCTCCCTTTGAGATTAGCGCGACTACAGTGGTGTCGTCAGCAAATTAGACGATGATCTTGTTGCTGTGGGCTGGACTGCAGTCGTAGCTGGCTCAGCACAGCGTGCAGGGCTATGTCGATGGCGTCCTTTGTGGATCTGTTGGCCCGGCTTGCAAACTGGTGGCAACAGTCATAGTCACACATTTCACCCAGTGGTGCTCCAACAACCATCTTTACATCAACGCAAGCAAAACCAAAGAAATAGTGTTCACCCCCCCATCACCCCATCACTATTGACAACCATACATACCAGACATTTGAATCAGTGGACAATGTCAAATATCTTGGAATCACCCTGGACAGTGAACTCAGCTTTGATCAGCACGTCGCAGAAATATGGAAAAGAAGCCAACAACGGCTGTCAGCAATCAGAAAACTGAAAGCACTCCACATCGCCTACGGTTCCTCCTGTACAAGAGCATCATACAACCAATCATCTTCTACTGCTCCATCTTCTTCTACACCATGCTTTCAGTCTCCAACAGGACAAAATTAACAAAACTCATCGGTCTTCCCACACCCAAGCTCACATAAATGAACAATAGATCCATACGATTTGCAGTTTCAATAGAACAGGACAGCACATGCCCACTCAATCAACACCTCATCCTACTACCATCAGGTCAGAGATACCAGATTTTTAAACTGGGATTAGGATTGGGAAAGAGCTTAATACCCACTACCATACCAACTCTAAACAATAGAGCCCGGTGACTGTTTTTTTATTTCTTTTGTCTCCTGTATCTGTCGTCCATGTCCACCATTTTCAATGCCCAATGTCATAAGTCAGTGTTGATCTCAGCACTTTCGTGTCTTGTCCAATTATCTGTTGCGTTGAATATACTGTATGCACAGTCAAGTGAAAACACATCTCCCTTCTGGGACAAATAATGTCTAAAGTCTAAGTCTAGTCTTATAATGTATATGAAAGGAGCAGTGCAGATATAATTGGCTTCGTATGGCAGTAAACACTCGATTTACTCAAAAGAAAGCGCTTACAGGGCTCAACAGAGTGGTCATTATGTCTTTTTTATGGCTAAGAATGCTTAATAGGACTGGATGTTATAACCCCAGCACAATATTTATGGAGTTAAAGATGTCCTCTTGGGTCTTGGGGTCAGATTGGGAGATGATCTCTTGGGTCGAGTCAGTTTGGATTGGGAGGTGCCTGCACTTAACAGTCAGTACAAATGCAGCTTTGAATGATAATACATTTCACTTGTAGGTGCCTTTCAAATGGTCATCTTATAAAATACGGCAATGCATAAAACATCATAAGAATGAAACAAAAGCAGGTTTAGCAAGCATATAATCAAGAGATAAATGGAAAACGGTTTAAATAGAGTAAGATGTTTTAAAAAGTCATGCTCTGAGTTTGATTTAAATGTTGTGAGACAGTGTGGAGCTGAGCGACTCGATGCTCTGAAACCCGTGTTGGGGAGGTGGTGAAGTAAGCTGGATGGCTGGGGAGGATCTGTGAGTACGGGAGGGTGTATGCATTCAGAGGAAGCTGAGGGATGTGATGGAGCTTGATTGTGAACGGCCCTGAAGATAAGTAACAGGATTATTATTGTCCTCATCATTGTCTTACTACAACCATAGAACCATACCTCTTTCACAGTCACTATCCATTCTTTTCAATGTGAAAATCAAAAGGAAAAAAGAAAAACTTTCTGTAATGCACACTGAAACTTAAATATTGGGAACAAATAATGTCACACTTCTGAGAAAAGACTTGCCAGGCAGTTTGCCATTTGTGACAATTTTCATGTGCTGCAAATATAAAGGCATTAAAAATGAGTGTAAATATTTTCCAAACTGACGTGAGATTGCTACAACCAAAGCAAACGCTGAAAAATAGGCTACCTGCTTTTACAGAGATTCTCACCGCGATTCGCTCCTGATGAATGGGGGTCATTACGTGGAGCAAACTATGTGGAAATAAAGCAGAAAGCAATAAAAGCCTTAGGTCTCCAAAAACATAGAAACCCTTGCGGATTATTTCCTGTGATCAGATGGATTCCAGACACACAGACACACAGCTAAGCAGCCTTTGCAGACATTAGTATTAATGCAGTGTAGGGTCAAAAGATGTCCTCATCAACAGTTTTTAGAGATTTCACCATCATCTGTGATCAAATATTAAGAGCAGCATGAGGAGTAAAAGGGCAATTTGAATCTTTCACCCTCGGACTGCTTCGTCTGCTTTATAGCTGATTGAAAGGGAATTGCTACACTTAGATGTGGAACAAAGTCTGCACTTTTGCAAGGCACAGGCCATGTTTTGGCACAGAAGTCCCAAGTCAGGGTCCCAAGTTAGGTCCAAGTCTTTTTAAGACTTAGTCTTAAGCACACTTCACCCAATTTGGCATTTTGAAGCCATGGTCACACCAGAAATGGGGTCACATCAGAAGGTTGTGCAGTGAAATTAATCCGCATGTCTTGCCAAATTCTTAGCTTTAAAAAGCTTTCACAAGGAGACATAGAGCAATATCCTCAAAGACCTGCATTTTGATAATAACAACATGAAGACACAACACCACTTCAGCCCTGTGTTGCCACTTGATGAATGCCGGTAGCTTCCCCTAGCAACAGCACTGCCCTGTGTGAACAGGAACAAAGGTCATTTTTAGACTGCTTCATTTTGAAGTCTTGTCTGGGGTGCTGGAGTTATACCTTGACTTTTACCTTTTCCTTGTCTTTGCTTGTCTTCCTAATAACTAGATTGTGAGCTCGAGCTTGGGATGTTCCCCTACCTACCTCAACAACTGGTCTCTGCTTATCCATTATTCTGCACATGAGAAACAATCAAAGAGGTCTGTTGAGGAGAGCTGCAGTCTGGATGTAGATTCGACCACAGAACCAAGGGCAGGAAAACAGTGTGTTTTTAGAAGCGATGGGGTTTGAAATTAGTGGCATGAAAATTCACGGTATGGTGCGCTGATGAGCACTGTTGAGCGCCTAGCCACCACAGAGGTCTGGGTTGTTATTCTGAAATATTGGGTTTTCTTTTGGCCAAGACATATCTGTTCACAGGACACGTCCAACTTAGCCTGGCATAGCCTCCGCCAGTTCTTATCAGAATATGAGTCTGGTAACACGCCATTTGGATTTCAATATGGGACGTGTTTCAAGCAATACAGAGAAAAAAAAAATCCTCTGCATACAGTTGGGTAGTCCTCAACCAATCAGAGCCACTGTGTTGTAAACTAATTAAACTACAAATTGTCAGGCGACACTGACAACTACGTCACTGTTCCATCACCACATAAATCCTGCCCAGAATATTTCACTGGTTTCATTGGTTTAGTGGCTACAGTCAACTGCAACTAAGGTAACAAACAATGAGGATTTTAGATTTGTAAAACCTTTCCAGACCTGAGCATGGCTGTTTCTATTATCCATATTCAAAGAGAGCTAGCAGGAGAAACAAATACTGATTTAAGGAAGACACAGAGCACAGATTGCCGTCCTATTAGCTAACTGTTAGCAAGCTTGTTGGCCTTGATCGCTAATGTGACAATCATTTTACTCATAATGGTTCTACTAAAAAAAAAAGTGTGTCTCGTGGACCAGCTGTTACTCCCAACCGAAGTGTGCCGTCTATCAAAGTCACTGACAAAGACCAGACCTTAACTGATGCCAGGAAGTTTACTAGCGGACAAGACCTGATGGAAAGAGATGAAGAGGGGCTGAAAGGAATGGATAAGAGGGGTGGAATGTGGGTGGATGAGGGGCTTCAGAGGGGGAGGAGCCCACGCAGTGAGACTCAAGGTGGGTGCAATGTCTCGGAAAACTTGGCTCCTTGTGTCCCTGCCTCATGTGATGTAAGAGGGAAGACAAATCAGAGAAATTAAATCCGATCTGAAAAATATACTTTTGAGTCTCCTGATCTAAAGGGTTTAACTTTTAGTTGGGTTCTGATTTATTTCAAATATAGGAAGTAGTCAGAACTAGTGATTTTTGGATATGACTGCACTCAAGGCTTATCTCCGATATACCTTAAACCAGTCAACAGAAAATCCACACCTAGAAAAATCCTCCACACACAACCGAGGGGGGGGGAGAAGCGTCGTCGCCGCCGGCTCGCAGATCATTCAGATTTCCGTCCTCTGTGCCACGCTGATCAAAAAACTCCTTTCTGCTCTCAGCTGGAACGCAGCGCCAGTTGTCACCTTCACCGCGCGTTCCATTCCCTCTAATCAACCACACCTGGCGATACACCTGGCACTCTTGTCATTAGCTGAATTCGCTGATTGCGCCGAGCCGCTGGCCTCCCCGTGTCTGATTCGGATCTTTTGTTCAGCCGGCCGCACGCAGGATTAGATCAACTGCATCTCCGCGCTGAACTGAACAATACCGGAGAACTGTTCTTTATCCAAAAAAAAAAAATATATATATATATATATATATATATATTTATATAAAAAAAGAAAAAAGGTCAAGCTTGACGCCCCCCTTCCCTCCCCTCTCATTCTTTTCTTATTCAAATGTAAATTGCGTGGGCGCAGTTAGGGGCAAATTAGCTTCAGCGCTAACTCGCTCATTAAGACAGAGCTGCTTGAGAAATCTGGTGCGTTTCAGCTCCTTCCCTCCTCCTTATGGCCCCCCACCCCCACCCCCACTCCCACCCCCCTGCCCTCTTATTCACCCTCCCTATTTGTTTCCTTCCTCTCCAAAAAAAGAGACTTCTCTGCCGGCGTCAGACCCGATGAATAAGGTGACTTTACTTGAGAAAAGCTAGGTTAGAAGTTTTCTGCTAAAGAGGCCTTAGGGAGGAGGAGGAGGGAGAGAATTATAATCATGAGATGCCACTGCGTCTTAAGAGGGCGTCCCGCTGAGAGAGAAGAAAAAGAAAGACACCCTCCCTCTTCCTCACACCCCTTGACATCCAGGAGGGAAAGAAGTAGGGGAGTGTGCAGGAGTCGAAGGAGGGCAAAAAGAGGGCAAAAGAGGGCAAAAGAGGGAGGAAGCTGAAAGCTTTATAAGTGGAAGTGGAAGTATTTTGGGGAATAGTGTGCCCTATGCTCTCATCAACAGGCCTCCTTATTCACCGGGGCCCAACGGCCCTGCTGACACAATGAATTATTCCCAGTGCCCTCTGGCCCTGGCGGTGACCTGTCGAAGACGGTATAATTAATGTATAGGACTCGCTCTGTACAGTCACACATGAGAACCACTAGATGCAGATTTGGATTATTAGATGATATTGTAAAAAAAAAAAAAAAAAAAGGGGGAACTAAAACTTAAAACTTACATCCGCAGCTGCTCCTTTGTCTCAGCTCGAAGGCGTGCGGGAGAAAAAAAAAAAAAAAAAAAAAAGCCATTGTTTGGTATGCGCACCAGTAAGTGCTTGCATATGCACAGTGCGACAGCGAGTTTAACGCGGCCAATGTCATACAGATATCCAGCAATGTCAAGATTTGTATTTCTCTGTGTTTCCAATTTCATGAGACAGTGATGCGTGACAGCGGTGACAAAAACTCCAAGGTGCCGCGCTGCCCAGGTATTCACAGAGCAGTGCTGACATGGCTGCTGAATCCCCCCCACCACCACCACCACCCGCCCCGTTTCACTTTTTCGCAAAAAGCCCTCGCAAATTAGATTCCACCTGTCATCCGAGTCCAAAGCTAAAAATTTCATACAGGTCAACTTAAACTGGAAGTGGAAGTGCTCGGAGTTTGAGATGAGAAGCCAGAGGACTAATGTGAAAAGTAACCCATCTTCTGCCTCCCTCACCCTCTCCGTAACGATCCGCGATAATTAAATGCAGAAGAGGGTTTCTGCTGGTGCCATCAAATATTTATAGACATTAAGTCAATGTTCATTAGTGACACAAAAATATTCTTTATTCAGTGTAGAACTGCCTGAACCCTGACCTTCCGCAGATTCGCTACAAGGCTAATTCTATTTCTCCCCGTCGTCTTGACACGGATCACTCTTCTACTCCAACAAGCAGGTGAAAACAATCCCTTTTTCTCTTCTCGCTCCATTTCATTTGTTATTATGTTAATTAGATTTTCCCTCCAAAGTCAGCTTTGAATTGGGTATGTCTGCCGGTGATTAGCTGCACTCCTCGGGCTGTGAGCTGAATAAAGCATGGGGCCGCAACCAGGCAACACTAGGAACGTCAGCAATCCGACTTCCTCCCTCCGTAGGCTCGCCCTTGCACATGTCCTGAAATAAGAAAATCTCATTGATGTCTGAAATGTAGCTGACCCATATCTGCGGAGAGAGATCAGGGGTTATATTTTCCATCAATATGTTTTCCTTTCAACCCTCATGCATGCAAATGACGGCCCATTTGATACATGCTGGGAAAGAAAGAAAAAAAAAAATAACAGCACTTATCTGTTCATTTAACTGCTGAACTGTTTGGAAGTGTGGCTGCTTTGCCCAAGAGAGTCTGGGCTATTTGATGATGTTTTAAAACGTGTTAAATCAAATTAAAATGCTGTGCTAGTTTTAAAAGTTTTGAAGTATTAAAAGAGCACAAAAATAAAATGGATATTCCCATAGCGGCTCTTAGAACTATTTAATTAAATGGCAATTTACGCTATTAACAGGGCATTTTACCAATAAAGGCATATAAATGTCAGGTTACTTGTTATGGTGAGTGCTACTCAGCCTGTGAAATGTGTTACCTTTGAAGGGAGCTTTCCAAAATCCAACAAAGTAGCCCCAGCGATGCCACCAGGGTTATCTCGGCTTTGGGTTGCAGACTACAAACGGCAAAACGGAGCAAGAATTTTCAATCGCATTATGGGGAATGTAGGTTCCAAAATTCTTGACCCATATTGAACACTTAAAAGTCTGGATTCCCCTTCTACTGCTGATTTCATGCTGTAGCTAACCTAAGCTGGATGTTTAAATGGTTCCAAACCAACCTGCTAACCATCGGTGAAGGTTGGGACTCGGGAGTCATTGTCATTCCTTTCAGTTCCTGGCTTTTTCTGAGCTGAATTATTGAGCACTGCAGTGCAAACATAATTGTGCTGGGTGTGGACTCCGGGCAGAATAACGATGGCCTTAGCCAAAGCTAATGGAGATCCAAATAAATTAAATAAATTAGGGTACTGAGTTGCTCTTAATCAGACTGTAAGAATAAGTTGCTTAGTGGAAAAAGGCATATCTGAAGGGATGTCCAGTGGTGAGCTGTTACCCTTAATTTGTCCTCTTCATGCTGTAAAGACACAGGTTTTTGGTTCTGAACCAACATCCAAACCATCATTGAAGGCGAATAAATGAGTTTCCTGTAATTCCTCCAACTGGAAATGCAATACTAAACTTCTAGAGAAAAATCTGAAGGAGACAAGATATAAGACACCTTCTTGGCCCTTGACAGCTGTACGGTTTTGAACCAGCATCCTAATCATCAGTGAAGATGGGGACTCTCGGCCTACAGTTTGTTACTCTCACAAGGGTCGAGAGGGTTTCAAAATATAATCAATAAATTCGAATTCCCCCGACTGAAAATACAGTACTAAATTGCTAGAGAAAAATATTTGCAAGGAGAGACATCTAGTGAAGAGATATTACTCTCAAACCTTTAAAAGAGAGTGCCGCATGTTTGTGCAAGCGCATTTTGGATTAATTCTGTACTGATGGAAAAATTCCACAGGTGCCTGAAAGCTGAGACGTTGCACTTTAAGGCAAATATGCCATTACGGTAATATTACTTGCGCCTCTCCTGGAACATTCGTACCGTCTTAAAAATGCAGTAAATTTTAAATAACTGCCAAATCTTGACTTTTTTTCTAAGTTATATTTGGGAGCTAAGGTACTCTTTAATTATGATTTTTCTCCCTAACTGAACTGGAAATGCAGTAAGTAGTAATTGCTGTAGAAATATTCAAGGATAGTCATCTAGTGATGAGCTATTACCCTTAATTTGTCCTCTTTATGCTTCAAAGACAGACAGGTGTATGGCTCTGGACGTTATTGCTCCACCACTCGCAGGCAGCCCAGATGCTTAAAAGCTGTCGAAACTGGCTTGATCCAGATTTGGGGTTAATTAAACTTGCAAACCCTGCGGCGGGGACGGGCTTCCAAGGCCAGCACTGAAGAGGACATAAGCTTGAGGTCAGCAGGACCTTGTTAGGTGGAGCACGGGCCTGACATAACAGCGATGGGAAATAGTTTGGAAAGGTTCAGAGAAGGGGCAGAGCGAGTAGGCCAGGGCATCACTCTGAGAAGGTGAAATATGAAACCGCTTTAGCAAAGGTGCGGTGGCGTGGCTGACGAGCAGGTAGCGTCGCAAGACAGATGATTGCCAGCAGCCCCCTACTTTCAAGCCGAACGTCGGCGGGCGAGAGGAGCGTGTTGGATGAGCAGCTGTACGGAAGCTTTCTGATTCCTGCCAGCTTGTTCAGCAAGGTGACCTCAAACTAGTTTGGCGGTGGTCCCAAGGCTCAAGCTGTGAATCTCACAGGAGGGTTTAGTGGCAACAGAAATCACTCTGCCACTCTTGCCAACAATTATGAGGGGCCATGTCTGTGAACTCACCGCAATTTTTACTGTCCGCAGCCTCTCAGCGAAAATGAAACAATACAACCGAATGACAGTGAGAAATTACACCTTGGGTTTAATCTTCGTTTTGGCTGGCGGAGGATATCGCCGGCATCTACAGTGTGTTTTATCACACCCCAGACTCTTCCAAGCCCTGAAATAAATCATCGTAAAAGAAGTGACAGGTGTCGGCAATTTTCAAGTGCCACGTGGAAATATGTCAGCTAATTTTAACAATCATGTAGCTGTTAGAACTTTTAAAACGGCTCTGTTTGATAGAAAGCCTCTGTGCATTGAATTAACATCTGTGCCTGTGTTGCAACTGTGTGATATTCTCACCTGAAGATCAAGAGGTGCTTCTCTCCGGAGTTGTCTCATTAGCACCCAGTACAGGAATATGGGTATGAAGTGACATACTGTATAGTGGCAGACATTATCATAAGCTAATAGGTCTCTTCTGACATTTCCAAGTAACTTCAGGCATGCAGCCATAACTAGTGCGAGGATAAGGACTTAAAAGTGAGCCTCTGGGACCCAGAGCCGATCAGTGCATCTCTATGCATCAAGGACCCCTGTCTCGAGGGTGCTCTATTTTTCGCCAACAGAAAGGTCTTTGTGTTCCAAGTCTCACTTAACACATTGCAGATCTTACGTTTCCCAGGAAGACTCTGTACAGTATCTGCCGTTAGTTTGAGTTGAATATTCTGAGGTTATATTATAATCACTTTGGTTGTGTGCTTGATTTTGCAGACTTCCACCTCGCAATGCTTTAGTAAGAGTGTAAAGATTTATGGTGTAATTTCAAGGTAATTTCATCTATAACTGAAATGTGTTGAGTTTGTTCCATTTTATGGGAAAAGAGACCCACATTCATACAGAATATGTGAAGGATGACCAGTCTTTTCAGTTAAATTAGGTGTGTGCACACTCTGCCTTAGCGTTTTAAACATATAAGTTACGCTTATGCAATCCAATCAATTATGCCTTTAGAAAGATAATGACTGATTGACACTCTTACGCTTAATTGAGTTATGTTCAAAATTCGACTTTCTGACTACAGTCCTTGTCCCAGTTTACATGCAGCCGAAAAAATCAAATAACTCATGGGAACATGTCCTCCTCCTCCACACTAGGTGGCGATATGTGTCTTTTCAGCGGGATAATGCCGTGTTAATACGGCCCCCTTTCCGGTTGACCTATTACGTGATATAATAAACCAGAGTCGTTCATGCGGCAGACCGGCATTTCAAACAACCACCATAGGGATAACAGTGCATTTTTTAAATCTCGTACGTAATGTTCGCGCTACTTCTGATGCAGGTAAGATGCGCGCTATCCCTCACACGGTTCTTCTACCAGCTTTGTTTACCTTGTTCTTCTTCTGCGACCAGCTTTCTCGTATGTTTTTGTGCCGGAGTTACACGCCAGCGCAGCGGTTCTGGAGCATGCGCACACGCATTCTCCGATCAATACTGCGATTAAGGCGTATACATGGCGGAGAAATCCAAATTCCAATCGCTTTATCTGGGTGTCTCAATCGGATAAAGAGAACTTCGATTTTAATCGGAGTAACGTGTTGACACGCACTTAAGTTCTCCTGTTATAGTCGTAGCTTGTTTCTGTGGAGTCCTGTTTTACATACTTTTTGACCCCTGCTTCCTTTCACAACACATCAACCCACTTGGTGTATTCCACCTATTTTCCAGTTCTCCACATCACCCACATGCTTGCCTTCTGTCTGTTGTTTGTCTCAGATATTCTTGATTGTTCATGTTGTTTTATTTTTAAATACTGCTCCTAGACTGAAAGTTATTCTGAATTTAGCTTCTCTCTTTTACTCTCATCCTCTGCGATTGTCAAATTAGTACCGACTACTCTAGGTTTATTGTTGTATCTGGTAACCGTTGTACTGTCGTCGACTGCAATCATGGTGAAGCTAGAATTTGAAACTTTTGTCTCCCCCTTCCAGCAGTGAGAGTAATTACACAAACTGTCGTGAGCTAAGACTATAATCTGATCACAATGGTGGAAGAACATGTTTTATTGTTCCTGATTTTTGGAAATGTTGAATTCGTAGAACCTCAGTTACTTTGATAGGCTACTCCTCATACGTTGCTACATCAAACCTTCAGAACTGACACCAGTGACAGATTCTGTTTCATTTTTTCTGCCAGAGATTTTGAATTCATAGAACCTAAGTTACAGTTGTAACATTCATAGGCTACTTCAGGTACGTTGCCATGTTAATCCTGATTCTGTTTCTTTCAGAAACTTTTACTTCATAGAACCTGAGTCACATTTGTAACATTTGTGTTCAGTAGAAACCGATCACAATTATATTGGTTGACATCAAACGTATCGTGTCATTTTGCATTTAATTGATTTTGCATAGGTCCTCCACACATCCGTAGGTATGGAGTTGTGTATGTGTGCGCGCCATGTGATTCCCCGGCTTTGACGTGGATTTATGTGTCAAGAGAGGAAGTTTGAACTGCTAGGGAGGGATTATCCTCCTCCTCCTCTCTGTTTGGCTTTCCATCCTAATGTGACCTTTAGGAGAATTCCCTTTTAGCCAAACGGAGGCACAGAGCGGATGTGGTACAAAGGCCACTGAGAAGGAAATGTAGCACCTAAAGGGAACAGAGGTGCGACAAAAAGCCTTACTCCACATCCCTTAAACAATTGGATTGCTACCCCTGCTTCCTAAAATTAAACAAGGACTTTCCAATCTGTTCTTATATTACAGAGCATGTAAAAACAGATTTACTGCCAAAAAGAGGTTTTTCTGTTATTTTCTTTGTTTTTTGTTCGTTCGTTTTGTTTTCTTATCTGCAATCTAGAAACAGAAGGTCATTTTGCTGAAACACGTCTTCACCTCAGTTGATAAGTCCACGGCAGAAGTAGAGATAAGCAAAACAAGCCTGTCCTTATAATTCAAGGTAATAGCTTTTGCATTTCATTTACATCAGAAACACAATAGGATTTCGGCGGTGTGTGCGTGTTTGTGTGTGTGTGCCTACTTCCGTGGGTGGAAGTTTGCGAGCGTGTGTTTGTCTGAGGGAAAATCCACACAGAAAACCCAGAGAAATGAGAGCGAAATAATTAAAACTTGAAGCAACTTTACCTTTCATCTTTTCTTTTTCTGGTCAATGTTGTTAGAAGCTGCCTTGTTGAGTCGAGGACCGAGACGAACGTGTTTAGTAGTTTTTTCAGAAAATAAGCCAGGTGTTAACAGCGGTTGATGGATGAAGAAGAGCACATTGGTGCTTGGAGAAAATTAATTGCCTTTCTCATCATAATAATTAGCAGCTGATGAGTCATATGCTTTGTTTGTCCCCTGACTACAAATATCTGTTTAAGATTCCATGGCAATCAATATAGTAGTTGTGACACTTCACAACTAAACTTAAATGTGGTAGGGAGCTAGAGTAAAAGTGAGAGGACCAACAAAGTCTTCAGGCTTCACTGTCTGGGGACCATGAAGGTCTGGACTAAATTCCGTGGCAATCCATCCAATAGTTATAGATGAATAGATTGTTTGTTCCGGGATGGATCAATACGTAATAAAAAAAAGTAAAGTTAGGCTATGGGGAATGCTAAAGGGACAATGGAGGTTGCTCCATTTTGGGCTAAAAGTAAAAAAGTTGTAAAGAAAAATGTCAGCAGCGTAATATGTCAAAAATAAAAACATTGTTCTTATACGGGACAATTTGAAGATCCATTTTACTATGAAATTATTCACCTGCAAATGCAATTAAATCTGATACAGATATTCTTGGTCCCCGGAGGATGAATTGTGGACTTACTGTTTAAACTTTTTTTTTTTAACGTGCCATTGGTAGAACAAAGTTTTGGCAGTTCTTTTGAGATACAATGTGTCACAATTAGCGATGAAATACCTCAGCAACTGCAGGACGGATTTCCATACAATTTAGAACGGACGCTTAACTGTGGCACTTCCATACACCAATCACGCACAACACTATGACATTCTGTTGGGAAACTTTTAGACCTGACGTTCACGTGGATGTTACTTAGACATGTGCCGCCCACCTACACCAGACCACACAGTGCACACTTTTAACCAGCTGTGTGTTAATGTTGTCATAGTGAGCATACAGGCATGCTAACTTCAGCATCCATCCCGTAACTCCTTATAAAGTGAGATAATTAGCAGTACGCTCACAAAGTTTCTTCTACCAGCCTCAGATGTCAGATATTTGTTGCATGTTAATATGGGATGTATTAGATATGCAATCTATACAATGTGGAAAATGCATACTCTAAGAGCAGCCGTCACGATATGTGAGTGCTCATGCACATGCATGTGTTGCACTTTCCTCCTTTTTACGGCTTTAACTCCCTTTTGTGGCTGAGCCATCTTAATCAAAGACTATTGTTAGATGCACAATGGCAGTCACAGACGTTCGCACATAAACACATCCTCACACCTGCTCATCACCATGTAGACACGATATCTCAAATGGAACCACTTTAGCTACATTACAACGCAGCGTTAAACAGTGGTGCGAACCCACCCTCGCTCCCAAGAGCTACTTGCCTACATTGGACACCCTGTTCTGGGCTTAGAGAAAGAAGGCGGAAAAACAGGAAAGTATGTTAAATGGAGAAAGAGAGGGCAAGTTAAAGAAGTAAACAGTCGAGAGTATGAGAAATAAAACCTATTTTCACTCAAGCTTGGGGATTTTAATTTTGAATAGCTAAATTATATGGGTAAATCCTGATCAGGATTAATACAGCTAGTAATTAGCAAGGCTGTGGCTTCCACTGAGGTCCTGTTTTCTTCCTGTTTTGTTTTAAAGTTTTTTCATATATACACAATTTGCTCATTAGTCTGTAGGGAGACAAATGGATAAATAAATTACGACAGCAACTTATCCTCAGTCAGGATATTATTCAGCCAGCTAAAATGCATTCTGGTTATACTTAATCCTCTTTGACCTTCCTCACTGTGCAAAAAAATGTTTGTGCAGACGTGCATCTGCTAAATGAATTTGATGTACTTCAAAAGTTGAGGTATGCCTACGCGCAACTCCGAAGTGCCACGGGGGTAGTATGTTTGAAACATCTAATGCAAATACGATGAGAATCTTCAGTGGAGACGAGGCATCTTGTAATGAGAGTTAACCTGAAGTGAACTCGCACATTTTTGGATTATGGATTCATCAACAAGGGAGAACGTGTAAGTCAAGAAAACACATCACACAGGACTTACAAGTGCGCTTTAGGGCAGTGATTTTCAACCGGTGGCTCGCCAGCCTGTTTCCAATGGGTCGCAGCCGGCCTTTGTCTGGGCAGCCGGCCTTTGTCTGGGCCAAAAAAAAAAAGAAAAAGAAAGTGTCATTTATTCACACTTCTTAACAGTAGGTGTTTACATGCTGTTTAAAGAGGGCAAAAACCTCGGTGTGTCTTTTGCTCTGCGAGGTGTTGACACTTCAAAGCACAATGTTTTTCAGTATTTACCTACTGAGATTCAGTAGGCGAGGATTCTCAGCTAAAGCTACGTAATTTGATTTTATATCTGTATATATATATATATATATTTCTCTGTTGCACTTTTTTATTTCATGAATTTTGGATGACAACACTACCTGAGTCTTTTAGTAATGTTCGGATTGTCAGTCTCATGATTAATGCTTGAATAAGTGACTGAATAGTTTTAAGAGGACGTTGTTATATTGTTACATTTAATGAGTGGGTACTCAGCTAAAACTACATATTCAGAGTCTTTTTGAAACTACTTCTCAGTAGTTGGACTTTTTTTATTTAGTGTTCGCGCATGAATGCACCGTTGAGTCTGTGAAAAAAGTCTGAAGGTACTGAAATGGCAAATTTAGATTTTAATTAAAATGTAGCTAACAGAGCATAAGAGGTGTATAGTTCCCTCTCTAGCATCACTTGCTGGTCTTTTCGGTTTAACCATTACATTTTTTTGTGTGTGTTTTCATAATGTGACATTCTGTTCTACTGTCTCGGGTTCACGCTGCTCAATCTTTTCATTCGATACCTTTCAGGAAGTTGAAATTTTTCTTTGATTTGGGTCGCAGCTTGTCGTTAAGGGGTGATGGCGGGTCCCGAAGGCGGACCAGTTGAGAACCGCTGCTTTAGGGGAACTTTAAATATGAAGCGCTAATTCACTATTAGAGAAAATAAGGTGAAAACGGCTTCTAAAAGTGTTCTCATTCTGTCTTTGTTCTATTAAGTTCATAGAAAAGTTGATATTTTTAAGGAATATAACTATAAAAGTACTGGAAGATAAAAAATAAAAATAAACACCAACAATACACTTCCTTATACCCTTAAAAATATTTTAGTGTTTCTGAAAACAGGATTCTTCGTAAAGATTTCCATATCTAATACCTGCTACAACCACTATCTTCTGCATAAGCATTACCTTGTACAAAATTTAATTTGCTCTTTATCTGATCAAACTAGCTGTTTTATTTGCCACGTACTCTCTACATGTTTGTTTATTCCTCTCTTTTGATTTATTTCGTTCTCCTACATACATAGGAGGTTCTCTCAAAGGGCCGCATTTGCATCGCTTCTTCCTCCGATGCTGCGCTGCGCATCCCAGGTGCAACGGAAGCCTTTTAACTCCGCTCCTATCTGGAGCACGATTACGTACAGTTACTGAAGGTGTGAGACATGCCCTTAATCTATGTTAATATTAAAAGCCTGATAAATGTGAGAGGGGGTCTCAAATGGGAGTTGGGATGATTAATACTGTTTTATTTATGGCAGTCATATTCCGCCGTGTCTGAAATATTGTCCCGCATAGATTACGGCAGAGGAAGAGGAAAAGCGGGGCAGCTGATGCACTAACTTCAGCGGCGTGGGTATTTATCCTTTTTTTTCTTTTTTTTTTTCTTTTACATGAACCACTTCAGTTAGAGAACAGAGGCTATCGAGAGTGTTTTGTTGCAAACAAACGGCGTAACGCCTCAGGCTGCACGTTGACCTCCTTGTGTCTGGGACGATCACCGGATCTTACCTCGAGAGCTGTGCAGGCCTCATCCTCCGCATGCCGCTTCTGTGAAAACATCTGGGCGAGAAAAGATCCACCTTTCGCCCTTCTGCCGCGCTGTCTCTTTCAATATTTCCTCCAACAAATCCGTGTATCGGGAGCGATTTCGCTGATGACCGGGGGCGCGGCAAGGAATTTTGGAGGCCATGAACTTTACGCCCCCCGCCAAAATTAATTGAAAACAAAGACATAATTTATTTTACTCCTATAATTATTACATTACTCCCTCCCGAGACAATGCTTCTCTTATGTTAATGTGTTAATATGAATGAGAACACTTTTTTTTATATTTCTTTTGAGAATGGAGATGTGACTTGGCAAAGGCGCCTTTTGTTTTCCAACAAAAGAAGGGCGGGATTTTAGCCAGAATGTATTTGCATTAGCCGCACATGGCTTGAGAACAAGTGTGTGGGCAAACTCCCCGCCTGCGCCGATAGCTCCTACGAGCTGACTTGTTTCAAACTTGGACGCTGTAACTCAGGAGACACGCGCGCACACACCGTGGTGGGAGGTGGGCTACAAAATGATAGAGGCGTCCGCATCCCCCGCTGACTGATTATTTTTGTAGTGTTGCATTGTTGTTACATCCCACCTCCCTGTCTCCGGCTACTGTGCAGTTTCCAGATAGCGTCATGTAATACTTTGCTGTCTTTGCGGCCCTACTGTGGTTTGTCTCCCAGATCTGTTGTGGCAGAATGGTTTTGTTCCAAAATCCCACTAAAAAATCCAATACACCCGCTCTAAAAAAGTGTGCCTTCTTTTCTTTTTGACTCGCGGTTTTTATAGTGTAAAATCTGATTATGTTGCAGACTGCTTTTAAAGGAAACTTCTCTGGTTTTTCCTGAGATCTGTCTTCTACGACTTTTCAACATGTTTGATATTTAGGATTTAAAGTCGGGTTCATGACATCGGCAGTTTTGCAAAAACCTTCATCGTCATTCTGGAGATCCTCCTTTTGGTTTGACGGTTGGTAACAGCAGGTAGTTTCACCCCGTCTCTGCATTTGTTTGCATCTGCGTCCCCAGGAGGTCACACGACGGTGCGTTCAATACCCCTTCATCTGGCGACGTAACCGAAATAATCCCATGTAGGGTGCGTCGTGTGCTATTATTTGAAAAATCTTGTAGTGTGTGCACCTTTGAGATTAGACAGGAGAATGTCTGTGAAGACTTAAGATGCAAGCTGCTTTCTTAAATCAGGCAGGATCGTGAAACCCCTGCAGTCTCGGCCCAGCGTGACTGGAAACCTTTTCCCGCAGCTAATACCGACGCATGGACATCTAAAATGTTGTCAGCTGCTGCTGAAAAGGGAGAACAATAAGCGAGGAACCTCTGAACGTCAAAGCACACCGGCATGAGAATTCAATTCAACTCCCGGCAGGAACAGTCGCGTGAACTAAATTACATTTGAGCACTGTCACTCACCGTTATCGTTATCGTGACGACGAGAACAGCAGTAATAATAGTAATATAGTATATTGAGTAAAAATAATGAACACAGAGCGGGTTGGCGGGGCCATTGAGCACAGATCAGAATCACGCACGGAGACGGGGCTACCTGCAGGAAGGTGCAGGGAGAGAGACGCTAAAGCTAACGACATGAAATAGTGCATATAAATAAATGGGGACTGAAAAAGGGAAGAGGACGGGGTGCTCAGTATCATGGGAGCTCCCCAACCAGCGTGGGCCTATAGCGGCATAATGAAAGTTTGAAGAATAATCTTAAAAAGTAGAGCGAGTGAGTGATTCCCAAATCCAAACTGGGAGTTGGTTCCACAGGAGAGGAGCCCGATAGCTGAAGGCTCTGCCTCCCATTCTACTTTTGCAAACTCTAGGAGCCACAAATAAGCTCTGAGAGCGAAGTGTTCTACTGGGATGTGGTAGTGTGAGGTCTTAAAGGTACGGCAGTGCTAGGTCAGTATGGGCTTTGTATGTTAGAGGAAGGACTTTGAAAGTCTTTTCTTTGCAGGCAGCCGGTATGGAATGCATTTAGTTTCTGTTCGTACTTGAGCGACATTTGAATTACCAGGACATGGTATTAATAAGGAATTATAGTAGTCCGTCCTAAAAAGTAACAAATGCAAGTTTTTCAAGAATTACAATTCCAATCACACGTTTCTTCTTTCCAAATGACTCTAAGGGGACTGTGGAAAAGTCCAAATTTTCATTTCATGGTGTGATGGTATAACTGGGATAAAACCGGCATTATGGATTTTGGATTGCTCATTTGGTGTGTTGATTATGCTTGATTACATTCTCATTGCTAACTGGCAAAAAGTTTTTTTTTTCCCCCGCCTCTGTTATCTGCTGCAAGTCAAATCTTACTTTTTCTCTTGTTTTCTCAGCCTTATGAGTTTGCCTACTTTCACTTCTTCCTCCGTGTTTGAGTTGGGTTTAAATTTAGAATAAGCTTACCTCGTCCACAGTGGCGGCAGTTTTCCCCCCACATGTACCAGCTGCACACATATCAGCACTTTCTATCCTTATTCCTTTTCTCACATTTGTCATGGCGGAAAGGGAATTGGAATGCTTTTACAGTCGCTCCTTTATTCTCATCCAGCTGCATCTTAAGATCACATGGACCTGTAACAAATCTGGCAAATTAGAACAAGGAACCAGAGAGATCCTAGCGCTCATTTCACATGTGAATTGTTCTATCTGCCTTCTTTTTTTTTCCACACTAATTAACTTTCAGTTTTCTTAAGCTTCGTCTTCATGATAATAGCTTGCAAGGTCCACAGTCACACGCCGAATGTCAGACTTAACACGCATACAAGAAAACATACAAGTCAGGTTAATCAGAATGTACATCGTTTTTCTTGGCATTTCATTTAACTTGTTTTATGTTATTTACTCATTTGAAATCTTCCATAGTAATAAAAATAACATATCAGTGTTTTCCATTATTTTTACTACCACAAGGTTTGAAATGACAGGATGAAAACCCAGCGAATCAGGGATCATTAAACTGGCTTAAAGAGTTCCGGTGGATTCGACGTTGCCTGTAGTTCATGGTAGTCGCAACAAATTCAGTTTGTCAATATTGTCAACTTTAAGAACTCAGTCAATAATTGGATCTCCCATCATGGGGGTGTGTGAACTGAGAAGTTGGAGGTGTGCAGCCTGTTGCCTGCAGCTCTTCATCTAACAGCTCACTGCGGCTGATCCGTCTTGGTCAGTTACTTCCTGAAATATCACTGAAAGGCTGTTTTGATTATTTCAGGATAAAAGTCAACTCGAGTGGAAATGCTTTTATTGTTTTCATATATAGCTTTTTTTACCTTTTGGTACTCAAAGTGCTTTATGTGGCATGTTCTGGGGATCGAACCGCTAAGCGTCTGGTATGTGGACAACCTCGTTCAAACCTCTTGCGATTGCTGCACTCATTGGCTTTCATGACTTAACATTCTGCATTCATATCCATAACATAGAGGTTACATCAGCAAAAACTTTAAATTACAGGAATGTCTCCACAAACACCCAATTTATTCTTTCATTCATTCATTCATGTGACCACTTGTCCTCTGGAGGGTTGGGGAGGAGAGGGGGGCTGTCATTGGACGAGAGGCCGGGTACACCTGGCACATGCGGAATGAGGAGTCATTCATGGGGTTAACACAGAGACAAACAACCATTCACATACGATCACTTTAAAATCACCAATTAGCCTTATTAGCATGTTTTTAGAGGGTGGGAGTACCGGAGAAAACCCACACAGACACAGGGAGAACATGTAACCTCCACCCAGAAAGGCCTAAGTCGGACTCAAGCCTGGATCTTCTCGCTGGGAGGCATCAGGCCAAACCACCATGATAGCTCATGATAATCCAAATATCTAAATACAGCAGTACATTTATCAGTTGGTCATAAATTGAATCACCATCGTTTTACAATTATACACTCATCCATCCAGCCAGCCAACCGTTATCCTTTACCGCTTATCCTGCTTAGGGCTGCAGGGAACTGGACTCTCTCTTAATCGGCTTGAGTAGGAGGAAGAGTCACCACGAGTCTACCACAGCGAGAAAAACAACCATTCACACTCATGTGCACTCCAACAACCAGTTTAGAATCGCCAATTAACTTACATAGATGTCTTTAGAATGAGGGAGGAAGCCGGAGCGTCTGGAGCAAACCAACACCAACCCCAGCAGGCGTCCCTTTTCCAAAACCCAGTACCTCCTCGCTTTGAACCAGACATTTATTTGAACGAAAATCAAGAAGGATGGGGCCGTACGAGTAAACGGCAAGCTGAGAACATTACCTCATTTTTCTTCTCGCCGTTCCCCCGCTTAGATCACGTGCAGTCCGAAAATCCCAGCTCCAACCACAATTTCTCTAAAATTTCATTAAAAACCCCGAACAAGTGATCGGTGTCGCCGCTTGGGTTTAATTGGAAAAACGTAGCGAAACTTCCACCCACGTACTCGTTGCACAGATACGTCGCATTGAAATTGGACGAAGGCTGCCTGAGATGCTTCCCGGGTGCGTGACAGAAATAAATAAATAATAAATGAATGAGCTAGGACTGGAAAGTTTAGCTCCGTGCGTCTCCAGTCACAGCATATCACACCGCCAGCCCTGTCTTTCACTCCGCATTGTTAGAACCCGTCAATCACCTGCACATTTTGTAGCACTAAGACATTTCGCACTCATTTACACCTGAATAGAGGCATATTTATAGAATTATGGCAGCTCCAGTCATTGTGCGCTGCCTTAATTTCCTCTATGTGATGAATTTCTCCCTCAGTTTAAATGTTGCCAGAGTTGTTTATGTATTCCTTCTCCTCCTGCCAAGAGTAGCTGCAGCACATTGTGGAAAATGCTAATGTGTATTATTGATTTGCATCATTTTTCAAGCCGTGTATTTTACAGTGGTCTTTCGGCCAGTCTTAAAGCGCAGCAGAAAATTCAAAAGAGATTTGTAAAGGAGGAGGTGCTTACGTTGCGGTCGCGCCGGGTGTTTTCCTACAGCAGCCCGTGGGGCTTGTAACGCCAAAGAACGTTTTAAAAGGCTCCTTGCACTTGCCGGACAAATTTGGATGGCGCCGTGCTTTGAAGCGGCAGCTTCAGGAGGGATAAATCTCGGGGATTGGAAGCTGTCAAAGTCGGCGCCGAACGTGATAATGAGACGCTCCGGCGGCGCGGCGCTCCTCGTGCGACCCCTCCGACAAGTGATCAGCAGCCGCGTGTCACGCTCGCGGGGCGCACGAACAGTTTCGAAGTTTAAAAAGAAGGGGCGGCGGGGTTAACTTAAAAGACTGCTTCGCTAGGCGCTCTTAGCTCAATTTCACTGGAAACTTTTAGCCGGTGAATGGCCTTCCTCTATCACAATCTCGCCAACCACACCAGAAATATGGAGATATTCTCACCACCTTGTTGATTATTTTAATCGAACCCCCCCCCCCCACGCCCACATTGCCCCACCCAACCTCCACCACCCCTCTCTGGGATTTCACAGAGGCTTATCGGGAAGCAGGCTGGCTGGGAATCCGTCTTGCTTGGTGTGGCGCAGAGTCTTAGGGACACAACACCTTTCTGAAGCGCAACACAAAAGCCCCCAAGCGCTGCTGAGAGTGGCAGATATCATTGCACCCTGCAGCTCCACAATCACAAATACATACATTTAGTCAGAAATACAAGGGACTTTGCTGTTGGGCAGATAATGACACCGGCAATCCTGTGAAAATGCATGACTAAAGGCAAGTAAAAATAACCAAGGTTACGGAAATGGAAAATATTGTCAACAGAAAATATATATAAATATAGCTTATTTTCTCCAATAATCTTCAAACACTTCATGAGATTTGTAATACTGGCTCGTGAAAGGAGGCCATTAATCTGTGTTGAGCTGACAGGGGTTCACTAAGGACACTCAAACCAGCATCAATAACAAGCGCTGCTCACATGTGGCGTTAATAAGTTGCATGCAGATTGAGGAGTCGTCTAAAAAAAGAAAAAAGAAAAGGCACATAGACAGGCGGCTACTGTAAGGTGTCTGTGAACAGTTAAAACGAGGAGGGGAGTTTTGCTGAGACGGTAAAGCCGAGAACGAGACACACTGAGTAATTGAAAACATCCCAGACAGGATGCGGTTACAAGGGAGATAGATTACACTTTGTTGAAAAGGATGTGAAGGAAACTAATGAGTCAGTATTTCGGTAATTGTCCTCAGCTAAGAATAAGCATCGACTGAGACAAGTCTGAGACAGTGGGCCTCTCTTTAGACGGCATTTAGATCCCCGTGTCACCAAACTCTAATTGCAAGGTGACCATTCTATTTGAGGACAGTGACGGCAAACTGTGTGCAGCTTTTAATGAGATGTGCTGCTGTAAACACGCTTTCATGCCTTCCGCTGGTAATTCTAAAAAGAGAAAGAACCTTTTCCTTTTTTTTTTTTTTATCACCATATAGCGCAAGCTAATCAAATAAACCGCAGAAATGTGGCTTTGGCTTGGCACTTTGAACGTGACATTTTCAAAATGAAGTTACCAGTTTATTTAAAGTGCAATACGCACCGATAACATCACATTTCACTCAGAAAAAAAATGACAGCCGCTGATGAGGCCAGATGTACCACTCAGAGGAGGAATTAGTTGCAGGGATGTGATAAAACTGTCGCTTTTCTGGAGTGGTGACATGCGTGTTTCCCGCACGCAAGACTCTCTGCTTTGTGTGGGTTTGTGCCGAAATCAGTGGGTGTGTTTGTTTTGACGCATGTCATCGCTGCTGCGGAGTAAAGGGTCAGAGATAGTCGACCATTATTGCCTGTTCTTATTAGACTTATTTCCAGCCCAACAGACTGGCAGTACTCAGAGAAAAAGCCTTGATCTACTACAAGCCCTGCACCAAACCGCACACGGCTAAGGTTAAGTCATCAGTGTTTTTTGTATGAATCCATTAAACAGTAAAAAATTGCCCACTGCACCTTTGTTGTAAACTTCAAAACACCAGATTTAATCAAGCTCAGGTGAAAGTTCACGACATTCTGTTCCCACACGACACTTCCGGTAAATGTGGGCTATTCTTATCTTTACTCATTTCTACATCACTACTTTCAACCAATTATCTATTTGCCAGCTTTATCTGTGGCAGTCCTTCGTGGCAGGTTACCTATTGTGCAACCCATCACTTCCCCATCTCCACCTCTTCATGGTCATCCCAAAATTGTCACCTGAATTATCACCACCACCATGTCCTGTCCCTTATATATAAGGGACCGGACATGGATATATTATCATTTTGGGTTTTTCCCCAGTGACCCCGCCAGGCATTTACCTCAATAAATGTTCATTTTGCTGCTACTAGATCTTTATTGAAAGGGAGCTGTCAAGCAGTGAGAATAATTTTATGGTATTTTCTCATCTTGAAAGCAGAAAAGTAAAATACTGGCTCAGTCCAATCCTGAGAAGATGTGAAAACTGATGAGAGCTTTACCTGCTGACAAAGGAGCTGTGGGACTATCTTGGTCATGCCCAGGTCTGTTTCCGTGAGTTGCTCAATTTGAATGGCCGTTAGCGATACCGGAACCATGTATTAAAATTGAGAAGACCGACAATTAACGCCATCCAACTGATCCTGAAATAGCTACTGGCAGTTTTAGGTAGGAGCGTAAAGAGTACCAGAAGCATTATTGGAATTACAAAATTCATATTTTGGATGAAATGCAAAAATCTACTAAAACTTCCCAAAACTTTAGATCACCCTGCAAATATCCATGTGTAACCTTTATCGGGGTAACGTAAACCTTATTCTTAAGTGTGCTGCAATTCCGAGAACAATTAATATTCATGATGAGCCTTATATTTCACCGAGGAGTTGGTGGAGACCAAAACAGAGCTAAAAGGAGAGCAAATTAGATGTTCCAAGTTGCTAGAAACGTAACTCCAGATGAACGTTGATGTTCCTCTGTATCTTCTGGGAATAGGCAGCTGGTTGCTGGTTCCAGTTTTGTGTTTACAGTTTAATTGTTGGCCACCGCATCCAACCAAAAAAAATCTGTTAATCTAGATCTATGTGTCTGTTTTAAATTAAAGGCCCGCTCTTGTAGAATGTACCATGCACTACAATTGTCTTCTCTTGATATAATATACAGTGTACACACTGTAAACTTTGACACAATTCCTAATACTTCTGTGAAAAAAACACTATGGAAAATAGAAATAAACAGGCCACAGCAGACAAATGATCACTTTGAAACTTGCAGCGAGTGGTCTCGCAACGGAGTTTAGCTGCTTCCAATCGACCGCCCAATGGAAATCATAAGAAACCGTGATTTAGGGAAGAAAAAAGAAGAAGCCTCGAGACTTTGCAGACCAATCAATTGATTTTTATGGTACCGGGGAGATAGATGAAGGGATGTGTGCGCGGAATGTAGATACTGACGAATTGCACGGCCAAGTGGATTTTCACAACACCTGACAAGATCACGACTCAAGATTCACCACTTTCAATCCCCTGCAGGAGAGGGAAATTGGTGTGGCTGGGGAGAAAAAAAAGAAGAAATCCAATGGTCAAAATAAAGAGATAAATCAGAGGGTGAAACAGTTCTAATAATGGGAGCCGGTTAAACATCATTGGCTGAGAGCAGTGGCCATTAAACTTCTGATATCCTTACATGACAGATGAAACGGTGTGAAATACAGCCTGCACCTGCTGTCATAGCCTTGTTAACACATACCGTCACGAGTTAGTCCTGCACAAACAAGCATTTTTCTGTTGAACCCTGTAAAGCCCTAAGGAATTTTCATCCCTTTCCCCTCAAACCATAGGTATTATGATGCTTGTTAAAAGAAAATGACACGGTCTAGCTCCAAAAGGTCAAGGGCAACTTTGAGATCCAACGAAGTGACGTATAGATAAAATTACAGCCAAGAAAGAGGGCAAGTCGCCACGCTTAGCTCACCATACTGCGGTTGTTTCCATTTATATGTTGTTTCTGCTTGAACTCCAGTCAAAACTGATCAAAGTCACCACTGAGGTGAAGTTTTGTGGCAACTCTGAAGCAAATTAGCCATTCAAAGTTTATGCAAAGGTCAACACTGGTCAGGAAGGGGGAGGCCGGTGAATAGCATGATTCATGACCATCATTTATGTTTGAAAAATTAATAGAGGGCGCCTGATAAATCATCACCGGGGCGGTCCTCTGACAAAATCAGTGAACTGCCATAATCTCTGCTGCCCCTTGAATGGAGACACATGCTGGCTGCAAGGTCAAGATGAATGAGCGAAACTTAAGCACTTCTCAGTGAAACGAGGGCACAGAGGTGGCGCGTGCATCGCTCAGTCATGACATTTAATATCGACGACTTGTTGCCAATGTGAATAGGCCTCTCTTGACCCGCTGGATCTCGAAGAAAAGCACAACTGTGTACTCGTACACACGCTTGACCCAGAAAAGAGAAAAGGGCATAGGAAATCTTGCTCAATCTAGAATCTAGAATCTGAATTTTTATTTTACTAACAATTTACATAACATTTTTTCTACAATTCTACAGTCTACAAAATTAAATAAAATTGTTGAATCAACAGAGAGTTATGTAGAGTCAAGCACTGCCAAGATGGCGACGGGCCACAGCCAGCATACTGAGCTTCAAAATTCTTCTTCAGCGACAATCTGTCCACTAACTGGGCACCTTTCAACTTATTATCTTGATTTTAAAACAAATCATGTGACTGTAATTGTACACTACCAATCAATGATTGGCAGCACGCTGACAAAGTTAGCAACTAGCTTATGGACATAGTTGGAAAGTCACAAACAAAACCTCTAGTTAAAGTTAGACTAACATTACATTTGCCAGGTGAACGATAACATACATTTAAATGTACACTAAGCTCTACTCAGTGTGTAATTAGCTATGTGTTGAACTGTATGTTTAAAGGTCCCACATTATGCAAAGGACCTTGGACCCGCTCCCCAGATAGATGAGCCCGCCCTCTGAAATTACAGAGTGGGTGCCATTTTTTCTCCTCGCAAACATACACGGCAAAGGTACGAGCAAAGCACGGGCCGTTGCTCTGTTGTTGGCTGCATCAGCGAACTGTAACAATTACTATTCAGATGTGTCCTACTTCTTCAGGAACCTCTCCTTCTGGGTCAGATTCTGGTTCAATGGGTTGAACGACAGCGTCTCTACAGTCATAAATCCACAGTAAACATTAGCGCACGGTAACGCCAGTGAAAGCTGCATCCTCTCCCTGAAATGGGCGTGGAGTGGGCGTGGACAGACACAGCTCATTAGCATTTAAAGGTATAGGCACAGAAGCAGCCTGTTCTCAGTGGAGGTCACTGCAGCAACTTTTTGACTGGCTGAAATTCAGGACCCCATTGGGATAAAACACTTGAAAAACTTTGATGTTGGACCTCTGACACCTATATGAAACTGTTGAAAAAATGTAGAATATGAGACCTTTAAGAACTTGAAGTTGAAATCAACCTCTGGTATTTGAGCTATGGCTGTGGGCGCTATTTTTTTTTATACATTTCCATCTAAAATAAAAATACCCCCAAATTTAGTAATGGCGAGAAAAATGTGAGGCCAAACGCACAAACTTAGTCAAAAATGGAGACTTTTACCCCCTAATAGCAATGAGTCAGTGGCGCTTTTTTATTGGACCTGACAAAAAAAAAAGTGACACCCACAACAAATTTTTAAATCATTTGTAGTGTGACGTTTCTGATTTTCAGCAACTATGGCAATTCTCAATAATTTATTAGTTAGAAATCTTCTTTTTTCTGTAGCACTGAAACAATTTAAATTTGGTAGAGTTGCAGTTGAAACTTTGTGAAACAGGCTCCATAAAGTCAGTGTCAGTGACTCCTTGTTATGACGCAGGTATTTTAATGTAGTAAGGACTGTAAAAAAAATTCAAACTGGCAGCTTCCCCACATATTTGCTGACACAGTAGAAAAAAGGGTTCTGCAAACACAGGTTTTTAAATGGCACAGATGTGCTGGAGGCTTTCCTTGCCAAATGCTGCAAATCAGGCTGTGATGGGACTGCTTCTTTTGTAACAAAAAAAAAAAAAAAAAGCGCACGTAATGTTCCATGCAGTAGTGGCTAAAGGGCAATGTCCAGAACTGCCGCTCAATAGCTGCTGTGTAGAATGTGATTCCTCTATCTTCCAAAGAGAACACGGCGACACAGGCTCTGCCTTCACAGCAGATTAAAGTCAGCAGTGCTGATGCTAAGCCCGGACTCACTGCAGTCTTCTCAATGCCAAATGACATTTGATTGTGGTTGAAAATATTGAAACAGCTTGAGGATTGCTTGGGTTATCTCACCCAGCACCGGCAAAGTTGGAAACATCACTGGAACGATAAGATAAATAACACGCCCCGTGTGTTTCTCCAGCTATTTAAATGCGGCGAAGTACTTATTTTTCTTGGTTTATTTCAGCATACTGTATAGCTAACTCCAAAGGGCATGGCCAAGTAATCATTAATAAGTGCAAACACACACACACACACCGGCTAATGCACACCTGCAGCTTCTCCGAGCCATAGCATAGCTGCAGACGTACGCGCGCGCACATGAGAGGATTCTTATTTATCTCTTTCTCTCGCTCCCTTCCACTGTTTCTAAAATAGGAATATCAGTGATGAGAGGTGCAGCTGGAGACAATAAACTGGTAGAAGAACCAATTACCAGCAGGTGACAAGCTGGTGGTTCAGGGCTTTCAACATGTCATTATCTGCACATCGACATTTCCAAGAGCCCTGACAGGGCCATTTCTGAGGCTGCCACGGCGAGCCACCATGATAAACCCAGGACAGAAATAAAGAGGAAGAAAGAAAAAAACACACACAGCAAGATCCCCTTACGTTTACACACTATTTCGCTCAAGAATGCAGGCGCGGTATGGAAGATTTTTTTTATTTATTTATTTTAAGACGTGTACACGCGCACAAATAACTCTCGCCTTCTTCCACCTCCCCAGAGCCGACGAGCTCCTCAAAGAGTGTTGCTTTTATGTGTGGAATGGTAATTGTATTTCTCTAATCTAATCCCATTAGAACCCCATACCTCCTCTGCAAACTGTCCCGAGGCAATTACGCAAAATGTCAATGAATTAAGTAATAGCTTGGTGCCAAGCCAGGGGTGCTCACAGTTGATCACAGCTGTCAGCGGAAGAACGCCCCCTGTCAACAGCGGCTCACGTACGGGGGGGGGCGCGCGCACGCACACGTACTGTACGGTGACTGCTGTTGTTCGGAGAACCAGTTAACCTTTCTGTAGGACACACACTGCTGGCACCCTACCTCCCATTTAACGCTCATCCAGAACACACAAACGCACACACACACACGGGCGAAAACGCAACCGGTGAAGCCGCGTGTGTTGCTCTCTTTTGTGCTGGAATGCGTGTTGTCCCGGCATCCGCTGTGTTGCAGACAATACCCTACAGAGGGCGAAACATTCTATGGACTTGTTTAGAAACGGCCACGGAATACAAATGCCGGTGATCTGCTCGCAACCGCTGTGCACAATACGCAGTGACAGCCACTGGGTCTACTTTGCGAATTTGCACATAGATCATGCTTTCCCAAGCACGCCGCCGCATAGAGGAGGCTTTGTGTAAATGAGAGAAGTGATTGTGGAGAGCTGAATAGAGTTTGATTGAAAGTGCGCGCAAGAGTGAAGAATGAGATTATTCATGTTGGATGAGCAGACTGATCAGACTGAATGAAAGTTAAAAGACGTCTGTGTAAGGTGGCAAGAGCCGAGGGCCTGGCGTGGATCGTGTGATATCTAACCCTTCCGACGGGTCGTTTTTTGACCACTAGGAGGCAGAGAGCCGAGGTATTATGTTAACAGTTGATCATCATAGGTATCTCTCAGTGCATTTACATTCACAACTTAATCAAGCTATGCTCGAAATGAGACTTTCTGAATGTGGCCCATGTCCCAGTTTACATGCAACAGAGAAAATGTAGAACTGACGGGAACTTGTCCTCCTCCTCCACACTAGGTGGCGATATGTGTCTTGTCAGCATGTGACTACAGCACCCTTTGCGGTTGATCAATTACGTCATAATAAACAAGAGTCGCTCATGCGTCAGACCAGCATTTCAAACAACAACCAGATGGATAATAGTTCAGCTTTTTTAATCTTGTACGTACTGTGCGCACTACTTCTGGTGCAAACAGTATGTGCGCTATCCCTCAGTTGGTTCTTCTGCCGGCTCTGTTTATCTTCTTCTTCTATGACTGGCTTTCTTGTATGTTTTTGTTCCGGGGTCATACGTCAGTCAGATTAAGGTGTGTTCAGGCCGGAGTAAATCGATATCCAATCGCTTTATCTGGGCGTCTTAATCGGATAAGGAGAACTCCGATTTTAGTCTGACTAACATGTTTACATGCACTTAAGCTGTCCAGTTAAAGTCCAATTAAGGCAATAATTCACGTGCATGTAAACGTACTGTCTGACTCTTAAACTCTGTCCACGTACACCAATCAGCCACAACATTAAAACCACTGACAGGCAAAGTGAATAATATTGATCACTGTGACAATACAGCATTCTGCTGGCAACACTTTGGACATGGCATTCATGTGGATTTTACTTAGACATGTAGCACCCACCTAGACCAGAAATGATACTCAGTTTAGGAAGAAAAAAAAAAACACAAAAAACAGCACAAGGTTCACTAGATCCCAAACAGATCATCCACAGAAGCCCCTCCCCTCAACCCATAGGACCCAAAGACCCCACTAACACCATCCTGTTGCCAAACACCACAGGACACCCTCAGTAGGACGATGTCCATCCTCTGATGAGTCACAACTGTTTTGGAGGCACAAGGAAAACCTATACAATATTAGGAAGGTGGTCATAATGTTATGCCTGATTGGTGTATAAAGTAATTAGCTGGTTCCTCATCGTTTTCTGCCAGATAGTATTTGTAAATGTATGTCTCCCGGCTCTGGTTGCCTGGGTATACATCTTGTTTTCTAACACTAAATGTTTCACAGTGAAACAAGCAGGACATAAAGATATTACCGGTCCATGGACATCTTGTGGTCATCACTCTATGTTTGAAGAAAAAGTATGCCGCTCCATCTGGGTCTCACCCAGTGCTCCAATCCCACTGTCAACATGATGAATTTGGTGGTAGGAACCAAAGTTGTAGAGTCGTTGTGTGTCCGCACAGTAAACATTTGGGGAACATTGTGTTTGCTTCGTATCTCAATCAGCTGTAGATGATTAGATTAGTTCAGCTTGGCACCTGCCTGCTTCACGTTGCCCAAACGCTGTTTGTTTTTTCTTTACAGGAAATATACTGTACCCCCACGGTTACACACAATGCCCGTACCGGCCCACTGCAAACACTTCAGCAGCACCCTGGCAGCTGCTCCAACCTTGTATCGTCAAACAGCATATGAGGAACATGATGAGTCATGTCGGGTGTTATCTATATGTTTTCATCCTCGGTGTGTAATCTCAATGAAGGGCCACCTGCCTTGTTTCTTTGTGGGAACTCTAACCATATTTTAAAGCCACTGAGAAGCAGCGACTCAGTAACCATTTGAAAAAGAAAATAAATAAATGCTTGGTTGATTTTCACATTTGTAATAACTTAAAGAATCAAACAGCACTGAGATAAGGACGGCTTGTCAAAAGGTGAGTGATAGACCAGTGACATCAATGATCTGACACATTTGTTGCTTGTAATAGTAAACGCGTGGTTCTGGCCATCCAAGCTGATTTCCAGTGTTCTCCTGACCCATCCCTCCACCCCAATCTCCTCCCTGTGCTGTCACGACTACAACGCCTCTCCTCCTTTCAAAAATGAAAATGATCTGTTATTTAGGTTAAAATGGATTATCTCTGTTTAGACCAACCTTTATTTGTTATTATTTAGAACAGGGGTCTTCAGCCTCGTATGCAGCCTCGTGATTGGCCCAGCAGCGATAGGGGCGCGTCACACTGTGTGCGGGAGGCTTCGATTGACAGGTCTAGTGCGGCGCTCTGTATGAAACAGTGCGCTGTCGAGGCAGCTCCTGTATCGCTGAATGAGTGAGGTGCTGACTGAAAGATAACGTCTTCTGCCTCCTTTGATCCCTTTACTAAAATATGTCGGATTCATGTTGATGTGTGTTTAAAGAAATCTAAATCTGTGCAGTAAGACCTATGATTTAGAACATATTTAATATCTGGAGGGATTCGTTTTAACAAAATATCTATTAAATAGTCCTTATTTAATGTCGCCTATTAAATGGGAGCTGTGTTGCATATTTTCATTTCCACTATATCACAACCGTGTTCCTCTCTCCTTCCTGAGATAACACGGCGCCATTCTTTTCCAGTCTGGAGGTTCAGACGAAAAAAGTGAATGTGCATGAACCTCTAAGTTTCTGGTTGCTCTCAGGTATGAAATTGAGTTAGTCGCTCTGTAAACCACTGAGGCCATTCTTAGCCAGCAGGACACTTCTACTTGAGCTCAGAAGCTGTCACTATTCATGAAAGTCTGATTTGGACAAAGAGGGACACGGAGGGGGGAGAAGAAAACAGTAAGCGGTGCAGATTCCGGTGCCAAAAATTAGGAATTAATTTTTATATTTTGCCTTTAGGTGAGAAAAGGAGGAGCCAAAGTTGTCTGTCTGTGATGCGCTTTCTTTTTTTCTTTCCTTTTTGTAATTCTTTGTTTGCAGTTTACATTAAAAAATGCTGATACACAATAAATCTCACGACCCAAATCCACTTACATCATCATATAGAACGTGTGTAAGTTTATTAAGTCATACCACAATTACTTGATGTAGTTTATGTACAAACAAAAAATATCTTCTCCCCGGGTGAATCTGTCTCAGTCCCTTGTTTTCCTGAATTGGCTTTTCGTTGATGCTTGAAATTCCCAGTAATGAGCTGAGTTGTGAGTATCAAGTGAATGTAGGTCAATACCACAACGGCGCTGGAGGAAAACAGTATTAAATATACTGTCGAGCAAATTTGAGCAACTGACAGAGAAGGGCTGTTCATTTTTTTCTTTTTTTTTTCTTCAAAACTGTCTGTTTATAGATGCCGGTTGCTTCCACATCACAATGCTGCAGACGCTGTTTTTAAAAGCTCATCAGGATGAGTGACAGCTGTTTAGGCAGAACTCCGGCCAGCTGAGGCACGGCGGGGCGGGGGGGGGGAATGAAAACACCTCCAGCCTCTGGGCAAGAAGTTGCATCCTGTCGTCATAAATAGGTAATGCGGCGTGGGGCTGAATCAAATCCCACCCAGTGTACTCGTTCGACGCCTCCTAATTGTTTTATTGGGACAATGACGAGTTCAAGGTTACTCACCAGCCGCAGACGACTGCGCGCCGAGAAGCCGGTCCGCATTTTGACAAACGGCACCGAACACTTCACCGATGAGCAGAAAAGTTTAGCTCTGCCTCTCAGCTGGATGCCTCGATCCACGACGAGTGTTTAATTTGCCTCCCCAGCTCATTTGTTTCATTTCGTGGTCCTCAGCTAATTTTTCGGCACCAGCGTCAGCAAAGGATTTGCTGTTTAACACACACTGTTTATCATGTCTGCATATGCATCTTTGCCTCGCTTTTTTTTTTTTCTATCATCACAGCAAAAGCACAACGGAGCAGAGACAGCTCCATTTCCTGCCCAGTGGCACCATCTGGCTGTAGAGGATTCCTTTAATTCTCTTCCTGTTCCTCCCTGCTCACCTCCTGCTCATTTAGCTCACCGTGCTCCAAACGCTTCCTCCCCTGGTCACTTCACCGGCGTCACAGACGTCCTTGGACAGCGCTCGCAGTTCGCCCCTCCATCCGCTTTCCTCTCCCTCGCTCTGCCTCCCGTCTTCCACACTTTCCTCCCCATATTCTCCCCGCATGCCTCTCCCTCAGCCCCCCCCCCCCCCCCCCCCCCCCCCCCCCTCCTCTGCTTTTCTCTTTTTCACCCCATCTCTCTGTTCGTCGCTGACAGCTCCGCTCCTGAGGAGCACTGAGGGGAGCAGAGAAAACAAAGATTTGGTTCAGTGGCTCTGATCTTGATTTTCTGCAGATTGGATGGAAGATTAGGAGGAGCTTTTATTCATACACCGCACAATCACTTCCCCCTGCAACTGCAAACCATGACTGCAGACCACAGGGGTTGCAGCCATCAGCACAAATGTGCCATCTGTGACAAGGCGTCCCTATGTTTCCCACCTAAAACTATGACTAGTCAGGGAACACAGTGTTCTGAACGCGGATCCCGGAGACGCTGGTGTGAAATGCGAGAACGGGAGTGAAACAAAGGCTCCGTACAACACCCATAAGCCTAAAGTAAACTATCACATCGCAAGAGGAAAAGAGAAATGAATCAATTTCTGGCGCAACATCTTTGTTTTGCTGATTTTCGGCACATTAATAGCTGCGGCAGCTCCTCTCTCCAAATCCAGCTGTTCATTTTGATTTGTCAATATTGCGTACGCGCCGTAACGCCGAGATCAGCATTCGCCCGGAACGCCTCGAAGGCCAATAAACAGTTAACGTTTGATCGGTAAGCTCCCGTTCTCCAGCGGAGAGCGCCACACTGAGAAGATGAACTTGAGGAATAAAGGGAGCTCAGAGAACTCAGCAGTAATCCGGAGGTTTAAGACACCAAAGGCGGGAGAGGCGAGGACATCGTCGTGACGGAGAGGGCTCGCGGGGTAAGGTCTGATGTCTCCGGGTTGTGGAGGTTTTCTTCCGCAACCGTGAGTTAATTCAAAATCTATAATGCAGGACTTTTGAATATAAATGAATGTCTATAACGTTTGAACGTTTGCCAGACTCTAAAAAAAAAAATTAAAAAAATGAGGTGAAAACACAGGTTATTTGATTGAAAACTTGAAGTTTGTGCAGGTGAACAAGAAGAGGATAACCTGAAGAATAAACCGTTTACAGCAGCCGGATATTTTGTAGCTTTCTGCAGAAAACTTTTCTTCTGGTCAAAGAGGACCGTGCACATAACTTTGGAACAATATTAAAATGTAATTTTCCACTTTATGACATGTCACCTGAATTTATGTTGTTTTTCTTCTGAATATGGAAAAGCGCCAGGTTTTCCCATTAAGAAATGTCTAAAAATGTTGTGCGGAACATAATGATCCATACCTGTGAGAGTGGTGTACAAGTGTTGATTGCCAGATGCAGACTATTTCCAGCCTCACTGAAGAAAGTTCCAGCTTTTTTTGTTTTTTGATTCACATTCGTAGAAACAAAATGAAGTCTAAAATTTACCTTCTCCAAGACAGAAAAAAAGCAAACTTGAAATGCCAAAAAAAATGCACAAACCATGTGGCAATATTTCCTCATTGTGCACCAACTTGAGTTTTATGGTGTGTTCCATTTACCAGTTTGTCACCTGTGTCACAGATACAGAAGTCGGAAAACTAGATGTCCATGAAAGCATTTGCCTCGTCTGAATATAACTTGGTGGACACTTGGTGTGTTCAATATTTACATTTTTTGAGTGCAGAGTGAAATTAAAATTCTTGATATTAACTATTATTATTGCTATAGAGTTAAACTAAATTTATGCTATTTAAGATACACAACTTCAATCAAACAGAACCAACTCACACGTTTTTTTTTTTTTTTTACAAGAATTTATTTACAGTGATGAAATCTACAAAACCACACGAGGCAGTAATTTATAAAAATATTCAAAAGTTTTAATTGTTTAAAGTAAATATAGAAAAAAAATTGCCTTGATGGTGTTTCACACTATTTTGGTTTTAGCGGGCTATTGTTTTTAGCCGTTGTTAGCGCAACATGGGTTTGTAGTTCCCATATAACACATGAAAAACTTAAATTAACAGCATTTCAGCGCACGTATGTCAAAAAATACCGTCTGTTCAACCGATTTAATGCAACTCATCAGAAGTGCTAATAAATGTAATATTAAAGGAGCTTCTAATTACTGTTCACAGACTGGGTGGCCATCTTGGTAACTCAACTCGGGGTTAGTGACTTCAGGGGGGCCGTTCCGGTTGAAAATTCAAACTTGGAACTCAGAAATACTAAATTCTGCACTGCGGCTTTAAAGGCTTATTTCATCTTAGATTACAATACATTTTGCTTGTCTGAAGTGAGGGACAAAGGCTCGAGCAGGCACGGCGAGCACAAACGGTGACCCTGGAACGCTTCCAACGAGCCTCATTTCGGTCGGACACCCCGAGACACCTGCCATCTTCCCAGCCATTGATTTTTGTCTCCGCGCAGCGGCAATGATTTACTCGCCACATTTGCTGGAAACACATAGGGAAGTTTCACTTGATTCTTTTCCTAAGTGGCAAGAAAATCAAATCAGGACAGCCCCCCCACCTTCTCTTAACAGGCAACAGCAGAGGAAAGTGAGAGGGGAAGAAAAGAAGAAACAATGTGAGGGGTTTTTCTGCCTCTCTTCTCTAATCTCTGGGGCCTTACTTCTGCTTTAATTCCGAGATTTTCGAACACCCCCCTCCCACTCTGAACAGCTGGAGATCCAATAGCCTTGGTGGGCGAAATTACAGCGATAAGAGTCATGAAGTCTTGAAGCACAGGCAAGACTGTAAGAGACCGCAAGTCAAAAGGGCTGCTACAAGAACAGCTCATTTATTTTAATCAAATTACAGTCATTTATTTTTAGTCATGGAAGTTGCTCTAGGAGTCCCTGTGGGTTGGTAAGTTATTGCATCACAATTTAATTTTAATTTTTTTTTTTTCATGACTCATCCACCATTGGCTGTTTTTTCCTCCGCCATCACTTCAGGTTGACATTCTTTAGCCTGGTTGTGGCTAAATTCAATATGGACCACGCTAACTCAAAATGCTAATCATCTGCATTGTCACAGTGGATATGTACACCAATCAGGCATAACATTATGACCAGAGAGAAGAAGTAAATGATAATCTTGTGATAACATAATGTTGTGGTGAGAAACGTTTTGACCTGGCATTCATTCATGTAGCTGTTACTGAGCCATGCTCCACCCACCTAGACCAGACCAGGCACCTCGGCCACATAGCAATGACACTCTTTGATGGCAGCAGCCATCCCCAGCAGGACGCAACCGAACACAGACCCACAAAAGCTATTTGCTCGTTCGCCATCATTTTCAAGCTAGCAGTCAGTTGCGAATGGCTCTGGTCGCCAAGGTTAACATCTTGTTTTCCAACTCTAAATGTGAAACAAGCACTAATAACTCCCAGACAGCACATTTCCATTCATAACTGTTTTGCCACAAGGGAGACCTACACAATATTAGGAAGGTGGTCATAATGTTATGCCTGATCGGTGTAAGCATTCAAAATACGATTCCTTCAGCCACTTCATGGCTCCTGCATCTGCTCGTCTTTGAGGGTCTGTGTTGTTCAGCCAAACACAATAAAGAAGTGTTTTTGTTCTCCCTGCCAGGAGGATGTGCCTGTTTATGCATCCCACTGTATGAAAGTCCACTGTCAGCACCCACAGCTGTCTGTATCCATCCTGGAGTAAGATCAAGGCGCTGCGTGCGCTACAACTCCTAAAACTTGATGCACGTGCGCCAACGTGTTACAAAATGGAGCCGCTACCCACCCTTTCCAACTTCCAACAGGTATCTCAGCCGTCACCCATAAACCTGTTGTGATACTGATATGGACAGTCACGTGCCGACATAAGTAATAAAGTGAAGAAACGGACAAATGCTACAGTCTTGTCAAAGCCAGCAGCAGCTACCTGCTGGGTTTTTTTTTCTTCTTCTTCTTTTTGGAGGTAGGAGGGGGGCAGCGTGGCGCTTTCCCAGAAGAGCCAAAATCCACTCCAACAAGCACTCCGAGGCTTGAACCTCTCCGAATGTGAGGCGAGGCGCACGCCGCACGGTAATCTCCGTGTTGTAAGACGGAAAATTGACAGACAGTTTTCTGATCCAGACGGAAAACGCTGGAGGCATTTACAGATAGATGAAAAATAAATGGAATGAAGTCAAGGAACAGTACAGCGAAGGGGCGACAACTATCTCCCTTGCCCCGTGTGAGGTGGAAAAATGTGACAATCCTCAAATTTGGTTCTTATTTCTTTCGCTAGTCCTTGTTATGTGCTGTCCCTTGCATCTGAAGCTTTCGTCATCTCTAAATCGCTGCACAAGCTTCTCACGTTTAATTAAATTTTTTTTTTTTTTTTTGGGCCTCTGGCACTTGTGCGTGCACGTAAAACCGGCCATAATGTCTAATCTCCCTCAGGCCCCGAGCAGTGACTCAATCTCAACAGTACAATATATTTGAGTTTGTAAATCTAATTACATATGCATTTCACATGAATATACATTCAAATCACTTTGGAGGCACTTTGGAGGGAAATAAATGAGTCCTCTATATTTATTGTATTGATTTCCCGAAAAAAGTGCCCTGGCAGCAAATCAGCTTCCAGACCTCTTAGTCTTTTCTGCTGCGTGTCGCCACTTACAGCAGAGGGAAAATGTGGACTCCGACTTTTATTTCATTTTGGATTCAGCATTTTTATCCGATTGGGAAAAAGACATTTCAGTGGTGCAGAAGTCATTCTGGGAAGTCAGTCAAGTCCCTGTCCTCCCGCCTTCTTTCTCTCCCTAGCTCTCTCCCCTTCCTGGCAGCATGTGTCCGTGGTTAATAGGTGCTTACATTAGCATGATTATCCATTATTCATACATCTTTTTTAGGGCCGCTCTGTACTGTTTATGTCTTATGGAATCAACATATTCTTCTAAACCGTACCTGTGTTTAATTAATATATGGTTATGTCTTGACACAGCTGGAAAAAAAATAAATAAATTATGCAAGCTGGGAAGAAATAGAAAACACTAGAAAATAAACTGTACGCAGGTAGGAGCCCCGAAGAAGCAACCTGCCAGACCCACTTGACACTTCATCTCAATCCTGTGTCTGTGACTGCATCTACATTAGCAAACCCATCCCGGGCCCCGCTCACTACATCGCGAGACATCTGACCTCGGTGTCCTTCTCCCCTTGGCACGGAGATGAGAACCCTGTCTAATCACACACTGAGCCATGCTTCAGCTCCTGCAGGACTTGGCTCGCCCCCGCCCCGACAATATCTGACTCCGCGTGGCCCTTCCATGGCCCGGCAGCTAAATACCAACACATGCTGCATCAATAGCATTAAATGCCAATTACATGCTCTCCCCCAGACTTTACTGGCAATTAATGGCATCGGAGCAAAAGCTGCCCTGTTGCAACTTTAATTGATGTGTGCTTGGGCCTGTTGTCATTTCCTGCCTGTAATCTTGTTTCTGCCAGATGGATATAGGGCCTATATTCAAATTCATACAAATAAATTAAGGGATTGTGCAATAGGTGTTCGGGAAGGAGGAGTTGGACACTTTGTGTTGGGTTAACTTGAAGAACAAGTTGCCCAACTCACAGATTTTAATGGAACAAATTGGACTTCCAAATTGAAACCCAGAGCAAAACCCATCCATCTTACCCCACTGTTCCAAGCACATATGACCAATGGTATTGAAATGTAATAAAAACATCTTCCCGCCACGTCACGTCCCCGTCCACTGCACCCAAAATGAATAAAACGGAACAAGATGCTTTCGTTTCCCCTCCGAAACAAAGCAATCATTCAGAGATTGATCCGATGCTAGAATAACTGCTGGCACAGCAAACGTATGACAGCTTATTTCCCCACTTCATCACTCTCCGTGGTCAGTAAAGATTGCATCGGACCAAGAGTGTCCTCCTCAGGACATGTTGGTGTAATTGGCTGATTGGTTGCCTCGATTGAATTGTACTGCAGATGCTTCCATTGGTTATGATCAGAGTAATGCAAGATAGGAGGGAAGCAGTGGGGTAGAGCTGACGCAGCGAAGCTAATACAGCGGTAAGAAAAGTGCAGGGAAGACGACATTATGCAGCGGTGGATGAAAAATACAGTAGATGAGCCGGTGCATTTACCTATGCTTCTCTGGTCAATAGAATAGAGCAAGGAGTCAAATTGTACAGCGCTGAAATGTACTGACTGATTTTGCCTGGAAATGTTTTCTCAACACTCTGCGGTTTCATACATTTATGACAAAATACCTTTCATGTATGCATTATTTAACAGCGCATTGATTTATCCGCACCCTCTTTTCAACTGTGCAATCTGGGAAACTCACCAAAGCTGAGGCGTGCCTCAGTGCAAACCCGTACAGTCTGTCATTCAGTCAGAATTGGCTTGATCCAGACATTCACATAACAATGCCAAACACAGTCTGGTAGGGGGGAAAAGGAAAGATAGAGACAGCTCGGAGAGGATGGATGAAAAATATGGGCAGTAATAAGAAACAATAACACATGCTGGAAGGTGATGCAGACTACACTGGCAGCCAACCTCCGCTATTTGCTCTGGGGCCTGGCTGGTCTTCTTGCCAACTTTCTTTTTTCTGTCAGTGAGTTGGGCGGGAATATCATGTCAAACTTTCTGCCAGCATTTGATGATTTAACACGTCCTTGTTTAGCAGAAAATATGGTGATCCTGTAAAACAGTGAGAGTTGTTTGACTCTTATTTTTTCCACACAAGTAGGGATAAGAAAACTAAACGTGTTGGCTATTCTTATCGTCACAAAAATCGTGTTGGCTACAATTTTTATTGTCAGTTGTTCGTCACAAATAAATAAAACTTGGAGTCTGTAGCCACGTTAACACGTCTGCGAGGTCTTGAGCTAGATGCTAAACTAGCTAACATACTGATATTGCCACTGCTAATATGCTGGCGTTAGCAACACTGGTTGTCCTATTGTCATATCAGCTAAATCTAAAATATGCAGCTGCTGATTATCTGACTTTTTTACATCATTGTTCGCTTTATGCTAGCTTTTGTGGCTTCCACAACATTGTAGATAATGTCCAAGTTCACAAGTTATGATATCTTTTCAGACATTTTCAAATTTCAATTTTCAAACCATTTCAAACATTTTCAAATCAGAAACTTGATTGTAATTTATTTATTTATTTTTACATGTCTGATTTTCTATTTTCATTTGTTACCTTATTGTTAGCTTGATGAATTATCAGTGGCTTTTTTTTACTATTTATAGTACTGTACAGGGCTACGCAAGGCCCTTTTGCACGGACCCTCCACCAGTGTGAGAGATTTCCACTTGTGCACTCGTCAGTCTGGCTTGCTCTGTAACTACAGCACCCACTATCTACTTCCTGCTTCCCTTTCAATAATGGTGGCTGAAACTTTTGCCAAAATTTCGGCCGAATTCCACCAAACACGAGTCATACAAATGTCTGTACCTTCAAACCCCCTCAGTTAACCTTACTGATTATTTATTGATCCAAAACAACCAATGAAAATCATAGAGATGGAGAAGCAGCCGGGATGATACGCAACAATACACACCGGACTTAGCACAAATGTTAAATTCCAGCCGTAGTCCCAAGGCAAGTACAAACTGAACATCAGTGGATCAAACATTTACACACTGAATCTCTACAAGTTTTAGAATCCCTTCAATAGTTATGAAGATACAGTCTAGGCCAGGGGTGCCCAGTACTTCAATCGTGATCGACCGGTAGATTGCGAAGGTAGTGTGGGATGACATTGAAAAAATGTTTTAGATGTTAGTTTATCATTTATCTGTTGCACCTCCAGAACAAACATCAAAACAAACATTCACTACCGTCTTTCTTAAGCTTCTTAGAGCTATTTTTCTAAAGGTGCGGCGCAACAATTTTCTTCTTAGATCGTAGATCACTTTGGCTTGGTCATGGTAAAAGTAGCTCGCAAGTCAAAAAAGTGTGGACCCCCCTGGTCCAACCCAATACAATGATTCACAGACGTACTGACATTGCCATCACTGGGTTCTTGTATGAACAACCACTTTTTAGGTCTCTCCACAACGTTAGACTTTAAGTGTAGACTCAACACAGCCTCTGTAGAGCTGGAAGTAACTTTTTCTGTTTCTGACACCATGTTATTGTCTCCAGACAAAGTGTCGGTAATAGCTGGAACGATGTGGTGCTCAGCATTTATAGAGAGTACTGTATTTTTCGGCACGGTACTGTCTGCAGGAGGTTATTTGTGATTGTGTGAAATTGCCGCTCCATTTCCATCGCACAAGTCCCTCCAAAACGCCAGTGTCATCTGTCTTATTAACACATGTGTGCGCTGGGGTGCGGATTCAGCGGAGAACCCCCTCAGCACGAAAATAATGGGGATCGCCAACTGTCCTCCCGGCAATGTTAAACAGGGACTAAAATATGGAAATGCTGAGCGGTTAGAGTGTAAAGTACTGAAAAAGTAATAAACCTGCATGCTATTAAATCATTATCACCTGCATCACTGATTCACAGCTTTGACCTACAATACAATTTTGCCAACCTCAAAACATTTACAGGTTCAGACTTGCTGGCAAAACTCATATTTGTTCTTAGGACAACAGTGACGTGAGGGGAACAAGATAAGGAGAGGGAGTTAGGAAGGCGAATCCGGATTGTGCCTTTCCACTTGGTGAGGGTAAATTATGGAAAATCAGCTTACAGTAATCCCGGGACTCGTTGAAGGGGGATCATCCCAAGCGACTTGACACCATTGTGCACTTTTGAAAATGATGTGCTTGTTAGCGATGAGGCATCAAACACACTCAGGCTCATACTTACACCTTTCATAACCATTAGTGGAACCTATTTCCTGCCCTACTTGTTTAATATGAATTTTACATTCATGCAGCATCTTAGTCATCTGAATGTATTTATCATGCGCAGTGTCATAAATACAAAAGGCTGTTAGCCTCAGTGATTGTTTGTGGTAGTTGCCATGCTGCCCAATTCAGGCAAACACGTGAACTCATTAGCTTTTGTAGCAATGAATGGACATCCTGTGTAAAGATGGCTACCTCCTGAGCCTCCCTGCAGTGCGACCGATGTTTCCCAGCCCCCCCTAAATCCTCGTGCCAGATGTTGACGCTTGCTTTGCAACGGGAGGCGAATTGTGTTGTCACTTTAGAGTCTCGCCATATGTCCGTACCTAGGGCGCATTTTCACCTGGCATGTTCGAGGCATTTTAATCAAAATCTGCTGGAAACGACCAACAGGAGAACAGCGCTGTTCAAACTTAGATTGCTCAAGTGTAGACTACAATGCGCTGCTTAAACCAACATGCTATTGCCTTTGACGGGAGGCCAACAAAAACAAAAAAGTGATTATGTAGAAAAATCTGGCTTATTGGCGTGCTGTCACCATCGCACATTTGTAATATAAGCTGTCATGTTCAGTCAGGCATTTTGAGATTTGCTAATTATGATAAAGAAAAGCAATGTTTAACAGCCCGAACCTTCTTACAAGTCGTTTAGGATAAAGAAATAATGTCACGACAACAGTGTCTTTCCATCTAGTCTAATCAGCAAGACCTAGGGTAAGGCCTAGGGTTAGGGGTTAGGGTTAGGGTTAGGGTCCCCCTGACATGGAGTCACCCTGCTCCAGAGACACTACAAGTTACATTAACATAAAATCTCATTACATTAATGCACATTTGTCTGGATTACTAGCCTTCTGTTTTATACACTGAGAACATTCTGTATTCCATTCTCCTTTTTTTCACATCCCTGCATGAACTGTGAAACTCATTTAAAATCACATTTTACATATACTTTATAAATTTTAAATATTATTTTCCCTATGTTTCTGTTTTAAATGGAAGCATCTTGACGTGCTGCTGTGGCTTTTACGTTATCTTATTACTAATATCTTGCATGCGTGACTGTGCTTTTTGATTCTTATTCTGATTGACACATTAGAGCAAATCATACAGTACATCATTTTAGTGATGCCACCAAATGATATTAATCGCTTCCAGATATTCAATGCTTTTAAGGGTGATTAGGTAAATGTTTTTTATTTTTTTTATTTTGTGCTAATCCCCGTGCTACAATGTGAAAAGATCTGAAACTGTAATCTGTCTGTAAATCAGCAGTTGTCCATCCCTTGATCATATAAGTGTATGCTTGAGTTCCCCTGCAGCTGCCTAATGTGTACTCCTGCTGCATATTTCTTCAAGCCCTGCTCTCATTTCCTTATGTGATAAAAGCCGTACAGCATCAGCATTAACACACAGGCAGCCCTTTTCCCCCTGGGCTGTTTAATCTACCTGCAGAGTTTGTAGATAACAGAAGCCATTTCAAAACACCCACGTTCGTGCCAAGCAGTGCTCTTGAACAATTGCTTCTGTCGTTAATTTGGACTTTCTAACTACATTCTGCATGTGTATAATTTTCCACATCTGCACTCTCTCAGACTCAGATGATACATTTTTGTTTTCTATCCATGGCCCAGCCCACTTTAATTTAAAGGAAGGAAGGGGACAGAGATTAACATCGACTTAAGAGGAAAAGTGAACCACTGAACACTTAAAAACAAGAAGAAAAAAAAGACATGAACTAAGCTGTCTGCAGTTTTCATTTTCCTTCTTACCCCTACAAGAGAGAGTTTTAATCAAGGAAATGTCGAACAGTAATTATGGTAAAACACAACTGAAGGAAAAACAGTGGAACTCTATGTGTGGGTTAATAAGCCACTTCCTGCTGAAAGGTGGGAAGTGTGGCCTGTCCCATAACAAGAGAAGAATGAATCAGTAAAATTACTTCCACTGGGAGCGAAAGAAACTAACAAAGCAAAACCATGGAGATCAGCAGATTCTCAATCACAGACAAAAATCCGTCCCCCACATGAGAAAACTGATTAAAAAGAGTTGCTACCTTTTACTAGTTTTCCTACACAAATGCTGCCTTGTCCATTTCCAAGATGCATTTTGGATAAATGTGTGGCTAGCAATAAGCCTAGATGCAACTTAATTGTATTTCACCCTCCACTTGTTTCCTACTTTGAAGCTCAGTGTGGAGGCTCCGGCCATCGCCATCTTGGCTAACCTCAATTATCTCATTATGCTTTAGAAAACCCAGTCTCAAACCTGGCCTGACACCCACAGGTTTCCCCGGCTTCTTTTTTTTTCCAGCTCTGGAGGTTTGGACACAACTTGATGCTTAAAGGCCAGGACCATCTGTGTTTCTTTCTGGGATTTTTTCCACTCAGTGGGATAAACGTGTAGTTAGCAATAAACATAGATTCAATATAATGTTTCATGTAGCCATTTCACAACATAGACTGTTTATAAAGACGGACTAACCCTTCACTTGTCAGTTTCTTGAAGAGCAGCTTTGAAGCACAGCGTGGAGGTTCTAGCCGTCGCCATCTTGGCAGCCTAACTTTTTTCTAATTAATTAATTCATAATAATAATAACAATAATATATATCTATATATATATATATATTTATCACATGCTGTTTTCTACTTGGATATTTTAACATGAGAATTGGCTGAGGAACTGCAGCTTTGGACGGTTCAATTCACAGGTATTTATATAGTGTCAATAACAATACAAATTGTCTTGAGACAAAACCCATCCCAAAACCCCCAGAGAGCACCCTTTTTCCAGCTCTGGAGGTTGCAGTTTGGACGTTGTTATATGCATAAAGGCCGGGACCATCTGTGTTCCTTTCTGATTTTTTTCCCACTCAGTAGTGCCCACTCAGCCATTAACAAAAAGACATAGGTTTGTCTTAATTCGTCAGCCCCCGCTCTTGCTTTTTACTTCACAATAGTAGTTGTTTAGCAACTGAATCTATTTTTTTTTTTTTTTTTTTTACTGTTAAGCAGCAAACACTTATAAAAATTAAACACAGTAACACTGGATTACATGGTGCATTGTTTCCTGCTAATCCCTTGTGTGTAGGTAGGTCATTTTAAACCAGCATGGGTTCAATTGAAAACAATAATAAGTGATATATAGAGGCAATAACATGATGTAAATGCATTTTCCGACAGAAAAAAACCTAAAGAGCAGAGAAAATCGCATATTATTTCACACTTTAAGGACTACAATGCTGAACTACAGAACATATGTGCAGTGAATTGCAAGTGATGTGTGCCTTTTCTACATCTTTATAATCATTTGCTTCATGATCAGTTTGCCTCGCTGTTTGATTCACTTTCAGTCTATTTCAAAAGGAGCTTGTGTCTGTCCCCAGCTGGCTGTTTACTGTCGCTTACTGAAAATTACAACCAGATTTTAGAAAAAAAGAAAAGAAAAATCAATTTCCTCGACTAAGCTAATTAAAAAAGAGACCAGATTCCTGGAATGCTTCTTGGGGATAGGGGAGCAGCGAGCGTGGGCTTTGGCTTGTGGGGAATAGGGAGAGGGATTTCCAGCGGGTGCGCAGTCTGTTCTGGTGAAGCCCCAAGATGCTCGGTTGACATTGAGGTTTTTCACCTTGGCGGGGATGTGTTGGAGGCAATATGTGGATGAAAAGGCTACTGTTTTTTTTATGTCTATCTCATAGGTACAGGGCTAAAAAGCTTAAAAGCCAGTGTTGGATAGTCTTAACACCCGAACTGTCACAAAAGGCAAAATTTGGGATTGCCATCTCTCTGTACAAATTACATTAATAGGAAGGGTCAAGAAATTCTTTGTTGGCCTTTCTTGGAGGGGTTAGAAAGCAAATGAAAAAGCTGTCAACTGGGAGTTGGCTTAGCTTACCCTAAACAACAGAAGCAGGTTAAGGCCCCGTTCACACGTACCAAAATGATCTGATTTTCCTTGGCGTCGTTTCAAGAGTTTCTCTGTGAAGATTGATCCATAGCAGAACCGCATCTAACTGTAGAAAGGCTGTAATACATATCCCAGGCCTATGCGTGGCGCTGTTTCTGCTACAGAACTCAGCCAAAAAAGAAGAAGAAGAGTTGGTGCATGCGAATCAACGCTGCACTCTGCATGCAAAAATACAGTCTGGATTACCGTCCGTAATCCTTTTTAGCTCATCGTAGCGGCGAAGCAACGGTATATATTACCTTAGCCACCAAACAAGGGTCAATGTCTGATGCAGCACTATCACAAGCCTGTAGTCCACCACTGATGTTGTTGTGAGACGTCGGGGGCTAGAGGGGTGAGGCGATGACATCATCGTGTTAGTATCAGATGTCCACATGAACGAAAAAAAAGTCTTGTCTTTTTTACCCTGGGACCTGAATTCAAAAAATGTCCAGTTCCAGTCACTGAAAAATACGGATCCGCCATGATAACGTGCAAAATTTATGCGGTTTCACCCAAAAGCCTGATTTGTGTAAAAGTGCCTCTCCAAACACAACTTCCTGGTCTTCAGCATGATGCCATGAAGAAACACTTAGCATCTAATGAGAAGCTCCATCTATGTTCACCCAATTCTCCAAATTCTTTATAAACATGGTGAATTTTGGTGACGCTAGCCAGGGATGCCGTGTCTCCTTGCATGCATTCCTCAACTAAAATGTAAAATTACAAGTACTGTCATTTGGTGAACCATAAGCCGGGTGTAGAGCTTCAAAATGCAAAAGGAAGAAACAGGATTAAGAGACAACAGAGAGTAAACAATTGATCGAAAACTACATTTAAACTCAAACAGACTGTTCGTCAGCTGATGAAAAATTCAAGACAAATACAAATGTTTCCAGGAAGCTGGTGGCTACATTAAGAGCATCCATACAACATGCAAGAGTTTGTTCGGGAGTGCACTTCGAACAAAACTGTCAGACGCTCCTATGGGTTGTTGCCACAAAATCATCTCATGTCAAAGTTGAGATTAGCTCCGTTTAGTTCCCACCCACTTGTGGGGGCATTCCATTGGATGGATGGAAAATTAGCATACGGCCCAGAGTGCAAGATGAGTCATCGCCACATTTTCAAACATTAAAAAATAAAAAAGTATAAAATAGATTTTTTGTGTCAGACAGTGGTCAGACAAATATGATTTCATGGGGTCTTTAATATTGAATTCCTCTGTTTTGTTGCCTTCGCTGCAGACGACTCGATCGACATTTAACGGGGGAAGGCGGGAGGGGGCAACGACACGGGGACAGCTTCAAAATCATTTGTGTACAATGCCGTGTAGTGTATTAAATAGTGACTACAGTGAAAGCGGATTAAGATTTTAATTTTAAACTTGGTTATGCAGTCTGTGATTAATCATCAAGTGACCCACGTGGGAATAACGTTTAATAGCCCTGAAGAGAATGTGCAATTTACTTGCCACCGCATTATGTGCAGACTGATTATGCAGTAGCTAAGGGGCGAACAAAAAGCCAAATTCAAGATATAGGCTAACGCAGTCAAATGTTAATAACTATGATAAAGTTACAGGTATCTCTGATGGGTGACTTTGATGTGTCTTACCCACTAAAGACAAATTCTGGCACCTGACAGGTGGTAATATCAGACTGCCTTGTAGGTGGCAGATGGGTGGGCTTCTGCTTCGTCAGATGACCAGATCCACTGCTTCCATGTGGCTCAGTGAGGCATTATGTGTTATCCGACCAATCAACCCCACCCCACCGCTGCCCTTCCCGATGCTAACGCTTTCCTTCCTCTCCCCTTCCTCCCCGTCACCCGTCACCCCTCCCCTCTCTGATATCTCCTCTCTCCCCTTCATCCTCCTCCGCCCGCACATATTTCCCCCACCGCCAGTTTTCAGCCGCAGATGCTCGTGGGCACAGGTCGAGCCAGTCAATATGGAAAATAGTGTCGAACAAACAGCCACTTAGCGAGGAGACATGTTTGGGTTCACAGGGGCGCCGTTCTTCGTGCGATGTTCCTTACTTCCACTAGGGGCTGCCACGGCAAGTTTGTGGACAGAGAGTGTGACAATCCGCTCACCCACTCAACGTTCTGCCGTGGAGGCAAACAAAGCCTCGGCTCTTCCCTCCTCCTCCGTCGCTCTCTCCATGCTATCACACGCACCGGAGACTGTGCAAATCGTCAGCTCACTAACACATTACCTGAAAGTGTAAAACGTTTCTGTGTTTACCAATACATTTTACAGCATCTGTTCGGCACGATATTATAGCGCGTTACCTTCTGTTTCTAAAATGAACAAGCGTGGGAGAAAGGGTGAGTGCAGGCAATTAATTTGCGTGTTAGAGAAAAGATTCTTTTTAATTCCCTCGCGCATTTCTCAGACTCATAACATTTAAACAAAAAAACAAAAAAAACACGACCAGCGCCACTTAATGTTCTGTCTCTACGATGTCCGTATGTTTTCAAAAGGATGTCGCACACAAACCATCTGATCCGGGCGCCTTGCTTCCTCACATGGACCTCCTCTCACATCTCATGAATTGCTGATGCATTGCAGGTTTAACAGGCCGGCTTCAGTTCTTCCAGTTATAATGCCTTTCAAATGCTGATCCGGGATGCCCTTGCCACAACAGAACCTGCAAAGCCGAGAAAGCCTCGGGACAGAGTGGGCTGCATAAGACACTAACAGAGAGCAGAGAGGAGAGCAAAGCTCCATTGGATAACTGCCTGTTTTTTTCCTCAGCACTTGACCCTGGCATATACACCTCCCCCTCCACCTCCACCTCCACCTTTTTCCTCCTCCTTAGCACCGGCAAATGAAGTGTCCTCGCTCTCGGCTCTGATCCTGAGAACCTATGACAGCCAAAGCCTTCCTGCTCTCTGAAGTAAGCCCTGGCAGCGATGGGCTAGTTTACCATTCGAGCTACTCCAGCCCAATCTGCGAGGCAGGGACACGGGCGAGACAAAGCCTGTGTGACTGCTGTGAATAGACAGACTGAGGGAAATGAGAGGAAAAGGGAAAGGGGTTGACCTTACCTGTCACAAAGTCCCTTTAAGTGTGCTTTAGGCGAGAAGCGCTGCTCTCAGGGTGAGCTTCAAGAAAGTCCAAGAAACTTTAACTTCTATTTTTCTTTCCATGTTCACAGATCATTCATTAGTGTTTCATTTTTAAAAACCAACGCCCCCGTTCGACCTGCTTATCTCATTTTAATGGCTTACGACGACGTACACGTTTATTGATGGCTTATTAACATCTTCTTAGTGGAAACAAAAACATATTTATTACTGGATTAATACACGATTAACCAGCCATTAATAACATCCTGTTTAAGTCGTACGCCCCTGATAAAGTGCTGCTGAAGTTTTGTTTTTAAATGTTTCCCACTAGTGATCCATCCTTCCGATCCGTTTCAGTCCAGGCCCGAGCTCCGCGCTCCCACCTATCACACCCCGTGTAGCCTTTACACGGCCCCTTACAAACAGATTATCATCAATCCACGGTGGTAAGGCAATCATGTCTCTCTAAGACAGATTGCTCTGTTAAGGTGCTCCATAATTTAATATCCCTCTCGTTCTTCATCGGCCTCCTTCTCCCTCCCCCCTCCACCCTCCTTCAACCGGGCAAAGTCACGCTGAGTTCCTCAAAAGGTATTAAATTATGACGTGTCGCCAAAGTAATTCTCGCTCCAGAGCATGAATCACATGACGGATCCCTCTCCGGCCTTACCTTTGACACACTGTATGCACACACCAGGGTAATAGATTAAAATTAGCTTCAAGTTCCTTAAATTATTGACCCTGGTCCTGTTTTTTGCCTCTTGTCAGCAATCAGTTTACAGGGAGGTGTGCTTGCTAATGCTAAATGGAGGGATGGAGGGGGGCGGCGGCACATTAGTTCACCCCGCTGTCAAACTGGCCTATTAGTCTTTACTAAATACTTTTGTTGAGCATGTGAGAAGCGAACGGACGAGGGGGCCGGTGGCACCTGGGCTTCCGCGTTGCAACGCCACATTAATGAAATAGCTTGTTGGTGCACTCTTAATAATGTACCTTTAAAAATTCATGCATGGAATTTGAATTAATTCAATTTTTAATACCCGCCATTTATTATTAAGCCCTTCCCAATGAATATTTCACGTTCTAATCTTATTAACGGGACGGAGTCTTAAGACTTTCTTCAGCACACAACAGATTCCCCTTAACTAGTGTTTACCCGTGATAAAACCTGTTCCCAGGCAAGCTGCCCCCAATGTGAACGAGTCAGATAAAATGAAGAGACTGGTATGTACGAACTCACGGTGAAAAGGACGTTTGTACAATTTCCACTGGTGTGCTCTGTCAAGCATGAACCCTAACCCTAACCCTAGCCCCTTTAGCTAGCCTGCCACTGTGTTTTGTATTAATTCCTAACAATCTGCAGCAGAAACTGAAAAAGTCATGTTTTCCCTTCAGTTTCCCACCACTTGCTTCTTTGTCTAGTCCTTCCTAATGCCACCGGCTGTTTTCATGGATCTCACTCTTTTTTGTTTTGTTTTTTTTTTTTTCCCTGGTCTCCTCTCAAGTGACACAATGTCTTTGTTTACGAAATCCTCCTAGAGGGTCGGATCACCTGCGTTTGTATACACAGGTCAGATCAGTGGGGAGTTGTCACCGGTGCTCAGTGTCTCTAATGAACTCCAGCCGTTTGACTGACAGGCGGGTTATAGGCCGGGAGTGAGCCGCAGAGCGACGTACCGAGCCGCTGTGATTGGGAGCGTGCTTAATGAAGTGACATGCTCGCACACGCGCACGCGCCGTGTCGCATATTTGAAGGCGTGTTGGCAGCGCTGAGAGTGTGAACGGTTCTGTGTGTCACATGTAAATGCTTGTGTTGCCGTATTTACAAGAGAACGAGAGAGGGGAAAGAGCGCCATTTGCGACTCTGTCTTGTGTAAATGGTATATCGTGCTAGGGGTCCCCATGGAGATACGTCTGCAGCTGCCTGGAGGTATGTGCACCTGAACTAATTTGAAAAAGCAGATGCTAAAATTTTACTATAATGTAGATACCACATACACGGGGATGAGCCACAACATCAAAATCACCCACCTCATTCTGTGTAGGGTCCACTAGAGGACCACAGGACACCTTCGCTGGTCCTGTGGTGTCTGGCGCGTTGGCGGCAAAGATTAGATGCTTTGGGTCGCAGTTGGGTTGGTTACAAGATCTATTTACTTTATCACTTTAGCACCAACACAGTGCAGCCATTACAAGAGTCCTAACTTTTACTGTTGTTGTTAAGTAGGAGTTTGCTAGCTGCCATTTTTTTCCCCTTTCTGGCAAACTAATAATGCTGGTTGTCAATCAACCACTGTCCACAGTTTAGGTTGAAGCTGCTGCACTGTTGTTAAGCTTAGTTTGACCCTGGAATTCTTTGAAAAATCGGCATCGGTATCGGCCCTAAAAAATCCATATCGGTCGATCTCTATTGTGAAGTACCTATACAGGAGGATGTGCTTTGTCTGCCGCAGTGTTAAGGTGGTTGATACACTGATCAGTCATAACATTATGACTGAATGTAGGTCTACCTTGTGCCTCCAAAACAGTTGCGACTCATCAGATAATGGAAATGGGTCTTCTGAGGGCGTCCCATGGTGTCTGGTAACAGAAAGTTGTTAGTAGAGGATTTCAGATCCTATGGGTTGAAGGGAGGGGCTCTGGGATCTTGTGAATGTGGAGTCAAGAAGTGTCATTGCTATGAGGTGGGGGGTGCCTGGTCTGGTCTAGGTGCCTGGTACATGTCTAAGCTGCATCCACATGAATGCCGGGAGCCTTGGCTTACCAGCCGAGACTGATTGGTTTACCTGTAAATGGTTTAAAAGTTGTGGCTGATCTGCCTATATGCTGAAAATACTGGTTGTGTGTGTGCAAATATTTGAAGCACCCAACATTTTCAGACTCCTTTCCATTATACAATACAATCTGGGAGGCTTTTCCTCTGACCCAAATTCATTCCGTAGCATGAAGCAGCTGCAAACACACAGATCGCTCTTGAAGAACAAGTAGAGCAAGGAGTAGTGGTAAAAGACTTTCCCAATCTGACAGTGGTGTTCCCGTATCGTATTTTGATGAATGTAGTTTATGGAAAGCCTTAAACGCATTTTTGCGCTCACTTGAGGCGGTTTCCGTCTTTTCCGAAGAAGAGTTAACACTGTTCATTCTGGAAACGTTCAGACTGCTCAGCTGTTTCGGCTCCCAGAGAAGAAGAAGAAGAGTCTCCACAGAGTGCACATGGCACCCATCATTGTTGCATGGCCCTTGCTGTTCATCGTTCATTCATTACAGTAAGCCCAATTCTTTGTCTCCCGGCAGGACACACAAGGCCAGCGGTAGCGCACTCGAACGAAGAATAATTAAAATGGTCCAACTGAAGCCCTCTCTACAAATTTTCTCTCATAATGGCCAAGGTGACTGATTTTATTTCTGCTTCTACCTCGAGGCTTTTGGTTTTCAGTTTACAACCTTTTCTCCTTCTACTAGCCTAATTTGAATTTTTAGTTTTTAGTTTTTTGCATTTCAAGGTTTCACTTCCTGAATAAATATGTGTTTTTGAATCGTGTTAGGTTTCTAAGTTTACGCGACAACTAAAACCACAGCTCCGTGGCGTGCTGTTCTTTAGGTCCGTTTGCCAGCCGTATGTCTGCCAATGTTTACTCCGTGTGTAATTGTATCACAGCTTTTCTGGCCACAACTACAAGGTTGCACAACAACCACTGGTCCCCGCGTGGCAGCGTAGTATTCATTCTTTACATTGTATTTGTTACACGCCGTGAACTTTGTCCTCCCTCTTTAAATGCAGCCTGGATGGTGCGTTCAACGCAGAGGGCTGCCCTTGAAAAAGCATCACTCATATTCTTCATCAAAACAACTCTTTTGGCAGCCGGCTCCGGGGAATCCATGGCAATATAACAGAAAATAGTCAACATCTCATACTGTCGCTGTTCTTCTCCCCCCCCCTCTTTTTTTTTTTTTTTTTCATTTTTCTCCTTTAATGACGAATACTCTAACCTCAGGTGTATAGTACCTCAATCTGCGCGGCTTTGTTGTCTTGTCAGTGTCATGACTTTGAAGTCATATTTTATGTTGCACAATGCTCATTTCCTTTCTTTTCATATTTCTTTTATTTATTTATTTATTTATTTGCCCATGGCAGTCCAATATCATTATTTCCCCCCTTCTCTCGAATGAAAGAGAATGAAATGATGATGATAAAAGAAGGATGGGGGGGGGGTAGCATGGCCCAACGTGCCAACTTTTCCTCCGATTCTTGACTCGTCTGACGATCTGGTTACTCTTTCAATTATTCTGAACTAGAAAAGATCCCTCCAAAGAGGTGACAACGCTGACAAAGCTAGTGTAGCATCTATCAGCTCGGAACTAATTTGATGTCAGTCACTTTTTTTTTTTTATTTGTTGCACAGTGAAAGGGGGTAGTAGCGGCGTCGGAATCCATTCCGACGATGCTTTTATCGAGAGGAGAGACGAAATGAGAGAAAAGTTTATCCTTTTCATTCTGTCCCTTAGCTTAATTGGAGTAGCCAGGCTAGCGCTGTGCGTCGCCCGTCGAACTGTTAGCAAGAGGCAACACAGATCCCAGACGTTGTTCGTTATTCGTTGCTTCTGAAGTCGACGGCGCACATGTTTGGTTGAATTCCACAAATATGGCAGCTCAGTGTGACTGATGGAATCCTGACCGTGAGACGTCGCAGTGATTTGATGTAATGGCGCCTCAGTTTCATTCATTCCAGGGATCGGAAGTCAAAGCGGAGTCAGAGGCGCAAAGTTTCAGCAGCTGGTGTGACATTCGGAGCTGGACTCTGATCATTTCCTCTAAACAAGCTGCAAGAACACATGCACTCTAACATCGGAAGTGTGGCCTTTACACATGCACACGCTCTCCATCTTTTAGCCACGAGCACACAATAGAACGTGCCCCGTCCCTCGCTCTAATGACTCCGTTTCATTCTCTGCACGTGGCCGTCCGACTCTGACTGCTGCTAACGCCGCCGCTGCTGTGTTAACAGCAGATAAATGGCGCCGCTCATAGTCTAGATTACATTAGATCTCCAATCAGGAGGTAATAGGCGTCGCCATGGCGACCACATCCGACAGGCGGGGGGGGGTACGAGGGGAACGAGCGAGGCTGAACAGTGTCAATAATCGAAATATACTTTGAACGCGTCAAGTGCAGATGCATCCTGTGTTGTATTTTTGTTCCCACTTGATGAGGTTTTTCGTTTGACCAGATAAATACAGTTACTTTTAAAAGATTATTCAAGTCTATTGCTTAGTCTGACTTTGAATTATTCTTTCAGTTTTATCTTGAATTCATTGTTCTTGTCTGCCTGAGTGCAGTGTCATATTTCAGGCGAACACATGCGCCCCGACTCCCGCATCAGGCTTAGTACTGAGTGTTTCATTCCTTTTCATACTTTTTAATTATTTTGACAAACCTCCGCCCCTCTGGATGCCCTACTCTGACACGCAACGCACATATGAATGCCTCCTTTCAGAGAAGAGCCCCTTTTATTTCCACGCTAACCTTCACAGATTGACTGCGGGACAGAGATCCGCGCACAGCGAACTGACAGCATGAAAGGCTCGATAATGTTCGCCCCGAAGACGATACCAATACATTTTATTGGATTTCTTTGTCTCACATGACCTGATGTAATGTGACAACAAAGTGTGGTATTTGCGTTGAAACAAGAAGTCTTTAATGCGGATGAGATGTCTGCGTGTGTCCCTCTGGAAGTTCTAAAGGAATGAAGAAAAGAACAAGGGACCTCGGTGACTTCCTCTACCCCACTGCTCCTGCCTGCATAGTGATATTACATTCATGACAAAGTCTTATGTCTGATATTAATATGCAGTGTTCATACATTACTGTATGTGCATAACGACATCTGATCACACTGCTCTGCTCTAGAAAGGCAGATAAAGGACATATAAATCCTCAAGGCTCGGACGCTTGATGTAATTCTGTGTAATTCTAAGGATTATCTGTGACATATGGAGCGATACTGCAGAATGGACTTTCTGTTGGTAGCAGCTGCCTCGCGAATGGGTCCAACTCAGGTCGGACACCTTGCACAGGAAACCTGCAGTGGTGGTAGTTACATAGTAGCAGGTGTTATATCATTTGGTCAGAAAATTATGGTTTACCAGAATCAATATTTATTCTCTAAAACCAGCTTGTGGAGTAATTTCAGTCTCTCCTTGACTATTTTACGTGCAATTTTATGATATTTTTAAATGTAAAATCACTGCCAAATAGTGGTGCGTTGTGACCGAGCAACTGACTGACTGCATATAAATATGGATGAACCCACCATGATGGCCGCCGAAGATGCCCTTAACAGTTTACAAGCTTAGTGTGGTCCCTCCTCTTTCGCCATCTTGGAAGTGACTTCGTCGAACTCAAAGAGGTCGAGCTGGAGCTGGGGGCAAAGGCTATGCACAGTTAGCAAGCTTTAATCTGTGATACAATACATTTATTTGTGTTAGGCTGTAAGCAGGTTTATTTCTCATGTAAAGATTGGTGTTTCAGCATAGAGGTCTATGGCATAGGTCATAGACCTGCTCGAAGGGGGTCCCATTGGGGGGAAGGGGGTTCCCTACGTGTTGTCGTTCCGGCGTCTATAGGGGTTCCATCATTGTCATTGATATGGACCAATATCAGCCGTTTTCTGCGGGCCCCCTTCCAGCTCAAGGCTCTAGGCAATTGCCTAGTTTGCCTGTCCGCCTGAGACGGCCCTATGCATCATCCATATTTATGTACAGTCTATATACAGTATGGACCAAACATGTGTTTAGGTTACATGTAGGTACTATTTCAATTCAAAGTTGGATGCTCGCAACAATGTTTGAGTCAAATGCATACGACAAACCGGCAGACAGAAACTTTACACATACTTTTGCAAATTAGTACTACTAATTTACTTATTTATTTTACCTCACCTGTTTTAACCATGGTGTAAACTCAGTTTAAGAAGCAGCCAAAAGCCAATGTGTCAATCACATTTTAATTAGTTGACATCCATTTTTCATTTTAAAGGTGAATGCACGTCCTTCATAACAACACTCAAAAGTGAAAACGCTATAAATCCAGCACGCTGTTTGCCTACGGGGTCTTCAATATCATGTTCGCGTGGACACTGCTGAGCTTCTTTCTTTGTTTCTTTTTTCATCGACCCTCCCTGAAAATACTCGAACCTCATGTTTTCTCTTCTGAGAGCTTCCGACTTATGACCGAATGCTCATCAAAGTCAGATATGTTCATGTGGACTGTTTATTATCACTCAAGAATGGGAGGCAGCACTGAAAGGGTTTTGTGTCAAATGAAAGTTTATAGACCCCAGTGATTTTCAAGCAACCGCTTTCATCCCCTCTAAAGTTTTAACGGACCAAACAGCAAATGCTACTAAACAAGACGCAGACAGACAGCTTTGTCAGTGTTTTTCCTCTTTTTTTTTCATCATTTTAAACTGTATTTTGTCCTCCAAGTAGTATCTACAGAACATGTTCATTTAAAATGCTGCAGGTGCCACATGCTATTCCTTTGACAAACACCATTTCCAGACCTTTAGAAACCCTGACATTTACTCTGCTGTTTTCATCCAATAAACCACAGCAGCTCTTTAGAAAATGGGTGCAACTGCTATGTATTTGTAAAACACAGAGGATGAGATTTGTGCCGCCGCTGACATCTGACTTTTTCTTTTCTTTTCTGTTTTTGGAGGGGCGACAACAACGCGCATACGTCCTCTGCCTTTCTTCATAACCCCTCCCACACGCTAGCAGCTCCCTTGTTGTCTCTTTCAATAGCAGTTGTGTGAAAAATATCACCTCAGGTGTCACCTTTTTAAACGCTGAGGAAACGCTCACAACCTTGACAGACGCTCTAAACTTTTTTTTTTTTTTTTGCCCCCCTGTAAATATTAGGCTTTGTGTGAGATTGAAATCTTGGAGGCAGCCGCCGCGGAGCCGCAGGGCAAACATGCAAACCTTGATTAACTTGTGTAGCGCCTGATTTTTATTTATTTTTTTTTTTTTCCCCTTTCACTGGGAAAACACTCTCGCACTCTGCTGCAGATTTCTATAAGTTGCTTTGTTTGGTTGCAGAAGGAAACAGGAGGAGACGACTGGCGGGGGTAAATATGGCAACATTATTGAGCATGATTGAAATCTTATCTGGTGAGTTAACAGTGCTCCTAATATACTGTCAGCGAGATGATAGACTGGGTTTTCAAAGGGTTTCAAATGCACTGCAGTGTACCGCGGTCGTTCACAGTCAAGTCTGATAGATGTTATTGGTGGAAATATACTGTATCCAATATCTTCAGGCAGGGCAGCAGAGAGCATAAAATAAACCTGTAATCACCCAAGAGCCAACGTCCACATATAAACAGCCATAGTGCATGTTAATGTGCGCTGCTGTCAGTGTGAGCTCATGCATTCTGCATTCAGTTGTAGTTATGATATATATACAGTATATAAACACACATTAGCCACAGCATTAAAATCATTGACAGAAGAGGTGAATAACACTGAGGATCTTGTGACTAGTGATGTGCTGATCGATACTGAAATGTCGATACTTCCGATACCAGGCCCTTATGCTCTAAGATCGATTCTCAAATAAGGATATCGAGACTTTCGATACTTCAGGCATTCAAGGTAACGTCGGAGTGGGAAGTGACTAAACTACTGCGTTGTGGCAACACAACAAACCTTGTGAAACACCTCAGGTTGAATTATGTCACAGATGATGCATTTATGATGAAGAGGAGATAAGAGGAGAGTAGCAGAGTCAGAATTAAGATGCAAGTTTTCATTTTATAGTAGTTAAACACAGTTATTTCAGTGGTCTTATTATTTTACTTGTTTCAGTCTTTTAAACACCATTTTCACATTTTTGTATGACTGTGTCCTCTGTTTGGTTTTTCTGTTTGTATTAGTAAATGAGGCAAATACCTCAATGTACTTCAGAGTTTAAATAATGAAGCTATCCAAAGTGCTCTTTATTTTAGGTTTAAAAGACAGCACAAGGTGTCAACCTGACCTCTAAATTCACCAGATAACAAACTGATCAAGTATGTGTGTGTGGGCTGATCCACAGAGGGCCCTCCCCCCATGTCCATCCTCTGATGAACCACACCTGTTCTGGAAGCAGGAAGCAGACCTACATAATATTAGTGGTCATAATGTTATGCCTGATATAGAAACTAGAGCGTTCATTATGAAATATATCAGTTTAGATTCAGTGCGGCGTCTTATAAAACACGAGGGAAGTTAAACAATTCACAGTCATCTGAGATAGTTTCATGAAGGTATATCACAATGAATCCTGGCTGATGTAATTAACTCCATTCTAAGACGCGCACAGCACTGCACTCCTGGCCTTTTCCAGTGCACACAACCCTCAGTTATTTTGTGCACATTGAGGCCATACAGTACTCATCTCGGCCTAATTTAGTCAGTTTGAGTGCATGTCTCAAAAAGCATTTCAGAGAAATCCTTCCTCCGTTTCCTTTGCGCTGGAGATTCTATGAGACATTTTCATGAAGGAAACAAAAACCTATTTAGAATGTGTCACATTTAGAGACATGAGCTGTTTTTCTGAATTGAAGCTAAGCAAACACCGTGGAGGGCTAAAGAATGGAACAATGTGGAATGAAGCCTGTGCCTCCTGTACACTTTCTTCTTCTTTCTACCATCTAAAACGACTCTTCTCCAGAAGTTGATTTGTGTCTAATCTGCCGCAGTGTTGTTAAGAAGCAGCTGTTTACCGCTGAGTGACATCAACCAGTATTCTGCTTCACTTGTTCCTGTGTTTGCTTGCCTTGTATAAAGAAGTTCGAACGTGAGTTTTAAAGTGGAGATTCTTTGTATAAACACGGCGTTTTATAAAACGCCAGGGAAGGTAACAAGTCTAAAGTTTTGAGTGTTTTGTCAAAAACCAGCAATTTAAACTTTGAGTACAAATAAGAAGATTGAAATGAATCCTGGTTGCGATCACCTGCATTTGGCTCATTTGCGACTATTTTAGAAAACAGGATGTGCGTGTATGCGTGTTTTTATTTTATCATAAGAAAATTGAAAAACATCTGGTTGTGTGCATGCATCCCTCATACACTGGTTGTGCATATTAAGACATCCTGGGCTTAGTAGTAGTGTGTGCGTTTTTTTTTTATTTTATTTTACTATTATTATTATTGTGTGGGGATATTACCAAAGACCATGATAAAAATAAAATAAGTCTGTTAAAAAAAAAATACAAAATTTATTACAGGTAAAACTAAACAATATTGTCAAGGATGGAGATTCTACCGTCGCCCACAATATCTCCTCCTCAGAAGTTACGCTCGATCCATTACACTGCTGTTAATAAAAAATATCTGTTCAGATGTGAGTAGTGTCACGTCGCCGTTAGTGATGGGAATTCCGTCTCTTTTCTATTATCTTTTCTATCATCTTTTTATTTAAATCCTCATTGAGCTGCTGCAAAAGATTATCCTGTGGAGGCTCGCCCCGAACCTGGACTCGAACCCTCGCCCTTGCTGCTTTTGTTCTGTTACTGCAAAATGAAGGACCACGAACAATCAAGCTGCCTCTGAGGCACAATAATTATTGTCCCTTCAAAACAGACACAAACCCATGATGGACAGTGCGTTTCACTACATGCACTGACATGTGCGAGTTGTTTTGACACACATGACAGTCTTCTCCCAACAATCTCGTCAGCGCGGCGCCTCATCACGGAGGGATCGCATGTCAGGCCGTGACTGATTGTCGACCGTGCGTATATTTATAGATTGTATGTTTTTTTTTTTTTTTTACATATTCCATTTCTGCTATTCATTTGTGTACTGATGAAGAGAAGACCCTGAATGTGACAGTGTGCGTGTAATTGTGAAATAAACCAGGCTGAGACTTTGACACATGCAAACATCACCCACCTACGTGCACGTATGCAGAGAGGTGCACTGACATGCACTGCCCCTGCCTACTTTGCCTTGGGAGACAACTTTCCAATCATAACTTTTTTTTTTTTTTTTCCTGCAATCTGATTTTTTCCTGCAGATGATATTGTATCTATATCATCTGAACAATGCCCTAAGGATATTTCCTCGGCCACGAAGACATAATGGAAGGCACTTTGGTGACTGATGCAGTTTACCCTCGGTGCCCTGTCTGCTGACCTCTTCCTCCCAGCTGAGTCTGACCTTTTGGACTTTTATTTTCCGCCAGTGTCCTTTAAAGGGGCCACCTGTGAAATGGATTGTAAGAAAAGTGTGGTACCTGTCTCCAGATGGAGTCGCTGTTTATTCTTTTCTTCAACAAACTACACCAATATATGCTCTGATGCAGTTATGAAACTGGTTTCGAAGAGTAGTCGGAGTACCGGAGAAGCACAACAGGGAACAATTATATATAAAGCTGGCAAAGCTCACTAATGGAGGGCCAGGTGTATGTAAAATTGGTGGTGTGATGCAGGCAAATTCCAGGCGATTGCTCAACTGTGCTAATTTTGTTTCTTAAGATAAACAAAAGTTTGACCATCTTGCCCTTTTTTGAAATCAGGTCGCACTTTCGGACGTCGTTCACAAATACATGTAGTTCTTTTGAATCTCAAAGTTGAACAAACTGAATGATTTAAAAATAAAGTGCAACATACATGCCAAAGGATATATATATATATATATATATATGTATATATATATATATATATATATATTTTTTTTTTTTAGATTATTGTGCCAGCTCATGGAGCATTGAACGCACCACTTGCAGATGGCAGTAATGCACCAGGGTGCGGGTCTGCCAACTTCCAGTCAAACCCAGAGGAGGATGAACACCTTATAAAATGAAACAAAAGATGCGAGAACTGAAGGTGGGACTTTAGTATGTTAGCTAATGGCAGCCTCGAGGGCTTGTATGTTTACCATGGTTTGACAATGCCGTCAGATGCTCTGTGTATTTATAGACAAATTTCTCTCATTAGTTAGTGAGAAGTGATGCTGTTCTGAAAATATATACAGACCCTCACATTACCAGATAATCTCGGGCCAAACTTCGGGATCTAGCGTTGTCAAGACTGGATTTTTCCTCAGAATTGTCATAAAGGGTTGATCCTTGGATAAATCTGCCTCAAACTCCTATATTCTGAACCTACCATTAGACTAACTTTCTTTCTTTTCTAACGCACATGGACATCAAAGCAACTGGTGCTCATGTCCACAGTTGTAGGTCACTTTATTTTTATTTAAACAGGTGAGACAATTGGGAACAATTTCTCATTTACAATGACGACCGGGGCAAGAGGCAGTACAGAGAGTCAGACACATGCAAAGAAGTTAAAAACAGGGTCAATAATCACAGATAATTGTTGGGAGTGTATTTTGGCAAGAGAATAGTTGGAACGTGCTAAGATGATTCCAGTCACTAGCAGCAGAAAATTGAAATGATTGACGGCAAAAGGAGGTGCAGGCTTTTGGGATACCCAGGTTAATGTACCTGCTAGAGTGTAGGTTACAGTTGATGTTGCTGATACAGAGTAATGAGTTAAGATGTGAAGGGGTGTTTCCAGTTATGGTCTTGTAGATGAAGTGATGCCAGTGGATCAGCCTACAGGAATGAAGTGATGACCAGTTGACAACAAACAGTTATGGGTGTTTAAAGTAGCACCAGTAACAAAGCCGATGGCAGTGCGGTAGATGACGTCCAGTTTGTTGAGAAGAATTTTGAAGACAAACCTATATATTACGGTAATCAAGGATTGAGAAACTTGTCATTTTGACCAGAGTGTCCTTTGCAGGTTAGTGAAAGATGCCTTGTTATGGAACAGAAAACCAGTTCTAGATCTGACTTTGGAGATCAGTGTATTAATGCACACATTAAAGGAGAGTGAACTCTCCTTCAGAGTTGTAGAAATTAACAAACTGGAAGTCTGATCCATCCGGGAAGGAGATTTTGAGTGGGCAGGTGATTAGTGGTAGTTTCCAGTTGAATATCATGCATTTTGTTTCATGTTTAAGTGATTGTCACTGCATGATGATTTATTGTATAGGCAATCTCAGGACCAAGCCTTAGGCCTCGACATTATCCAATTTAGAGAGGATGTTGTAAATGGTGTGCGCGAGAAACACAGCAGAGAGGGTAAGGGTCCTTGCCAGAGTGACAACAAACCCCTCCATCAACCCGGCCCTACAGAGGCCACTATCCCATGTTGTTGTACAAAGTGGTATTCCGTGAAGGTACTGGCTGCTATTAGCTGATTGCCACTAGCTGCCACTAACTTGTTAGCATGCTAACTTTAGTAAATATCTCTGCAACACAATACATACTGTATGTGGCAAGGGCTGCAGTTTGGGATCGAGTTTCTCTTTTTCATTTTCTTTCCTATTTTGTTGGTGCCAGACAACGTCACCTTGGGACTCTCACCCAAGGAAATAATCAGGTGGTACAAGGACACTCAATAACTGATGGCAGGAGACGTGGTCCCATTTATCGATAGATCCGGTTATTAAAGAAATAACACAATTGAAAGAAAGAAAACACAATTAAATCACAACCCCACAGGGGGATGAAGAAGGAATCTTGACTGGGGCTGAGGCTCACCAGTGGAGGAGGTAGTGAGGGGAAGAGGGATCCTGGTGAGGACAAACAAAACAGAAGGCATCCCAATCATACATGCATCCACACTCACTGCACTCTGGTAAAGAGAAAAAAAAGGAAACCAACAGGTCTCAGTGCACGCACAAAAAGGAGGGGGAGCCACGACCCGGACTCCAACACCATCAGCGCAGTATCTAAAGGGGGAATCAAAACTGGATAAACACACCATCACACACCACACACACACACAAAGAACAAAACAATCAAAAAAACAAGAAATAATCGATTCAAGAAACAAATTATAATGTCTACAACCCACAAACTTCATCGATTGAATGAACCAAACCAAATACCCACAAACAAGAGACAACAAAAAAAATAATAATCAGGAAAAACTGAGGAGAAATCAATAATAATAATAATCCAAATAAACCCAAATGTTCCAGTCTATGAGACTTAAAATAAGCTTTAGCGTAGATGTACACAAAGCCGACACTGGGTCCTGCTTAAGCTGTATAGATGGTCACCGCCTGCAGCAAAGATGAGGAGGCAGAGCCGCACTGAATGCCACCTGATGCTGTGGAGCTGTGGACTGACACTTGTGGTCATAACGGCTTAGTGGGTCATCAACCCAGGGCAAAACAGCAGCTGTTCCAAGTTATTTTATTTTAAACTGGCTACAAGCAGGCAAAAACTCAAATTAGACACACTAGCAACTGCGCTTAACTCTCAGAGCTGAGGTGCCTAAAGGCCAGATATAAGGTGTACATACCAAGCAGGCAGCTCCAGCGAACACCTAAGAGCAGAGCCGTGAAGTCAAACTTGCTTCTGCAGCGGCAGTCGTGTGGTGCAGTTAGGCATAAACGGACACCTAGCTCAGCCTGACAGCTGCCACTGAGTGAGGCTTAACAGAACATAGACGTGATAGTTATAGTAATGCTAACCTTACAGAGCTGTCAATAACGGGCAGCTGCTGCCACCTTACCTGAGAGCTTGTAGTCAACTACAGGCAAACAGGATGAGGAGGCAGTCAGAGAGCAAAAGGGTGTTTCGGGGTGAGGAAGCATACCCGCATTAATAACATGCCTCTTGATGGCTTTTTACCATCAGTAGGCCAGCTGGAACCACTTATCCAGCTACACATATATGACTTTGACATAGCATTATGACTAAAATTTACTCATTCCCCTAACCCTAGCCCTAGCCCTAGCCCTAACCGTAGCCCTAACCCCAACTTTTAATTTATTATTAAATACTCTTAGAAGTTGCCCCTTAATATCACTTTTGCCGAAACACTGCCAACAAAACACTGATACATTCTGTATACACTCAATATCAAGCTCATCAAATATGACATGACATTTTTCATCATTTTAAGATTCCTGGCCGACAATTCCTTTGGAAATATGACTTTATAATGAGAAAGTCGTCTATGACCCTGTGAGAGGGAATAATACCTCCCTTCATTAATTATGACTTAATGAAATACAAAATTGCCCCAGGTGCTATTTGACTGACAGCTAGTCTTACAACAGAGGAACTCCCCTTAAATGTATATGGGCCTCGCAGTACATTGTTACCCTCTAATTGGCAATTTAACACCCGCTCAATAGTCTAGCTTGCTTTCTTAGTGTCTGCGGTGGTATTATCAATGGTGTTTCTCTACACACAGATTAATTTCTTAAAGGCCTGCCTTTAAAGGAAAGTGTCGGTTTTGCAAATAAAGGGATATGTGATTTAAGGGGAGGGGGAGCTCGTCTTGGAAGTATTGTGAAAGGGCTCTAAGGAAGAGGAAAGGGAAAGGCAGAAAGAAGAAGGAGACTAAGGGGTAGGAAAACAGAGAGAAGGGCATCAGCATTAAACAGGAGTGAAATAAATTTGCTTAGCTGGTACTTCTGCTGGAGTCGCCTGCACTGAAAGAGGAGATCAGTCTTACTGGTGGTGCTTTGCCATTTCATCTAATCCTTCTCCCCGGTTCTTTTTTCATGAGCTGGGGAATCTGTCATTCATGGGTCATTCATTTTTAAAACTCATGCCATTAATAGAGACCATAAATACGCTCATGTTTATGTTTTATACATTGGTCCCGATAATTCTGCCTTCCACTGCAAGATTCTGTACTTAAGGGGAAATAAAGCTGAAATAATTATTTGGTTTACTGATCACAGTCATCAAAAAATAACTGATTCAACTGAATAACTGATACCAACTTTTGATAAGTGACAAGTTTCTAAGTGTGAATGCCTTCTTTTTTCATAGACTAGAAAAAGTAATTTGCACTAGTCCAGCATGTTATATGTTAAATATTACAACAACGGGAGCTTTTTACATCGCAGGTTATATTTGATGCTTTTGCTTGTGAAAAGATATTAAATAGTACTCACATACTTAAAAGGGGAATTCTGGGAATACTGTTCAAGTTGCCCAACTTCCATTGAGAGGAACATTTAAATTCTTGCCCAGACTGCCTGTTGTTGTCATCCATTCTAGTTTATTGACTTTGAAAGTGAAACCGAAAGTGAAAGGCCAGGTTGCTGTCAACAAAGTCTTTGCAAACTAAATGAGGTTTCTGTTCAGAGATCCCTGAACAGTTGTGCTTAAATATCAATGCTGTCCATATTATCACAAATCCTGTTTAGTACACCGATCGCATGTATCTCTATGACCACCTTCCTAATATTGTGTAGGGGCCTTCTGAGGGTGTTCTATGGTGCCTGGCATCAGAACGTTGTTAGTGGGGGTCCTTTGGGTCCTGTGTGTTGAGGGGAAGGAGATCAGTTTGGGATCTAGTGAGTTTGGAGGCCAGGTCAACACCTTGTGCTGTTTTCGATTTTTAGTTGTACCTAAACCGTTTGTGTGTGTGTCTGTGTCGGGCTGCATCCTGCTGGGAGTGGCTGCTGCCATCAAGGAGTGTCATTGCTATGGGGCGGGGGTGCCTGGTCTGGTCTAGGTAGGCATCCACATGAATGCCAGGCCCAAAAGTTTCCCAGCAGAACATTGACTTGAAGATGGTGAATGTTATTCAGATCTCCAATCAGTGGTTTTAATGTTGTGTCTGATCGGCGTGTGAAATATAACAAACAGTGCCCTTATTGTTAATGGGAATGTTATTCTGAACTGGAACATCTATTACAGATAACAAGCCAACTTCCTGGTTATTCAAGTTGTGCACAGACAGGCTTCGGATAAGGGATTTCTTCCAATTTGGCATTTTAAATCTGAATAAAGTGCTTTTCTTTAACCTGTTTGATCATCTAACCATGTTCCTTGGTTTACAGTTGGAGAACTGTGTGTACTGGCAGTCATTTATAATAGAAATAAATGGTTACCAAAACATTTCCTTTAAATGCAAGAATGACTACGTGTTTTACTTTCAAAAAGTGGAAAAAATAAATATGGGCAGACAGTCAAGGATCATTGCTTGTACTCACAGTTAATCCAAGAATGCCGCCGAGGCTATCAGAGCTTATTAGGTTAAAATTGGTTATTTCCAGACATTTCAAACTGAAATAAGTACTTTAGCATTCACATTATTGTTGGTTACACAAAACATTTCAGTCAACTGTGACTCTGATCTACTTTGAACCTCAGTAAGATAAATGAGACAGATCCTACACATCCTGCAGCGAAAGTCTTCCCATTCCTCAGGGGTTGTTTGTCAGTTGAGGCAAAACTTTTTTGTGAGAGTGCGGTAATTAAAAGGGAGCGGACGTCCAAGTGGCGGCGGAAGCACACCGCAATATCTGCACTAAATTCCCTGTAATGGTGAGGTGAGTCAGTTGCCTTAATTAGCTCAGTCTTTCTTCTGTCTCGCTCTTTCTCTTTTGTGGTGTCATTAATGTCGACGTGAACATTTTTCTCCCATTTGAATGTGTAAATAATGAAAGCAGAGTGACAGTTGGCGGGGGTGAGCCAGTCACAACTTTTTAAAGCAGCAGGAAGGCAGCAATTAACGGGATCCGACAACCCAGAGGGACACAGAAACACTCGCGCACACGTTCAGGCATGCAAAACACACAGAAACATATTCAGCTCGCAATAACCTACAGACCGTTTGTTGGCAAACTTTAGGCCAGCAAATGAGTTGAATTCTTGAGTAAATTAATATGCAGTTTGCCGTTTCTGACTCACCTTTGTTGGACGTGTGAATTAAATAATAGAGATCCCTGCTCAGAGTGTCATTGAGCCCTCAGTCTAGACTTTTCTGTCAAGGTGAGAGACCTTGCAGCAAAACAACGTCCGTCCCATCAGAGAGCTAGATTGTCCATTGTTCAATTGGCAAATGAAAGCTGTAATTGTGTGGATGTGGCCCTCCTCCGTAAAACTTCCCCTGTGATAATTAATTGTAGCGAGTAGAAACACTCATCAGGGAGATGAACTGTTGGAGATTTAGGTAAACAAAGCCTTATCTTTTAGGGGTGAGTGGCGAGTAATAAGGATTGATGAGAAAAGTTTGAATTTAACCCCCCCTACAAAAAAAAAAAAAAGGGGGACAATGTAATCGGTAAAACTTTTCGTGCAGATGCATCTGAATAAGCCATCATGATCAGAATTTAATTACATGAATAAAACAGTTATTGTTTTCTTTCTTTAGTCAGTGAACTGAGTGATTGTAAAAGCAGCGTTAACAATCAGTCAGTGGGGAAAAGTTACCTGGTATTACTGGTGGCTACACTGACTAAGCTGCTGTTTTGAAGACATTGTTTTGATACTACACGCAGTGTGATCTGGTACAAATTGTTTTCCAGGAATGTATTTACACTCTGTGGTGACTTCTGTGTACCCATGTTAGCGGTGGGGTCCGCCACTGCTGGATTCAGATTACCTTCACACTTCATGGGCAATGATGCACGAATGTAATCCGGCATTGCGGAGTTTTATTGTAATTGTATTACTTTTAATGCGAACCCAGCAACACCTACTGCTGCTGCACAGCTTTCTCTCAATTCAGTTCAATTGTATGTATTCAACGTCAATAAAAATCCAAATTGTCTTGAGACGCTTTGGGGAAACCCAGAGCCTGAAAAGCCTCTAAAGCAGCAACAGTGGCAAAAACTCCCTTTAAACAGGAAGAAACCTTGGGCAATTCGTGTAAGGGGATCCGTCTGCTGTAGGCTGGCCCGGTAGAGATATATTCATACATCTGATTAGTCGATGCACACTAAATTGGAGATCGATAATGAATAGAAAAAATGGATAGAGCAACTATTCAAAATACTTATTGTAGAAACACTTAGTGAGGATACAGTGTGCCTGTAAAGTTACTGTAAACAAGAGCCCAGGGGTATAAAACAATGAAAAGACTTGGACTTTTTAGACTTTAGACTTTATTTGTCCCAGAAGGGAGAATTGTTTCCACTTGACTGCACACATATTGAAGAGAAAAAGACGAGAAAATGCTCAAAACCGCAACTTCTGACATTACACATTGAATGGGGTGGACATAGATGGCAGACACAGGGGAGAAGAAAAAAGTTATTGGGGTCTGTTATAAAGAGTGGTTTTCCATGCATACAGTGAGCGGTTTTCTATGCATGTACAGGTGAGTCTGGCGTATTGTATGACTACAGCAGGTAATAGAATTTTGCGTGACATTAAGGTAGGAATGGATGAGTGTAAGCAGTGAACACCGGGCAGGTTCATAGGGCCTAGACCACAGATGAGTTACATGAGGCCCCAGGCTAGAGGCACCCACAAGAAGGTGAGAGGAGGAATGGGAAGGATATCCCGGATATCCTATCCCTGAACGTACTCGATCCAGCCAAGTGATCCATATGGCAAACTGAACCCACCAAGTGATTCGTGTGAATCAAGTGAAGCAGTTGAGTGACGTTCGTAGCCATACAATGCTTCAGACATCACTAGTCATGTGACCGAAGCCCACCTCAACACAGTGCTTTCATGAGCTACCGGTGTCGCGGCCTCGGGTGTCAAATGATCATTACTAACTGAAGCATCGACGCTCAAATCAAAAAATGGTTCATTACTCGATGCTCCATTGATATAGTGCATGACTAATGCACAATAAAATGTAATATGATCAAGCCGTGTCTTTTATTGGTTCTCATTTGTATGGGACTTGATTTTTCATGCACATTCCTGTTCGACTACAGTAAATGAAAATGTTACTGCTATATGAAATTTTCTAAGAATTCTTTTTTATTAGGAAATAAAAGTTCATCCATAGTTTTTGGACTCAGGTGGGTTCTTCTTTTGCAAAGTATTTCCCCGTAGCAGCAAACCTACTCTGCAACAGTAAACATTAAAATGAACACCACTCGATCCCCCCAAATGATTCATATGACAAACCAAACTCATCATCAGGTGATTCTGAAGCACTTGAGCTGCTTCGAACGTCACTCGACTGAACCCACACTTGGCACAGTGCTTTGATAAAATTGCTTCCTGAGCTACCGCACACGTGTCGTCGCCTCAGGTGTCAGGTGGATCTTCACTAGGTATATGCAACAAAACAAAAAAACAAGCAGAAACAAGTGCAACTGGACTTGTAGAGTTTTGCTGAAGATGATTCACCATTCATCCAAGTACTTCTAAAAGACTGGTGAGGAAATGGGATTATGGCAGGAACATCTGTGGCTGTTGCTCATCTGAAACTAGCACAACTGGGCTTGTTTTTATGGATATCTTCAAAGACAACTGTTGCTTTCACCTTTTTTTTTTTTTAAATATTGATGAAGGTGATGGAACAATGAGAAACCACCGTGAAGAGAGAACACAGAGAACTTGGAGGCAACACGCTGCTTTCAAAAACATGTGAAAATCTGACAAAATATTCATCAGATGCCTCAAAACACAACTTGAAACTAGTGTGATGGACTGTTTTGTGCCTGGCTGGTAGGTGGGGCCCAGTTAGGCTAAGTGGGGGCACCTGGCCAGTCTCCCAGTGAGTCTATTTAAGGCCTATTTAAGAGCTGGCTGTCAGGTCTCACTGTCTCTTGTGTCATCCTGACCTTACCATTATTAAGTTTGGTTGGCTTCAGCCTGGTTCTTAGTAATTTTACATCTTACACTCATAAACTGATAATCAACTGATGCCAAGGTGGTTACTGACTTATTTGACTGCTGTCCATGTTATTGTAGCCACTGATCAATGCTTCATATCTCATCAGCATTTCCATTACCTGCAGTATCGGCGGTGTATCTCACTGGTGGCGTCGCTTCCTAGTTTACTCTGCCACATTCATTATTCATGAGGGACTTACCATAAATTAGCTAGGAATTGTGGATGGGACTGTTACTTAATACATTCAAATGTGAAACCACTGGAGTAAAATTCAATTGTTTTGCTCTGCAGCATAGCCGTGATGAGCAATTATCCTATGCGGTGTATTTTCCATTGCCCCTTTTTTATTTCTATTGTCTTATATGCAGACAAATTTGAGTAGTAAAGTGTAGCAGCGCCAGAGCTGTGCTAAGATATACTGAAAGAAGCTAATTTTAACAACAAAGCAGTCTTTTTTTCAACAACACATCATCACTCATCCGTCTCCACTCACTCCTTTGAGTTCATTCTATGTCAAGATATCAAAATGGTTAATGCTCATTAGCCTCAACATAATATATGATGGCAAGAATTAAATATTCAGGCATCTCAAACTGATGCACCTCGGCAAAGTATGTCACCAGGAAAGAAAGGGGGCGAAAAGAAAGTTGAATGAGTGAGTGATGGCTGGCAGAGCCAGAGGGAGGACAAAACAGAGCAGCGAGGGAGGAAAAATGGAGGAGTAGATGGAGACGGCTTGATTGGAAAATGGATCTGTGACAAAACGCCACAGCTTGGAGCTAAGATTAGGATTCCATCTGTCTTGAATGAAATATTCAAATATACTCTGGCGAGAGGAGGCATATTACTGAAAGGATGGATGTGGAGAATATGTGAAACAATGACAGGCTCTTTACATCCAGAAGGGTCAGCGCTCACCCAGACTGTTATTTAGCTTGTAGTAGAAGAGCGCATACGCTCCTGAGGCGTGTGTGCTGTTTCGGTGCACTGTCACTGCAAACAATTGATTTTGCACAGTTCACTCAGCATCTGTCTTCTTATCTGGGAAACGCTGGCGTTCGGATGCAAAACAGCAATGTGTTTTTAAGACATTGTAAGGGACACGTTGTATCGGCACTGGGGTGACAACTGACAACTGCACAAGAGTCAGGAAAGAGAGAAAAATGTATGAGGAGGTTTTGGAAAGTTATCAGGTTGATTACTTTGTCCTCTGTCAGAAGTCAACAGCAGCCTTTCATCCATTTTGCTGGTAGTGGAGTGGAGTGTCTCTTTCTCGCTGCCTCTTAGGTTTTCATGAAACAAGGTCATACAACACCGTCAATACTGAATGATTCCTCAGAATATTTTTATTGTGTCAGCATGGTAAACATGTTCGTCCGAATCGCTGTTTAATTTGCTGGTTTCAGCCTTAATGAGCATGAACATATTCTTTGTCAAAAGATGTGTTTCGTGAGGTGGCAGCAACACAACTGTTCAACACTACTAATGTCATAAGGCATCTAATGAATATACTGCCATCTAGGAGTGTCATTGCTATAGGGTGTGGGGTCTGGTCTAAATGGGTGGTACATGTCTCAGTAAAATCCAGATGGATGCCAGATACAAATGTTTCCCAGCAGAACACTGGATTGCTGGTTGGTGTTTTGCAAAAACATATTGAGTTAAGAGTCCTGTATACTACATGAGAATTTCTTTTTGGATGGTTATTACACATCCCCTTCCATTCTTTTTAGTGTCTAAATTAGCCTTAACACACATCATGTCTACTCTCTGTTGATGATGCTGCTTCTTCCCTCTGTCCTCAAGTGTGGCGTCTGCAAATTGTCGCAGACACCCGTGCCCTGCCACGTGGTCATATGCCAAACCATACAAATCAGTTTTTTTCGTGCCTACCTAGCCTTTGAGGCAACTCACATATTTGCTCAGGGACAGATCACATTTGCGGGTAAAAATAAGAACCTCTCTGGCAGGATGGGAATTCCAGGCTCCTGTGAGAAGGCCTGACTCACTAGATGTCCATCCACCGCCCACGCGCTTCCTTCCCTCCTCGCTACATGAAGGGAACACCGCTTCCTACACTGGCATGAATGTTGCGTTTGGATTTATATAATGAGGTGCAGAATTGTCCAAGTACAGTCCTCTGCTCTCCGAACATGGCCAGATTATACGCCTTAGACGTCTTGGACCATGGGGCAACATCATTAATCTAGCCTTTATCTGTGTTTCTGCAGTCTGTATTTCACCTAAATTCACTGACTCCCCAGCTGGAGGTTTCTCCAAATGCTGAGTTATGGATGAGCCTCCTGAATGTAAAGCTAAAAATCGAAAACAGGTGTCTTCCACGGCAGCATACATAACTCTTGACGGTTAGAAAGAAGCACCGTCCTAAAACCCAAAAATATTGAAATACAGTAAGTTTAATATGATCAGATGAGTCTTGTTTGACCAAGTAGCAGGTAATTTGTGGTGGATGTTTTTTTTTGTTGTTGTTGTTTTTTTAGTATTGGATTGGGAATACAGGCAACCTCTGAGGTTATTGCAAATCACAGGAAGACCTTAATAAAACTCCTGGGTGACTTCTGAGTGGAACAATTAAAGGGCACACCTTACAAGAGATTGTCAGTGCCCGTATTAGTACCATCAAAGCACCATTGTTGTAGATGTCAGGGTAGGCTGTTTGATAGCTGACCTCTGACCTCCCTTTGGAGTAGTCAAGAGAACATGCTTAGGCTGTCATATTGCAGAACCGTTTGGCTGCTCCCTCTCCTTGGTCCGACTCATCAAGCGTTAAAGGTGGCTCGTGGACGTCGTGATTTGCATGCTTTAAAGTAATTTGGGGTTGACCTTCAAAGAGAAGACAAAGAGTGCAAAACAAATAAGGCGACCAAAATGTCAGGACTGTTGCAGGAGATGGGATGTCATTCGGAAATGCACCATAGCAGATCCACCTTAATTCTGGGGTGTGGGAATCCATCAAACGAACGGCGAGCTTCATTACAAAGCAATCAGATGAGATGCATCGACACACAGGTGAAAAGATGACACTGTATGAAGAAATGCTTTGGTGATATTTTAAATGTCATAACGTAATTATTTTCTTTGAAAAGGCACCTGCATCTGAGTGACGAGTGAGGGCTATGAAGATAATATTTTGGACTAAAATATGTTATTTTTTATGATAATTTTTTATGTGGCTTTATCTGAACAGACAGTTCTTTGGATGGAAGATGAACACACAAACAATACTTGGAGCTGATTAACAAGAAACTAAAGTTTTTATGGTACCTAAAAAGCTAATTACTGAGGTGAAAATAGATTGAACATTTGAATTAGAAATTGTACATTTGCAGTCAGCTTCTTACTTATCTTAACTGTTTCAACACTATTAACAGGGGAGAGACTAATTTCAATGTAGACATCAGCACACAGCTTCCACTAGTCCTGGGAGACCCTCGAGTTGCACTTGGTTGTTATTTGAAAGGTGAAATAGCGTTGAAAAACTTGGCTTTTGTGTCATCTCCACATAGTTACTCTCCAGTAGCTGATCCACTGTCTCCACAAGATTGACCAATCACTGCATGTTGAAGCAAGTGTCTGACAGAGAAATTTGCAGAAATTGTAGTGCACAGGACATGTCTCCTAATCTACAGTAGTGCCGAGATAGATAAGTGCTATACTGTATGCCGCGACACATACTGACGATGTTCTGTGCCACACTGATGATGTGCCACGCTATACTGATGATATGTGGCGCTATATTGATGATGGGCCGTGCTATAGTGTACTGAAGTCCCAATGATTTTGTCCACTGTCCTCACCAGCCTCTGAAGAGAGTTGCAATCAGAGGTGCTACAGCCCCCTGACCAGACAGAGATGCAGCTGGTCAGTATGCTCTCTATAGCAAGGTGGTGAAAATAGGAGCGGGTAGATGGATTTTCCTCATCCGGTGCAGAAAGCGCATACACTACTGGGCCCTCTTTACAAAGGTTTGGACCAGTTCAAAGACATTGCAGACGTTATCTGCACCCCCAGGAATCTGGTGCTGCTGATGATCGCCACTCCTTGATGGTGAGAGGAGTGTGGCTGGGCTGGCTCCTCCTCCACAATGATCTCTTTTGTTTTTGCAACATTCAGGATCAAGTTGATGAGGTTAGTAGTGAACCTGGTGCATCACTTGTGGGTCATCAATGTTCACACTGAAGCTGTTGAACCTACCGACACCTAGTGGCTCTTAAACACCACTGGTACGGCAGTGGTTCGAGTCAATGTGAACCCAACCACTGCTAACATTGTGATCCACACCTCTCTGGTCATAATGAAAAGTCAGTTGACAGCTGAATTGTTCTAAATATCACAGGAATCCATCCAATATTTATCACTTAAAGCCCCAAAGATCCTCCTACTGGTGGTGTCACAGGACAATCAAGGGGTCACTAAGGTCCCCAGAGTTCATGCTATGAGGACCTTGCATGTCTGCGCTACATTCCATGGGAGTTAATCTAATAGATACTGCGAGATGATTTAAAATACACAAAAGGAACAATGATATCCCAAACAAACTTTTACAATCTTTTCCTTTAGCAAATTTCTATGGTGCAATAATGAACTACCTCCTGTTAATACCACTGCACTGCAAACTTTAGAATTTGGGCTTTTTTAAATTGGTCCAAACTTGAACTCAGTTTTGTTTGAGTTGTTACTTGTCTGTTCTGTCTTTTTTGTTTTGTTTTGTTTTTGTTTTGTTTTTTTGTTTTTTTTTTTTGTATGGAAATTAAGTTTTTTTTCCATCCTGCTTGGTAAAAGCAATTAGACCAATTTGCAGCAATGAATCACACATAGTTGAATTATGTCAAGGTGAACAATTATCATTTTGAGATGAATAAATTAGGGGAACGTAATTACCGGCCTGTATTGAGTAGTTGCCAGCTCAAACTTTGGCATTTCAGATATGGAGATTTAATCATGGTTTGGGTTGTTTGAGGGACCATTGCTTACATTCGTTGTGACAACGGCAAACCTGCAGGGAGGAGGGTGGAACTGGTGTTGAAGGAAAGCAACGATTGAATTTGTGGAGCTGAGTCTTGGTGTCAAGCCCAGGCAGCAATCAGTCACATTTGTCCTGAGCGCGACGAGATAAAGTCCGGGCCCAAGCCAGCTCCCGGGAGTGTTCGACAGGAAGGGGGACTTCCATTACAACTTGTATCACCTGTGAGATAGAAAATTCAGATAAGAGAGCTACATTTTCTTTTTTAATCATTCTTGTTTCCTCGTGCTTTCATGTTGCCATTTGAAAATAGCTTCGGCCTTTCTTCCTGCCACACAGAGGATGTCTGCACCTGTAACGCCTCTTAACTAAACCGAGATCACTCAACAAAAAAAGGCAATGATGGCTGGTAAACACTCTTAGTTCCTCTAATTAACGTTTCTTTAAAGTGGATTCTTTCATTGTCTTTGAAGGAATCACTTTGTTCACGCTCTTCAGAACACAGCTCTCTAATGTGAGAGGACACTCATGTCAGTGTGATCGCACAAATGGATGTTTGGTTTGATCAAACCTTTTCCGGTTGAAATTTCTGAGAATGCTCAGTTAAAAATAAGAATACGTGCCATTATTCAGCAGTCCTTTTTCTGTGCTTAAGGCAAAAGTCAGGAAATGGTGAATTTAATGTTACTTTCATTAAGGAATGTGTTTCATAGAATGCCACTTGATTGCCTCTATCACTTCATATTGTATTTTCTGAAGCGAAATGAGCCATTGAACTGTAAGTGGTTGGTGTTAGCAATACTTTAAATGAAGCAAGTCGGATTCTTTTCACATAGTTTAGAGGAATATTCACAAATATTCAACGACCGCTGAGTGTATGATCCAATAACACTTGAAAGACGGAAGTCAGCCATGTGTAAAACCCCCTTGAATATGCAAAGCAAGTCACATATTTGACCAAGCATTTACTTATTTGCAGCACTTGAATAAGGATGGAGGAGAAGGTGAAAGGCTTGAGACGGAGTTATGTTTGGAGGGGTACTTTGTCCTTGGAGAAAATGCAATCTACAATACAAAGAATGCGGAAACAAGACAAAAAAATGAGAAAAAGGGCCTAAAAGTATCTTGACAGCCCCCCTAAGCCCAATGAAGCACTCTCCACCGCTCATGATCATAAATCCAGATCTGGGCTCTGCAGTATAGGGTAGCTCTGTGCCTACAGCTTCCAGATGACTCCCCCTCTCTGCTCCCACCCCACTCTCTTTCCATTTTCTTTTTTGCCTACACTGTACCTCTTTGGCGGAAGCAAAACACGTCTACATATCAGCGAGGGAGAAGGGAGGGGAGCCGCCAACTCAAAGGATGTTGATCACTTGTGTCTTATCACAGGCAGAGCCAGGCCACCCCTTGTGAATTAAAGGAGAAATAGTATCTCAGTACCTCATTTTTCAGCGCCCAGAGATGTTGGGTTGCTCCCTTTCTTGCGGCTCCTGTGCCAGAGAGATAATCCAGACCCATTCCGGGCAGTAGAATCCATCTTTTTCGAGGTGCTGGACCGCTAGTCCTTGGCTCCTCTGAGGTCATCAGCGCCCAAACTAAACTGAAGTGCTCCCAGGCAGAACCTCAATTGATTTTTTTGTTGTTGCTGTTTTATATTGTTTTTAGAAAAGTTGGTGACTCCTGGAGCAAAAAACACAGAAACACAGTGCCGAATCTTTTAATCATGGTAAAGACAGCATGATGGGTATGAAGGCATCATTTGTGCACATGTGCCTTTTTAGTAGCTTCTGTGGTATAGAGCTCATTTGAGGGCCACATTATTCACTCATATTGAATGAAAAACATTTTCATTAGAAATATATTCCCTCTGTTCTCCCTGTGTCTGCGTGGGTTTTCTCCTGGTACTCCAGTTTCCTCCCACCTCCAGACATGCTCGTTAAGTTAATTGGAGGTTCAAAATTGACCCTAGGTGTGAGTGTGAATGCTTGTTTGTCTCTGTGTTAGCCCTGAGATAGACTGGAGACCTGCTCAGGGTGTACCCCGCCTCCCGCCCGATGACAGCTGGGATAAGCTCCAGCCCTTCCGCGGCACTAGTGAGGATAAGCGGTATGGAAGATGAGATGAGATATATTCCCTCTGTTTTGGTTTATCAGTTCACCAAGTTTGGCTGTTAATAAAATCCGATCAGCCACAACATTATGATCACTGTCAGGAGAAGTGAATAACGTCGCTGTGACGTCGCAACATTAGGCAAAACAGAGGGAAGCTTAAGGTGAACACTGTAACTTTTAACAGTGAAAAGGTTGTCTTGCTGTATTTTTGGCTGTCAAAACCAAAAACACTATCACACTTATCACATACCAGCCACTGCCAGCCAACTTTGGTTTGGCGATTAAAAGGAAGGATTGGAGTGAGACAATAAACAATGTGCACACTTCATGTCAGATAAGATTAATATGTAATGCATCATCGGATTCAGCCTGGATAACTTAACGGGTTAGAATAAATTGTGAAATTACGTTAAAATAATCATTATTTGGGGGATTCTACTTACTTGTTAATGCTAACCGCTAGCTAATGCAACATGTTTTAGGGGTGTCCAAGCTGAAGTTAGTTGTACTATATTAACCTCCACAGTGGTTCCACTTACTACTTGTAATATCTCTGTTGGACAGGCTTCACTTGATAAAGACAGATGAGACTTCATCCCCTCTGTGTCCTCCTTTGGTCAAATCATCCATACAGTGAGTGAGAGTGTAGAGGTAGGTGAATATAGTCCCATGAGACAGTCAGCTTTTTAAAATAACACTCACGGTCTCTGAAAGTGGATGTATTAGTTTATTCTCTACGTTTTCCTCATCCATTCTTGCCAAAACTGACCGTTGAAATATGCTAACCAGTGTTTACAGAGATTTTTTGCCTCCAGCTAAGCCCCGCCCCTCAAAAAACATCACATTAATTACAAACAGTGAAAGGGTTGATACAATGTTTTCCTGGGAAACATTTGGACCTGACATTTATTTGGATGTACTTAGACATGTACCACTCACCTAGACCAGACCAGGCACCCCCTGCAATGACAATGCTCCACCCCTCAACCCAGACACCCACTGACTACATTCTATCACCAGACAGCAAAGGACACCCATGTACATTGTCTGAGGAGTCACAACTGTTTTGGAGGTACAAGGGAGACGTACACAATATTAGGAAGGTGGTCATTATGTTATGCCTGATCAGTGTATATACTTTGAATATATACTTGTACTGTTTTCTTTCAATTCCATTGGCTTCATGTTCAATGTGTGCTATACACTACAAACAGAGTTGAAGCATTCCACGGGTCTTGGGGAAAAAAATCTGCGTGTGAATGATGATCACTAGAAATAATTAACAAGGGGGCCAGACAGTGCGCTAACAGCCCTGGCCGTTAACAGTAATCTCTGTCTGTGACTCAGGAGTTGTCTGCCATCATCCGTTTAGTTCGGGACATTTGGTAATGATTCGTGGCTGAGGATGGATACAGAGGAGGAGAGTAGCTTTTAAAAAAGAAAGAAATGAACGAGAACAATCTGAACCGAATTGCGAGTGTGAATGAGGAACACGTACGTATAGGTAAATATTCCTTTAACAACCTTGAGGTTTGTATGGAAAAAGGAAAGACAGATGAATATCAAGGGCTAAATATATGAAATTGTGTCACCCTTCTCCTTATATGGTTTTGAAATATGCTCCCCAGTTGCCACAGTAACACTATTGTTGAGGTGAGTTCCATAAGAACAGGTGACCTTTAATTTCCTCGGAAACGCAATTGTGCAATTTATCTGTTTGCCGTGTGACACACACAACGTTGGGAGCACAGCGATGAATAGTGGCTTCAGTTTTATCCAGTTCAGTCATTTTGGAATTCCGACGTGATTCTGTCAGTCATTTGGCCCAGGCCCAGGCTCTCAGTTCAAAAAGTAGATGCAGATCTGAGCTCATCTTTCAGAATGCAGCCTGTATCTGAATGTACCTTGGCACGAACAGAGAAATGTTTTTACCTCTCATCGTGGTCCTCTAGTCTGTTAAAATTTCTTCTGCCTATCCTACGTATGGACAGATCTGTTTGGGGTCTTGCTCAGCTGACTTGTTGCTTCCAGCTACAGAATTGGTCAGGACTCTTATTTATCTGTTGCTGCTGTAGTGCACAAAGGTTTGTTTGTGTATGATATACTGCAAACCGCGGGATTGGCTGGGTATTGCTGCGTGACTCGCTAAGCCCTGTCCTTGCCTTCTCCTCTGACAGCAAATAATAATAAAAAAAAAAACATCTCCACGCAGACATCCTCGAATCCTGGATATCAGCACCTATGAAGAAGATGAAAACTGCCAGGATTGTGTGGGCGAGGGGGAGGGGGGGGAGTAAATAAATACCTCGGAAAAGATTCTCCCTTCGAAGATTCTTCCGCGTCTCAGAGAGGCGACACAGTTTCTTTGTAAGGGGAATATTGGTGCGACTTGACAGGAGTTTAAAAGATTTATGAAACACACAGCGAGTGCTTGCGCGCTCCTGTACGCTCCTGTAGAGGGTGAGGAAATATCTTTTTCTCCTCGCTCTACATTCAAACTCTGATCCTAAGTCGGGGAAACTTAGAGCTGCGGATGCTCCAGGTACACAATGTGAAGGAGATTATTCCAAACTTGGGCCTGCATGCGTTTCGCCAATTTCCCCACTCGGCTTCAGATGAGTGCTTTCAGACCACTAATTGGACAGCAGACCATGCATGCTGAATGGCATATGTTTCTCCCTCTAATGACCCTCCTGTAGTAGCTCAGTTGCAGGACAGGAGGATAAGAGGCTCCGCCATCTGACCTGTAAATATGCCAGAGTCCCTCCTCTTTGCAAGGCTTTGATCCGGTATTTTGTAGTCCAAATGCTCTCATGACAACTGAGAGCATTCAGACTGAGAGTGTCACATTGACACATGGCACTAAGTTTCCGAGGAGCTTTTACAGTAGAGATGAACTCATTATTGAGATTAACAGACCATAATCAATGGCACTCCACTCCAGAACTTAAATTAAGCAGATATTCATTGTGAGAGATTTCAGTGATGGCGCTCCCTGCTGTGTCTTCTATTTAAATGTTAAGTGTGGATGCGTTACTGAAGGTCAAGAGCGAGCCCATATCAAATGGTCTGAGAGAATAAAGCGAGAAAGGAAAATACAGATCTTCAGAACGTAAGGAGTCTCTGCCTTTCAGCTTTCAGGCTGGCTCAAGGATGAGGATGGCAGATCTTTTTTTTTTTTTTTTGAAGACCGTAAGTTTAATCACGCGCAGCCAAAAGAAGACAACGCTAATGAGGAGAATACTGAGAATCGCCATCAGTGGATTTCTCCCTACGTTTCCGCACTAGTGTTCGATTTAACATGCTGGGCGCTCAATGTAAAGCAGTGACCACAAGCTGCATTCTTTGGGAGGCCATTCATAAAGGCGCACAAACACAATTTTCTCGGTGTGAGAAAAGCGCACAATCACACGTGAGCAGCCTCGTCTATCCACCTAATCTAAGTATCGGCTAGCAAACAGCGCGTTCCCACAAACTGCTCGTGCATCACATGTAATCTTGCACAAGGACGCGTCTCGTCAGTCGGCGGTTGCGGCGGCGGAGTTGTGCGATTCGCTCTGGGGTTTTTCTCCATTAACTGCATGCTGTTGCTGCCTGAAATGAGAAGACCCAGACTCTGATAACACAAGCAGATACGGCAGCGGAGAGGAAATGCACATGCAAAAAGGAAGCGCGCAGTAGGCAGATAGATTTGGGGAAGAACCCCAGATGCAATTGTCTTATTTAAAAACTACACGGGACCGGGACTAACGGGAGAAGTAAATAACATTGACCACCTTGTGACAATTCAATGTTCTAATGGGAAACTTTTGAACCTGGCATTCATGTGGATGTATGTACCACCCACTTAGACCAGACCAGACACCCCCACCTCGTAGGAATGACATCCCCAGCAGGATGCAGCAGTTTGTTGCCAGACACCACAGGACACCTTCAGAAGACCCATGTCCATTCTCTGATGACTGTTTTGGATGCACGAGGGAGACCTACACAATATTAGGAAGGCGGTCATAATGTTATGCCTGATCGTTTAAATCACATTAATAATGTTCCACCTTTTACAGGTCTCGCAAAGAAGGCCCACACTGCACAGAAGTACACGCAAACTTGCCGAGTGTTTCGTTTGATCATTCATTTCCACCCATCACCACCCACATTCAGCTACTGACAGGAAGTAATTTATTACAATGGAGTGTAAAACTCCACCAACTTTCCTGAACCTAATGAGAAGTGGAATTTTCTTAACTAGCCCTAGTCTGGCATTTGATAAATCATCTCCATGATTGTCACCAAGCATCACCAAGTGGTGGAGGCTTGCAACCATTTTTGATACGTCTCAACAAAAATCTGATTAAATGAATAAAAGTTTGGTACAGCTATGCATGGTATGCATAGACTGTATATAAATATGGACAATGCACCCCCACTTCCTTGCAAACTGACACTAGAATTCCAGGAATGTGGGCGGTGCCGTAATGGGGAGACCTACTTGCTTTACCTTCACTTTTGAGGAGCTGTTCCACCATCTGTCTTTATTTACAGCCCATAATGATACCCAGAGACTACATCTACTGACAGTGTGTCACATGTAAGGAACATTTTTTCTATATTTATCATAAACTTTCTTGGGTGTTAACATTTGTGTTTGTGAACTCTTGCATGGATTGTCAAACAGGTTTGTGTTCTTTCCCTCCATATGATGAATTATATAACAACGTAAGTGGCCATCTGACGTTCCCTCTGGTGCCAACATCAGCTCAGATTTCTTCCAGTAGAAAGATCATTTCCCACCAGTCTTTGCTATATTTTATGCCATGTGTAAATTTTATTCTGGATTAGCATCTTCTGTGATAGCATTGTTATTGCGACAAATGTAGCGTACGGACATTGTTGCAGAACTGCAGATTCCTAGTCACGCTGTCTTCCTAACAACACCGACACATTCACTGTGATCTATACCCATCTCCAGTTAATAAATCTGCCTGTTTTCTGTGAATACCATACCGTCGTCCGTGCTTCAAAAATTCATGCACTGATTGCACACTCTCCCAGAGAGCTACACTTGACGGTCAAAGGACAAGGCTGTCATGTTCCTTCGAGTGCGTCCTGTGATTGACAGCCAGATACCGGGAGCCAAGTAGTCCATTTGTCATTGTATCATGTAATCAAGTCTTTACCTTGTATCTCTGCAGCGCTAACCATGGTTTTTTGTGGCTGTCACAAAAACCCTTTTGTTCGGCACTTTTTCATATCTCTTATCACCATCCCATGTACCCCTTTTGCTATTTCCTTGCATTTATTTATTTATTTATTTATCATGACTTTCTAATTTCAGAAATGCATTGCATTGCAAGTATCAAAAAATAATCTCCACATTCATCATCTTTCAATTTAGAGGCCTGAGACTCAACCTCCAAGATGTACTAATACCCCAATGGGGAGACAGATATTTGCATTTTGATTAGTGGGGGACAACGTCTGCTTCGTATTCAATTCCACCTGGCAACACTGACGAGAGTCGAACCGCCAATGCACAGATTGAAACTACGCAATTAAATAATGAATCGAAAGGGGCGGAGGGGGTTGCTTCGGCCGGGGCTCCCTGCCATGTTTGATGATTACTTTGGAGTAGTGTTTCCCTGTCCCTTAGTGTCGAGAGAGAGGGTCTTAAAAGTCTCTTGCATTTCAGGTTCCTCCTGATTATTATTTATTTTATTTGTTTTTTGAGCTTTGGGTTCTGTGACACCTTTCATCGTTCAGCTGTTAAAACAGCGGAATGGGGAGCAGTTGCTTCTGCTGCCTTGTGTCAGTCACGAAAAGCTCGCTAAAGGGGGAGAAAGCAGCTAAATTCAAACTGAACCTTGTGGGAGTCGTTTATTGCTTGTATTAGTAAGAGCTCTCCTTTGATGTTCCATCTCCTACAAGGGCCAGGATGGGGAGAAAGGAAAACAGCGAGTGAAATAAAACAAAAGTTTTCGTCTCCCTGATGCCTCGCCATAATTCAGTGTGCCAGAGGATCTGTGCGCTGTCTCCACATGTTTTGTTTGTGTTGCATTAATTTCACAGGGTGTCTTGTAGAGAGGAAGAGAGAGAGAGGGAGAGAAATCTCCTTCCAATCAAATCTGCCTGACAAATCGGTTTGTTTGTGTGTGCATACACAAGCTTTTGCTCGCATTTATTCCTCAGCCAGTGTTGTGGGAACTGAGCCCTCCCATTAGGTGAATAAAAGGCTAACCCCTCCTCTGCAAGGTCGCCTGGGAACACGTAGTATATCGAGCTGACAGATGTCAATCAAAACTCCCGTGCAGGCGTCCTGTAAGTGTAATGGAGGCGAGCGCGGCTATGTATCAATAGATGGTGAGTGAAGTAATACATTACCATATGTTTGCATAACCTTGGGACTCAGTAACCTTGAAAGAGACAGCTGTTTCTCAGCGTGCATGCTCAGTCATCTCGCAATAATATTTCAATTTAGGAGGTGTAGCTGCAGAATGTGTTGAGAACGTGTTGTCGGGCATTCTCCTTCTCACACCCACACCCCCACCCCCTGCTCACTTTCACGAATCCTGAGTTTAGTTAGCTGCTATTAGCAACACTTACTGTTAATTTAAAACCAAAAGAGAGTTGCGTTTGAACTAGCTAACCTCCCTCTCTCTCTCTCATACTCCCAACTCATTCACTCTCTGCCTCCCAATCTCTCTCCCTAAGGCCTTTCCGCTTCCAGTTGCTGTTTGTCTTGGGGCATTGTTTTATTACCTTCAAAACTCTGCTGGGAAAATCTTAAGACAGCGGTTGCCTAGCAACAAGGACCTGACGGTTCCGCCACAGGAACGGAGTGAAGAGCGGCCCGGAGCGAAAGGGAGGCATGGAGAGGAGGGTATGGGGAAGGAGGGGGGGTTGAGGAGACGAGAGGGGGCAACACTCCGACTGGAACAGCAGCAATATCGTCACAGCTGGAGCCGCGGGTTAGGACCTAGTGGAGCAGCAATAGCACGCTCACCTGTCCCCTTTGAGTCTCCTGCAGAGGCAGTCAGAGGTGACAACATGAATGAGAATCAGTTTATCTGAGGTTATTGTCTGTTCCCCAAAAGGGCAGAGAGGTATGATTGATGCAACTATAAGCTAAGTTGCCCTCTTATTACTGGTTAATGTCTAAAGAACAGGCTGGAGAAATACACTTTTTAGACAAGAACAGCGGATTAAGCGTCACTTCCTTGCAGCACACTGTGTATACTGTTAACTGAGTAGTCTATGAAGTTTTTGAATTTTGATTCAAATCAAATGTGACAAATTGTCAACTCGCAGAAAATGGCGATCACTGATGATCTACTGAGCTAACGCTAGCTGCTACAGAATCACTACATGCATATTTAGAATAACAGCTTAATTAGGTCATGATGTTATGTTGCTGCGTTCCACTGTTCCACCAACAACACACGCCATTTTCATAATTGGTTGACTCGTCCCCATTTGCCACGTAGCCAAGATGGCAACAATTGAGGGTGAGAAGTGTCGTTTTTGCTATTTGCGATAACTTGTGCGCTTCTGGTTACACCATGTGAAAGTAGTGTTAGTTGTACACAAAATACTCATAGTATAGTATACTCATAGTAGTAAGTCATGAAAAGCATTGCAGTGTAACTGTTAGCATCTAGAAGCCACACTACTGAAAGTTTAGCATGTTAACGACTGGGGAATATGATATAGGAAATGGGAAGCATGACAAAAGGAGAAAATCATTGCGAATATCAATATTTCCCACAGCTCTATTATAAAGTTAGAAGAAACATTCCTCAACTTGCAAACTCATTCCAGAAATTTCCACTTACAAGATTCCACTATCGGGATGTTCATGTGGACTCTATATCCATTGGTTGGCTCGTCCCATTTGCTACGTAGCCAAGATGGCAACCACTGTTGGTGAGAAATGTCACGTTTTGCTTCTTGTAGTTACACCATGTGAAAGTACCGTTAGTCGTACACCATTCAATTTTATCGTACTGATTATTTTAATGAACACTCAGGTAATCAGAGAACAATAATTATTTCAGTATTGCTAAGACGCTGTTCCTGCTGAGCTCATGTGTGACATCACCTGAGATGTCAATGGCTACAGGGATTTCTAAGACGGGACCTGACATGGTGTTATGCCATCAGGCTTTCTCTTCAACCGCTGACGGAATTTGCATGAATGTGCTACTCCAAGTGCCCTTTGTATCCACTCACTCTATCACCCTGTTGGTTCAAGAAACTTTGATAAGCAGCAGCCTAGAGGCGAAACAAAGTCAGATCCGTGGTAACATATTGAGGTCAGGAGAGAGTGAAGTGAATGCCGAGTTTGTGGGTGCACCCGTTCAAGGTTTACCTGTGTTTACAGGGATGAAATCACTGTAAAGTTCTGTGCATTTACTAGTACGTCGCCTTAAAGCAGCAACCGTGACTCCTCTTGACATTTTCACCGTTCAAAGTGAGGATGCGCAAGCTGCAGTGGAGATGGCTTCGCTGGCATCGCACCAGATATTTAATCATAATTAGCCAAACAATTACTGGGCTAATTGTTATTGGTGAGATATTGGAGCGCAGAGAGGAGAAATGTCAGGTTTATTGGCAGGGGATCTTCATCCTCTGGCTTGTCTTTCTCTCAGTTCACTTTGGAGCGTCGACCTCATCCCTCACCTCGTCTGATTCTCGCGGCAAACACAAACTCTCTGCACGGAGAGAGACCTCCCCCAAAAGACAAACTCACACACATTTGAGCCCCGTCGCCGCTTGCTCGGGCTTATTTGTGACAGTTCTCTAAAGGAAATAAGAAAAAGGAGCGAAAGGCCACCTAAAGGCCAGTGTGAATGGCAGCGCCTTTTGAGTCTAAGGCTTGTGTTTCACAAAAAGAGGTCAGGCTCAAAACTGTGAGACTGATAAGTGTGGATGTTTCAGGAGGGTCACACAGCGCTCAGTGAAGTGAGGCCTTTGCCTCTGCTGTTGATAGCTCCACCAATACACCCCATGCAGGGTGGAAATCGATGTTATCTGGTGACTGTGAATTTCGCTTGTGCTTCTAAACCGCCGGCTCGCATCTAGGCCGCAGATTTTATCCACAAAATAAAAGTAATTATTCTTATTTATTGTAACTTCTTCACTTTGCAAGTTAAATAAATGTTTTGTATTTCCCGTTTTCCTTTTTTTTTGTTTTTTTTTCTGGTGCTGTTTATGCTTTGAAAAAGGAATTTCAGCCCACGACAACAATGAATCAGTTGTAGTTTCTGTACAACAGAAGCCTTGAAAGGAGAACTCTCTATTGTTCTGCCATATTTGCATTGTTTTTTCCCCCCTCGTAAATTCTGCTGAGCTCCTACAGTTTACGCTCACTTTGACTCTGCCTCCATCTGCCGTTCCCATGAAACCCGTAATTGCTCATCTATTCATTTTGTCAACAGTCTCTTTAAAAATCATCTTTGTGAAACGATTAGCCAAAGCAGAGAGAACCATGGGAGATTTTGAACATATGATTAATTCATTCCTTGTTGTTTTGTCAAATAGAAGATGACAAGGGTGTCAGATGACAGTTTATTAGATGGATTTCCTTTCTCCTTTTCCAATTACAGGCTTATTGGCATTAGCCTTTGACAAGCCTCCGAACGGCCTAAAAGCTCGACTGCATGATGAGGATTTTCAGTATCTCCTCCGCCGCAGTTTGAATTTCGCTTCATACCAAAAACAGGCCGTTAGCATTTGAGATTAGAGCGATGCGAGTGGCTAAAATAAGCTGATGGAGGCCAAAAGCCGTTCGGAGTTGGAAGTGTGTGATTTAATCTTGATTATGAGTTAATGCACCATATGCTTCTTGCAATTAGCTGTCCGTAGATGACCCTCCTCTAATTTGTTAAGAGTTCAATGTAGCATGAAATCTAGGGCAGGTCATTCCCAAGTGTTTAATCTGTTCTTGAGTAAGGGAGGGAAATAAAAAAAAAGTAGTGACGCTAGCCGCACAAGGTAATTAGCTGGGCGGATCATGGATGAGAGGCTGCGCTCCAGTGTGCTAACACCTTCAACTCTCCTATCCCATTCTCCCGGACCCTTGTAATGAGCGAAGCCAGAACAGAGCAGGCGTGCGCCGCGTCGAGCAAAAGGGAGAAGGAGAGTCAAAGAAGCAAGAATGCACAAGGTGTGATGGAACATGAGAGGGCCAGGGGAGATTTGCAGTCGAAGATGAGACATTCTCAGAAGACCAAAGGAGCTACGCAGCCTTTCAGGAACAACTGTGTGAAGTCCATTCCTGTATATATCAGAGTCCAAATGTTACGGTGTTGATCCCTGATATCAGATGAATTGTATCAGCTTGCATCTTAGCGTCGGGGTCTGGTTTCACACACGTACCTGCATCCCAAATGTCGTTGGAGTCAGTATTTGGCAAATACTTTTGATATATTCTAAGCAAATGTATGCGTAATTGTGAAATCATCTATTGCATGCAATCTGATAATATGTGGATTTTTTTTTTTGGGATGCTTGTTTAATGCCGTTACTTAACTATGCTGACCTCACAAGACCTCGGATGAGTAAAATTGCCACCAAAGATGCAGAAATCCGCAGCGATCGCTGTTCCCCAACCTGTCCCGAGAGCGATCCACCAGCAGCTGAGAACCCTCCCTCCTCGCAGGCACACACCCTTAATCAAGGTTGGAAGATGCATTTGGTGAATTCAGAATTTCAAGCACCTCTCTACTCCGCCAGTGTCTCGACTTCGCCTGATTAAAATGATAGAGGGGCGAGAGAATGTTTGATCTCCAAATCAATTTACATTTAAGATTCAATTTTGCACCTGCAAGACTTTGATTTTGGAACTTTGCGCCTTCCCGGTCTTACTAGGATGGAGATTAATCTACACCAGCTGTTGAAGGAAATATTGTTGATGATGCCCCCCCCCCTCCTCCACCACCCAACTCTCCTCTCTCTTTTACTCACAAATAAATTCTCACAGATGTATCGCGCTTGTGTGATATGTGAAACTATTTTTTATTGATTAAAGATCCCGGCTCTAAAGAATTGCCTCGGTTGAAGTGAATTTTAACACGCTATAAGACTGTCTGAGCTGTTTACTACCAATAGGCACAGGAACACACAGAGACGAGAGCATGGAAACTTTTACACAAACTGTGCAAAGAACAAAGTATAAATCCAGGTGCTTTGAAGTGCGGAGGGTGTAATTTATTTAAAGAAGAAAAGAAATTTAAAGTGGTGGGATGGAATTGATCCTGAAAGGTGAGCGTGGAGGAACTACGGGTGCAACGGAACGCCAGGAACCCAATGCTAAATCACAGCTTACAGTCTTAATGTACACCTCCGGGGGGAAAAGTCTGTTTTAGAACATCCTCAATGACTTATTGATCCAGGAATTAAATTACGCAAAGCCCTTTCCCCTTTTATATACAGCAGGCCCACAATATCAAGACAGGTTTGATGTTTGCACGCCTTTTAATTAAAACCATTCTCGGGAGAACACGCGCCAAGAACTCTGTTTGCTGCGACGTCCATTTTTTTAATCACGCTTCATGTTTGAAAAATGATTAATAAATAAAAAAGCAGATAAAGGTGATGCGGCTTTCATTTAGTCTTCTTTCAGCTGGAAGCCTATTATGAACTGAATGAACGAGGAGAGCCTTTGTGGTCTTTTAAATACATTTCAATTGTCGTGTGAAGTCCTGTTTTTGAGCTGATACCAATATCTTTCAAACGCTGTTCATCCCGATTTTTGTTAGAAGTCGTTCACAAAGCAGTGTTTTCCATCGCAGGAAGGTAGCATGCTGAAAGAAACACAGCTGACGAATACACTGTCTTACAGTTCTATGTGAGAGAGGTTGTCCATGACATGTCCTGACAGATTTTCTTCAGTTTTTCCGTCAGGGATAATGATTTTATTGAAAGGCTGAACCTGCACTGGACTGAGTCTTCCCGTCAAGTTGGTCTGACGAGGAGTTGATTTTCAGTTCCACTTTGGAAATGTCGATTAATTTAAAAATACTAAATATTATAACAAGCCTGAGCGCCACACTTGCAGACGTGCTTTGTGTCAAATTCTAAGTGCAACGATGCAAATATGCTGAAGCTAAGCAGATAATTATCATACTCACCACCACAATCTTGTGTATTTGCTAATAAGCACCAAAGACAAGTTGCTTAAGCAAATGTCATTAGTGCTACAGGGATTTGATCCATAAACAAGGCATAGGACGAACTGAAATTATGACCTGAGTTGACTTAAAAGTTATTAAAATTCATCCAGGGAGAAATGGCATTATGTATGTGTACAATATTTTATGGCAAATCAGAAATTTCACCAAATAAATTTGGATATATCATCTGGGAATATTGAATGTTGGTACAAAAGTATTATACGGTAATGCTTTGGTTATCTTGCTGAAGTATTTCACTTAAATAATAGGAACTTTGGACTTATTGTTGTGCTGGGGGAAGTCAGGAGATCCTCAAAGGCAGTAAGATTCATCACCTGGGATCATGAGTATTTGTACAATTAAATGGTTGTTGTGATGATTCCACAGTGACCGGAGAAGAGGACCTACTCACTGGCCCATTTTCGTATCATTAGAGCCTTGTCACTCACATGGCTAAAACCCTGATCGTACCCCAGAATGAACACAACGCATGGATAGGAGACGTCTGTGCATTTCTACAAGTGTATGCATACATGGACTGATTCCGAGCTGTAGTATAATTCTGAACAATAATCTGTCCAACAATATGAAAAATAAATGGATGATATCATATTTTACAGCAAGGGTTATCTCTTATTAAAGAGCCACGCTACCAACTAGGGAACATGCCAAAGCAGCTGGTTCAGAATGGACTTACAAGTGTAAGCTCACGTTCTTCAGAGAATTCAAATTTAATTTTATGATCAAAATATGATGATGTGCTGTTTAGTCTTCAAACTGTGACGGAGCAGAATGATCTGTGGTTTTTATTGCCCAAAAGTGTATCCTTCATCACACTATTATGAATGAATTCCATTCATCAGTGGCAGCTCCAGAAAGCAAATTGCCCCCTGCTTTTTATTGTCAAAATTGATGCCCTGTACGCCTGAAACTCAAGCGGGATAAATGACAATCAACTGATCAGCCTGTGGGGTGTTATTTTGATCATTATTTTAAAGTCATGTTTGCTGAATTGTTACACTGTACGGAGAAGGAGAGGCAGGCAGAACGGGGAAAGAATGCATCAGTACAAAGAATGAAATGCAACGCTGATCATTGAGTCAGACTTTAACTTAAACTGCATCCTGGCAGCTGGAAACACCTTAAGTGTATTGTGTGTTTCCGTAAGTGTTCCACCGGAGGCAGATTATGGTCAAATAAATAAATAAATTAAAGAAAATCTCTTTTATGACTTTTTGAAAGTGGTTTGAAGTCAAAATATAGCCAAACAATACCACATAAACCAGGGTTTCCACTGATATTTTAAAAGTATAGAGTACATAGAGGATAGGTATAATGAACAAGCACAAAGTCAAGTTTGCTGTTTTACTTTAAGGCCACGTAGATCCATATATGTAACTGTAGTAGATGGTTTGTTTGCATTTTTAAGCTAATTCGAGCTAATGAAGCGTTGAGATGATTCTTTGAGAATGTGTGGACAGGAAAAATCTAATGTGGTTTTAAGTTAAATAAATATGTTCATTTGTTGACTGGGGAACACACATATCTACATATTATAATTAAAGTTAGCATTTTTTTTGGAAAAACAGCTCGATAAGAACATTGACACCACTTGTACGGAAAGGTTATGCCAGTTAGCTTGACTGGAGGCAGTTTGAAACAACTTGGCTGTCTCCAAAAGTACCTCTAAGCTAGGTGGCCACACTTTTTTGGCTTGAGAACGACTTTTACCATGGCCAAATTTAAAAAATGGACCATGGGGGGGAGGGGCGGTACAAGCTAAAAGTTTTCCCTGTTTTTAGTCTTAATGCTAAGCTAAGCTATGAGGCTGCTAGACCGATATAAGACTCCATGTGACAAATGTCTCGTTTAATTCTTGTCAAGACTGCGAGTCGTCCAGGTATAGATTTTAAACTATGAAACTAGGCCTCGTGGGCAGTTAGCTTAACAGCATAAACAGCTGGACACTCCCAAATGAAGTCAAATGTTCCTGTAGATGTCTTGTTTCATATTTGCCGCCTTGCAATTGTTACATTTGTGTCCAGACTTTATACTGAGCTAAGCTATTCACTTCCTCTTTTGGCAAATAGTTAATGTAGAGCAATCAGAGAGATATCTAAATTATTTCTTGAGGTCTTCTGAATCAATATCTTAATGATCTCATCTCACCGCACACATCACATATTTAAATAGCCAACACCGTGTTGAAAATAAATGACACAAAAAAAAATGTTACTTGCTGGTGCCATACAGTACTTAAGTTTTACAAACTTTCATACGGCAACAAGTCCCATAGGATTAGGGACAGTCCTGGCTTATAAAAGGGAGTCGGATAAAATTACCAACTTACCAAATTCTTTATTCAACCTCATATCAACTAAGTATATCATTTGACCCAGGGCTGATTTGACTCATCATCAACGCAAAGCCGCGCGTTCTTCCCCTTTCTGCTGACGTGAGCAAAAAATAGATTTCAGTCGGGAGGGAGAAAGAGACTGTCAAGGATGAGAGGGAGCGTCAGTCTGCCAAGATCAATAGGTGAATCAAAACCACTGCTGATGTTTCATTCTTCACTATCCCTCTTTTATGTATTCACCTTCTTTTTTCTCTACCAAGTCTTTCTTCATCTGACGCTGCCAGAAAGGCAAAAAGTGCTGACAAACAGTTGTCTGGGCGACTCTAGCATCTTTATTTGCGCTCGATCCAAGAGAAGAAAAAAAAAAATACTGCAACCTCTAGCAGCCCTACACTCCCTCTTATACACTTTGTCTCTTGCAAAGCTTTGCTCCATAGGCGATTGAACCTTTAGTGGTGCCGGCCCTGAGCCGAGGAACTCCCTGGCCCAAAGCCTCGGCACCACCAGTTCTTTTACTTTACTTTCTCCAAACTTTCTATTTAAAACTAGCCTTCCGCATTGTCCTCCTACACAGAGTGTACACTGCATTAATCATAGTTTGCTGCTTCTTCATGCATTTTAACACTGTTTGCATGAACTATATTCCTACTTTTATTATTTATATATATATAAAAAAAAGGTTCTTCCTTTTGTCCTGAGAGAAGACAACTGAAAAAAACAAACAAGGTCTGGTTTATCTTTTGTGCGATTCACATCTGTTAACAATGCGGGGTATGGAGAACTGATTGTCACTTAGCTAAAAATAAATTATCCACACCTACTGTACAGCAGACAAGGATGGCATAAATATAGACTTAGGCTATTGTTGTCAGGCCTCTGTTGTCAGTACAGTTTGAAAGAATAAACACTCTAAACCCAAGGTGTGTGTGGGAGACAGTGACAATGCTTGATCTGATTTTCTTCAGGGAAACAACCATCCTGAGCAACATGCCAGAGCCTCCCCCACTGGACTATTCAGGCTAATGTTGATATTTTGACAAATGCGCAATAACAGCAAGTCTGCTTTTCAAATTGAAATTGAATTTGTATAGAGATGAGCGGAACAAGGGTGTAGGCCCAGGACAAATAACTTAACTCTGTCAGTTGCTCTCGGCGAGACAGAATTCATTTGAATCTATTAAGGAGAGTGGAGAAAAAGAGATGAAAGAGGACCACACTCATCCTTTCAATTCCTTCTAGTGCCTGAAATATGAAAGGCAAAGTTATATCGTGGTCCCAAACATAACCAGTGAAGGATTTTCAAAATGATACTACACTTTGCATATTCTCATAATGCATAATAGCAGCATGAGAAAATAATAGTTCATATATCATCGAGATATCATAATGTATTATGGATTTATGTGACACAATGACAAGGTGTGAGCCTGGCTCTATATTTTAAGGCTAGATTTATCTTGGCCATAACGTGTTATAGGCAATCATAGGTACAGAGCAACCCCATCAGAAATTTCCATACTGCACATAAAGCCTGTGAAATGTGTTTTGACCTGGGGCAGACAGATCCAAAAATGGCTCAAGCTATTGAAGCAGACTTGCCAACCACAGCCCACCTGCAGATTGTGGCGTTCAGGTGAAAATCTTGAGTTAATTAAAGCTTGCCCAACACTGTTTAGAGAAGATCCTCAATGACTTTCTAACAATACAATATTAACACTCTTCGCTGTTTTAACAGTGTATCTCTCCACTGCAGCCTTCAAAACAGAGATGCATAGTGTTTTTTAACAACTTTTAAACAAAATCATTCAGAACAGATAAATAATTTATGTCACGCCCCATATATTTTTAATAAAAATTATGCATCTAAATGAATAATTTTAAATCTTAATATGTGAAAAGCCTACAGTAAATCTGATGTGTCATAACGCTGCCCTCAAGCTCTCCCTGTAAGATGTAAATGCAGCTTATTGTGTATTCAAACAATGCTTATGGTGGTGAACTTCTTACGCTGATACATACACTGCTAGTTTTAGCTGGACATGTTTTTTTTATCTCCTGTCAGTTATGTACAGTAATTCAGTGTGGTTGAGTACATGTTACACATACAAAAATCTGATTAAGTTAAAACTGGAACAGTAAAAAATAAAGCTTTTTTCCATTGTGTATAGCTTCAACCTCAGAAGTTTGTTGGGGGCAGAAAAAAAGCACACAATAACAAAGTTTGTAAAGAAATAAGCATTAACATACAATTTTATTTATAGTTATAGTTTTTTCTATTTATAGTTGCTATTGTGATGCAAGTAGATGAAATACTATATATTAACACACAGCTTCTTGATAGAAGTGTATATTCAAGTGTCAGAGTTTTGCTAAAATTAGCTAAAGCAGGCAATCTCCTTTGTATTAGCTAGATATATAAATGCTAAATATTGTTTCATTTTTTATTGTTATTTTCTTTTTTTTTTTAAATGCACATATTCATCTGGTTGCTAAAAGATCAATGCCAGTTTTCATCTGTACTTTTAAATATGCTTCCAGCACCAGGCTAAGTTAGTTACAGTTAATAGCTAGTCTGACTTTGTTCAAAGGCAGGCCTAACAACACTTCTAAAGCTTTTAACCATATTTTAGCTAATTTGGTAGCTTATATTAAAGTGAATAGGTTAAAGGTGTACAGAGCTACCATGCTAAGTTTAGGCTAGCTTTAAGAATTCAGACCTACCAGAATTTGCTATGCATGTATATGTATTTATCAGTAGCATGGGCTAAGTTAGCTTAGCACAGCTACAGGTAATAGCTAGCTTGACTCTGTCGAAAGGCAGGCCTAACAACACTTCTGAATCTCGCTGTTAGCTTATATTAAAGTCAATAGGCTAAGCTAGCATGCTAGGTTTGGGCTAGCCTTAAGAATTTCCATCATCAATCCTTTTGAAAAGCTAGAATATGTTATTTGCTAATATTCAGTCCTGGTTCTAAACTACATTTACTACAAGTTATTTTGAAGAAAATACAACCTGTTCCACCTGCATAGGACGCATAGAGAACATAAATAATCTGCCTTTATGGTCGTGTGAACTATATATTATCACTCACTTTTTAATGTTGATTTAATTTCAATTTCCATGACACCATAACACATTATTTCACACATCTACTCGAATATTGTAGCCTTTTCCTTTTATTGTGAAAACAGTAATTAAATGCTTTGTGTTCAGAATTAATGTGTTTGCACTACGCAATAAGTGTTGAAATACCGTGTTGTACATACTGTAACTGAAAGTGGGGAGAGCAACTACTAAATTTAAGTAGAGCAAAATCCAAACATACTGTTAAAGAGTGAGTTGATCTAATTATTATATGAGTGGTGATTAAACGTATGGAAAAAAGCAACCAGAACTGGTGAAACATTTCTGCAAGCAGACATGGGTGAACTTTAAATTTAACTCACACACACCTTCTCCCGCAGATGGCTTATCATGAAGCGGTAGCATCATAATCCAATGAATGGATTATAGTGATTAAGTTCCAATTGTGGAGCTAAAAACAGACTGCGCAGGATTCCTCTTGACAAAAGTGTGCACTTCTGTGAGGCAGAGCGAAATCCGTGCCCCAGTTTTGGATTCTTATCAAATTTCGACAACCCTTTTCCAGATCAAGCGTCACTTATCGCTACGAGTGCCCCGCTCATCCGCCTATAGACGAGACCCCGGCAGATTACATCTCTTTGACCTTGTCACCAGTTCACGCATGACTTGCATTGGCCTATCCCTCTGTCAGCCTCAATCACCATTGTTATTTTTTTGACAGACAAACCTGCCTGTGTGCTGAATGGTTGAGATGAAGCTGCTACAATTTGACCATGGATCATAGACTCCATTGGTCGGTCCAGGATGAAGCCACGCAATCTTGCTCTTGTCATGACTGGTGACAGATGTCTTTGTTCGGTGGGGGCAATAGGACAACAAACCCGTTCCTGTGCCAACAACTTTGGCTCCATCAGTGGGACACAGGGGCCCATGTTTGCCATGAGCTGTCGGTTTGATGGTGCCCTGGGCATTCTGTGGGACCGGAGATCCACGCGCTTGGCACAGAGTTGTCACTCTGTCAGAAAAATGTACCGCAGAGTCTTCGTGAATGACGGTTTGCGCGACATCACCATGTTTTCCATCAGATGTGGTTCACCTCACACGGTTTATGGAATATGTTTAGTGGAAAGCATGGGTTGTGGTCAAGGTCGTAGGTCGTGGTGGATGTTGTTGTAGTTTATCTTGATTCGGGAGCGAACATTGTCATCTGGTTTCTGACTCGAGCACCAGCTAGAAAATTCTGCATTCTGCAATTCTTCATTTAAAGTTACCTGTAACTGCAGCAGAAACTACACTCCATCTCTAAAAGAGATGGATAGGGAAAGAGCAAGAAAAATATTAGGAGATATGGATATACAGTGTGTGTATATATATATAAAAACACAAAAAAAAACAGCAAAACCCATATAGGAAAATGTTCCCACCTCTTGGCGCTGCAGTGTGCTCCGTCAGATTCTTCACCCGGGGACTGTGGAGCACTTAACTCCATGCTGTCGTGATTTCTCCAATTATGGGTGACAGCTTCCAATCCGCGTGGGAGGTGGATCACCTCTGGAAGTGCCAGGCAGAATACGAAGCGCACCACAACATTAATAATTCACAGGAGGTACATTCATATTCAGTCTAAGCGCTGCAGTTTGGGGCCCATTAGTGATAAAGGCGAGCAGACGCTCCCTTATACCTTTCAGCTTGATGTTCAGTCGCAGGTATAAAGCCCACATGTTTGATTTGCCGAGATGCTTTTATTTCATCGCCTCACGCTGGGGCAGCCACGAGAACAAACTTCATGAATGTTCATAAGATTCCAGACAGTGTGCCACTTTTAAATGTTGCCGGGAAGTTTGTTGAAAGTTGCTGAAATTTGATGTTAGCAGCTAAACCACAGCGACATGCTAACTTCAAATGTTCAATGTTTTCCCTTAATTGTGAACAGTGAGTTGAGTTGCCAAAGACCTATAGAATAAGTGCCAACAAAGTTTGAAAGATTCACTGCAGTAAACTGTCCGCTAGTAGTGATAACTGCCAACATCCATGCCAGACGGCAGCAGTGCTCAGCGAGTGCATGGTGTACCCAAGTAACTGCCTGTGCTCAGTAGGCTGCAACAATCCCGGAAAAAAAAAAAAAAACACCTCTTCTCCCGAGGAGCACGAAAATAAAGGAGAGGGGGGGTGCAGAAACAATACAAAGTCGGCATGAAAAATGGATTGAATGTGGGAGCGTGGAAAAGAAAAGCCGGAATGGAGGTCACAGCAAAGCAATGAGCTACGGTCTAGACAAGTTTTTAAACAGCTTCAAACTCTAGGTCTAAACTGTAGTAACAACGCTTGTGAAGCTGACCTTTAGGAAGGTATAAAGTCCATTTGGGAGTTCTACTTGGATTTAAGGGAGCCTGTTTACCAGCACTGGCAGGTTTGAGCGTGCATGTGGGTGGTGTCAGCAATTAAAAAGATGAATTATATTTTATAAATAGTCTGTCAAGGCTTTAATGGTCCCCTCTGAAAATGAAGGTGTTAAACTGTATTCCTGTGCAAATTAAGTGCAAGAAATTGTTGGTTGCAATGTAACAGAAGCGGCGCTTCAGAATATATACACGTCAGTGTGCCTAACGCTGTGCAATGCAGCAGCTTTAAGAGCTACCTCTCTATGTGGCATCTTGTTCAAAATAAATATTCACTTGTAGAACACGGTCTCTGCACAAACATGGTAATAACACCAGCGGTGTCCCTATAAAGCCAGACAGTAAGTCAGCATGCACAACACAGAGACCTTGAAACTAAAGCAGCTAAAAGCATTCATCCATCAAGTCTATTTGTTTACACCTCTGCTTTTCTACTTTTAACATATAAATGCATTGTGTGGAAAAAGGTCTGTTGACAGCTGCACGCCTTTTAAAACCCAACAGGAAAAATGTTCCAACCACGGAGATACTGCATGTACTTATAATCACCTGCTTGATGGTTAACTTGCTTGCACAGTTTGCTGCCTTGCTGTTGTTGAAGTAAACCAGTTTATTCCACTGACTGCACACTTGTTGGTTAGGATATGTTTGCTGATGGGAACCTGCAGTCATTGTGCAGTGTACAACGGGTTGAATTGAGCAGGCGATTTCTCTTGTTAAGAAAAATAAAAAAATAATTACAAGGTTGTTAATAGTCCAACAATAACTTGTAACCTAGATCTGTGTTTCCTGTATATTAGGCTTGTTTATTACATCTGGGCCGTGTTTTCTATGTCCACCTTTGTTTTATTTTTTTATTACATATTATTGAGGTTAGTTTTTATAGTAAATGCACGAATAATCTGTTGGTGGGGATTCAGTGTAGTGTCTGCTGCTCTTTCAGTGCTATCCATCAGCGCAGTCCTGCCTGGGAAGTGACGATGGTGCTGTTAGCGTTAGCATTTGAGCAGTAGTACTATCTACAAGGTGGAATTAAAATTATATCCAAAGTTGGTGTCACATATTTCAAAACCTGAGTGATAACTCTGATGAACACTATGCTTTAGACATTTGTGGTATATGCCACTAAAATCTAATGTTAGCAAAAGCTATTAAGGCTGTTAGCAAGATAGCCTACATGCTAAACCAGATCTTGAAACTTGGTTTAAAGCTTTGTGTATCCCCATAAAAAAATGGAAAAGACACTACTTCTTTGACAAAAAATGCAGAAGCATATTTAAAATGTATACATTAAAAAAATTAATTAATTAATTCTTCTTTAGTTTTATGAAACTGAATGAAAAAGCACATTTATATAACGTCTAATGAATTTGAACTACAGACTGTGAAAATGTGCTGTCCAAAAAATAAATAAATGCCTATTGCCCCTGGTCTGAAGCAACATGAGGCTTAATGTCTTGTATAGTTGCCAGTTTTATCCACATTACATGTTACACCTGTGGCTGTAATTTCACTCTCTGTGGTGCCTTGCAAGCCCTGAGCATTTTATGTAACCTATCCATGATAATTATCATGCACAGAAGAAAAACAAAACGGCAGTTAAGTTGAGCACTGTCCAGAGATGAATCATCATTAGTTATTAAGTAGACGTCTATGGAAAGGATTAATACACTTCAGGCAAGTTGTAAATGCCAAGTCTTATCAATAGGAATTAAAGTCACTGGTGTTCAAATATCTAGAGAAGATGTTGCTGTATGATGTATGGCCCATTCTGATACTTAGGTCATGATGATACTTATGTGATGTGTGCGGTCCATCTGTACTGCGGATGTTTATCTTTAATCCAGAGCAAATGAAGAATTAAATGAGATGTAGCCGCTATAACTTCACACTTCAACAACTCTTCCAAGTGCCGCAAAAATGTGTTCCATGGCAGCGTGTTCACCCCGAGACAAATAAAACCCCAGAGCGCCCTCACAACTCCCCTTCCTTCCTGCCAGGAGCTCAGTTACAGCCTCAAAGACACTGACGAAGAACAAACAAGCGCCGCGCCGTCCTCGTTCATCAGACCAGAGAAAGAGAGCGCACTTGAGCAGCCCTAAGTCACAGACGAGTGAATTTTGAAACCTCGTTTTAGTGACAGAATGAGTTGTCCGGTCCGCTGTAGTTTCATCTCACTGGAATCGCGAGGGGTTTTATGACAAAGGCAATTCCGTAGTGGGGACATGAACTCAGACTGGGAAAAACAGATCTCTGACAACTGTAGCTAAATCACAGAAGTTATTTTTGAAGTCACTTTTCAGTGAAACGACGTTCATTGCAAATTGTGTTGGGGTGGAAATTCTGGTTAGTCTGCTAGTTGGTACACACTGACACATCCTAACATCTATTGGATAGATTCATATAAAACCTATGGACATTCAGTGTCCCCAGGAGATGAAAGAGATTTTATCTCTTTTATCTATTTTATAAGTATATACACTCACTGGCCAGTTTCTTAGATACAGGTTTCTTGTAAAGGGTTCGAACCCCCTTTTGCCTTCAGAACTTCCTTAATTCTTCGTGGCATACTTTCAACAAGGTGTTGGAAACATTCCTCAGAGATTTTGGTCCATATTGACATGATAGCATCACACAGTTGCTGCAGATTTGTTGGCTGCACATCTATGATGAGAATCTCCCGTTCCACCTCATCCCAAATGTGCTCTATTGGACTGTGGAGGCCATTGGAGTACAGTGAACTCATTGTCATGTTCCAGACCTAGTTTGAGATGATATGAGCTTTGTGACTTGCTGCATTATCCTGCTGGAAGTAGCCTTCAGAAGATGGGTACAGTGTGGTCATAAAGGGATGGACATGGTCAGCAACAATACTCAGGCAGATTATAGCATTTAAACCATGCTCAGTTTGTACTAAGGGGCTCAAAGTGTGCCAAGAAAATATCCCCCACACCATTACACCACCACCACCAGACTTGCACCAACAACCATACTGCATTCAAAGTCACTTAAATTTTCTTTCTTCCCCATTCTTATACTTGGCTTGAACTTAAACAAGTTGTCTTGATCACCTCTACATGTCTAAATAGACTGAACTGCAGCCATGTGATTGGCTAATTAGCTATTTGTGTTAACAGGCAATTGAACAGGTGTACCTAATAAAGTGGCGAGTGAGTGAACATTATCTACTTTTAATATATTATTACCTGTAAACACCTGACATTAAGCTGTTACTAGAGGTAGCTAGCAAACTAAATTTCATTGTAACTTGTGTGCAATGGTTAAAGTTCTTAAGTCAAACCCCTGATCTTTCTGCCAACTTCTCAAAGAGGTTGATAACTAAACATCTCAAAAACCAGATCACAGTGATTGTCAGAATTTGGTTGAGTTGTGCATGTTCCCCTCAGGAGGAATTCTGACACTTGCAAAAAAGGCAAATAGCAAAAACAACAAAAATTGCTAGCAGCAGTCGGTCTGCTAGCATGCTAACATTTGCCCAAATAGAAAAAATAGCAAGAACTGATAGCAACGGTCAGTCTGTTGCTAACATTTGCAAAAATAGCAAACAGCCAAAATTACTAGCAACAGACTCACTGTTGATAGCATGCAAAAAATATCACCCCATTATTGCTACTATAACTATTACTGAGTTTTTGCCAAATCAGATTGTTTGTCCATGTCCCAGTAGCTAATGCTTTGTGCCATGGGCCAGTAAATGGAGACGTGTGCTGTTACCAAGCATGTGAGGAGTGTTTGAGTACTTTATGATTAAATGTTTTCAGTTTTGCTGGCATGTACGTCTCTACTATAATTGGTTCCGAATGTCTGAGTGTGACCTAATTATTGATACTCATGACACTGTTAATTAGCAAAACCAGCTAGGAGAAGTGAGAGAGATGAAAACACTCTTAACCTGGAATTAGTGTTGTAATCTAACATCACAACAAATCCCCTTGTTGTGCACAGATTCACATGACACACATTTCCCGTTCCCACGGCTTAAAACTATTTTGTTAACAACGTTCCCGCCGCATTAAGTGTTGTTTTGTGTCCCTCCCTGTAATCTCTATTATGACTTGTTGTTTAACTAAAATGACACCGTGCATGTGCCATTTAGTTTAGTGCATGTGGTGAAAGGATACTACTGAGAGCAGCGGCACGCACGGAGATGTTTCAGCACACGAAGGCTTGTAAAAAGAATCGTTGCTAAGTTTAAAGTGATGACATTCGCCTGTCAGCAGGTGAGTGTGAGCTCCATGAAAGCCACATGACCTTTTCACACAAAGCCCCGCTCTCCACTTAGAGAGAAGTGAAAGCGGTGGAGAAATTGCAAGAGGAAGAAAAATATTTCATTTAAGATTATGAACTCCGTATCAATGGTGGCTGCACAGCGACACCTGATTCTTAATAACATGATTTCTTCAAAGGTATTCAGCAAATCGCAGAGCATTTACATTTCAAAAGGAGAAAAATTGCTTTCATTTCACTCTCTCGGTATTCCCCCCACCCCTTCTAAAGGTGACTTTTATTTCCGAAAGTGTGTTTTTAAGAGTTTATCTTTAAGTGGGTTTGTCACCGAGTGATGTCACATCAGCAGATGTTTGGGACCGGTTCTGGAAATGTCCTTGGGAATCACTGCAAAGTAGCGACACAAATTGGTGCTTTTTACATAAATGAGTATTGGTTCAAACATTTATTTATTTATTTTTTTGGATGAGGTTCAAGGAGACACACGGGTACGTATTTTACACCACAGTTTTCAGCACAACGCTGTATAATGTCTCTTCTTAATGAGGATTTCTAAAAGGGGTCAGAGTCTGCTTGATCTAGCGGAGCCTATTCAACAGTCACATGTCATCTTTACATTATGCAGCCAGTTCCTGTATACGCGGCTGCCTCTGCGTTTGGCTTCGCGACATCTGTGCCGATTACATGCCGGCTCCCCAAGCCTGCGCCAGTCACCACACTTGAGTTCACAACACACTTTCAAACGAGAGGCACCACGGGTTCTGAACACACCTCTTGTGATTGCTTGGGGTTGGAGGAGGTGTTAAAGAGGAAAAAAAAAAAAGGGAATACATTTAAAGGAGTAATTAATCATCTTAATCACATGGATGCAATGCTCCACTTTGGTATTTGCCTCAAACGCCGCGAGCTGTTCATCAAAGCCAGCCATGTAGGTAATAACTTCCTCAGTGCTTTCACACCCTTCCTAAATTTGCATTTAGATCGCACGATGATTCCAGGCGAGCTCGTCGTAAGCGTCCGTTCATCCCTTTCTGAAGCTGCAGCCGTGCGGAATGCCATGCTATGTTGATACATAGCGATACAATAGCGGGTATATTAATACCAGTTGATTTATACCGTCTATTGCATGTTTCATCTGCAGAACAGGATTTCTGTTTTACCCACATGAAGTGCGTCTGGTGAGTGAGTCTTTGTGTGTACATTTCACCAACACAACATTTTCATTGTCCTTGATGAATACATTTAAACTGATTTTGACAGGTTGAAAGCTTTTACTGATAAAAGAGAAAAGAGAAGAGAAAATCTGGATCAAGGTTGAGTGAGTGGGGAACGTTGGCTGCGAGGTGAGAGATCTTGTCAAAAAAAAAAAAAAAGAGAAAAACACTTTTATAAAATAAATAATGACACGTTCGCTATAAAGAGAAGCAAGCAGCTGCTTGGAGCAGGCAGTCGACAGGGAAATCACCACTTTTAATTTCATCTCCGCCAGTTAAACACATGCGCCTCACTTCCTCTTTTCTCCTCGCACTCGCGGCGAGCCACACTGGGGACCCTGTGCTGTTTTGGGTCGTTACAGAAGGTCACATTCATGGACCAGTGCCAGTTTAAGGATTGTGCCGGGGAGTTAGGTGAAAATAGGCTGATGTACTCCTGTTTGGAAACACGTGTTTTCACTCATGCTTTCTTTTGTTCTCATCAAGCGGTGTTCTCAAGGTTAAAGAGCGAGTTGGAGAGTGGAGCTCTCCAAAGTAGCCGCAAAGCTAGTCAGGGCTAGTATCTATCAGACTGCTCAGAGTATAGCCAACGGAGTTAAGTGAATCATAATATCCAAAATACCCCACATTTATCACAAACTTTCAATTAAAAATTAATTTTAAAATGTCCAAATGTTGATTGGACGTCACAGATCAGCATTAAGCATCATGCTTTTGTAGCTTATTGTATTTCCTCCATGTACAATGTTAGCTCGGCAGTTTGCTGCTGTCAGGTCCATTCATGAGCATCTGCGGCCCTAGTTTTGGCAAAAAAGTCAGACTTGTCTTGGCAACTTTAAGTCCGATTTTGAGAGTTTTGGGGAGTGAGACCACTAGCTGGTCAGCTTGATGAACCAGGAAGTGAAAAGGAAGTGACCGACTTCTCTTGTTATTTGCGAATGAAGCAAGTCATGCAAATGTTTGTACTGTATCTCTTAACTTCCTCAGGTAACCCTTCCTCCTGAGTTCCATCTTTATTAATCCATTAAAAGTGGAAATGTGGTACTATCAACATCGCCGTGTCATGTAGCTGCATTTCGTAGACACATGGGTCCATGTTTTGTTCTCATTGTTGATCCCCGAGTTTGTTTTTTATCTGAAACATCAGAATTTCTTCTCGGGCTCTTCCTAGGTTTTACTGGTACAGACTCTACCATCCTTATAGCTTCTGTAGCCTAATTTGTCTCTGTCTCTTTTGTTGTTTGCCTCTACCCCAGCTTTAGCCCTAGATTTTATCTAATAATTTAATTTGAAATCCGTATGTCTCTGTGTACTTCAGTTATTTAGTCCTTGGCATTGCTGGCAATCTTTCAATTTAAGCTGCACAAAAACATTGGGTTTTTAAATTTGGATACTTAACAAGACTCAAAAATGGCAAAATAGAGGCAATTGGACATATTTACAGATGAGAATAAGATGCCATAAAACCAGCCTGTTTTTGTTGTTGCCACACGGCCTGCTACTATCCGAATACTGACTCGCTCTTAACGTATAGATAAAATAGCATACTGACACACAATGCGACCTCTTCGTGCGGTATGGAACATTGTTCCCCAACAAACTGCATGAAAACGTTGCTGCAGTTCAGGATTTGCATTTGATGGCGCTGCGATATGATGTGAAAACCAATCCTGCAGAGTCTGAGTCACTGCGGTCCTCAATGTGATTTAGCCACTTCATTTGCATAGGTTAATTTCAAACAGCACCTCAAATTAGGCTTGAAAGGATAATTACTTAATCTTGCCGCTCCTCTCCCCTTCACTCCCCCTGTTTCCTACCTCACTGCTGTATCTTTTTTCCACCCAGGTTATGTAAATGTATCTTCCAACATCTACCTTCTCTGGCATCTGGTTTCACGCATAGGCCAATCCATTCCCTGCCTCTGTTCTCCCTCCCTCATAATATTGGTAGGACATTTCTTTAATTCACTCCCACTCGTGCACCCTTGAGTAAATTGCCTACGCAAAGTCGGATCGTTTTCACAATATACCTGAAGCCATCAGCTGGGATGTGACAGCACAAGGGCAACTTCATTTCCATTCGGTGCTGAACATTCTGCATGCACACGTGCACGTGCGGAGCCACCAGGCAAGTCAACTTGGCTGAGGTCAGTGACCGTAATTATCTTTCTTTGAGCAATAGTCATGTAACATTTAGTTTCTTTTGAGGACATCCGACATGTGTGTTATGCAAGGCAAAGCACTCCTCCAAGCTCAGACCACAAGGAGGAAATAGAAATACAATGGATTTCATTAGAGTGAGGGTTAGGGTCAGGGGTTTTCACTGGACTTACTTCATCACACAGGTTTTTTGAGCTGGTCTTGACGTTAACAAGCTTACGTGTAAAACAGAAACACAACAGCACGAATGTCTGAAGGCTGACAAGTTCATTGTGTTGGCGAGAAATAGATTTGAACTTTGAGAGTTCTTCGGTAACCTCTTTACAACACTGAGCTGACGTTTTAGATGGATGAGGGAATGCTAAAAGATCAGGACCTTTTATGTAATAAGACTTGTCATATAATAATTATTAAAAAGTCAGTTTTTTCTCGAGACTGCTTGTAAGAAGACAAATTCTTGTCTTTGTCTTTTTGTTCTCATCGGAATTCGAGTGTGTGGCTCCCACACTTGCAGTCCTGTCCTGTACCGGCCCTGTGTTGTGAATCATAAATCGTGAACTTTTATCATTCAGGCTGAAGACCACCAACAGGTAGCCACATCAAGGCCTCCCGCCCGGCTCCCTTCATCTAAAAGCCCTGAAGTCCAGTCCTGTGTCAGTGAAAGATAGAGGAATGAAAGTGTGACTATTTCACCATGTAGGAATCGCAGAAACCAGGTGTGCCCGGCTGTGTCGTGGCATTTTAACTTCTGGAAAAACTTCTCAGCAAGTTGAGCATTGTACTTTTAAGTTTAAGGCCAGTTCTGTGCAGGTCCTGCACAGCCCAGTGTCAACATTAGTCAACGCATGAGTAAACTTTCGTCATTTTCTGATTAGCGTGCTTCTGGGGTTCGCTGGCCATACGGTTGCCTTGGCAATTAAAAAAAGTCTGACGGTGTCAGTACTTAAATCACTGCATGGTTTCTTTTTGTCTAGTAACACAGCGTTGATACCTCTATCTTATGACAGAGAGGACACTGTGCAGTCCTCTAGGCTCTGTTGTTACCGACATGTCTTAGAAAGTCTCAGCACTAGGACTGATCCCTTGACTCAATGAAGAGTAGGCACAGTACTTGTAAAAAGCTACCAAAAAAAATCAGCAATAAAACAGAACTCTTGACATTACTTTTAGTTATTACTGTAGTTAAAAGTAGGATTTCAAATAAGTTTGAATTTTACTTAAGCTCCATATTACTGTAAATATTTCATACTGTATATTTCATATTTACCACTTCCTGTTTCAACTAATTAAGCACAGATCACACTTATTGTTTCTCGCACCTGTTTCTTACACGTTTCAAAGTATGCACAGCTACTGAGATCCTCACATACACATTAACTGCATAAGATGCTGCTATTATAACGTGGCACCCTTTACTATTTCTGTTCATCAGACTATGATGTGTTTATGTATGCAAAAGAAAAATTAGTTCTGCAACGACCAAATCCTAGTTGCTGCTCGCATTCTCTTTAGGCCTCCCTCACAGACCACGGCCCCTTCCTGTAATCTAAATGTATAACCGTTTGCCAGAAAGGATTCCTCGGTGTGCGTCTGAATAAATAAACAAGTAAAAAGCTGCAGTTTTTTAGGAATACCATTAAAAATAAAGCATTGTCACTGAATTAAGCATTTGGCGCATGACAGCTTTTACACAGATTAAATGTAATTTGTATTCCGTATTCATTCGGTGGTCTCGAGGTGATTTGACACTGAACGCGTTGGTTTACCATTTAAGCTAAACTTTAAAGCTGAGGAACTGGCACTGGCTTCGTTCCCCAGGTGTCTTCGAACATGATTAGTGACCTGGACAACGGAGAGATGGATGCACGCCTCGCGCAGAGCTGCTCCTTCATTCTATTAGCCAGCCAATTTTTTCTCCACCATTCGCCAACCCTCACATCAGTCGAAAGTCCACTCGTTATGTCAACTCAGTGCGCGGTACGGCCGCGTGTCTCCAAAACAAATGAACCGGTGAGTTATTTTTGGTCTTTGAAAAAAAAAAAAAAAGAGAGAGAGAGACAGAGAGAAAAAAGGGAGTGAGTCTGAGGATGAGGGACAGTGAGAGAAAACGACTGCGCCTCCCACTCACCAGAAAATGAGCATTGTGTGTTTTAACCCAGGGACATAAGTCAGCAGTTTAGCGGGCAAACATCACGATGAGCCACCTGCAGGTCTCCCAGCTAATACTGTCATTACTGGGTTGATATACACTTTATCACTTGCCACCCCCACAGACACCATCTGTCCCAGAAGACACAAACACACATGTAATCACCCAAAGACACGCGGCCCCTGCAATGCTTTGGTCAGAAATTAAATCTTGATCACAGTTTTTCAAAGGGGGAAAAAAAGCAGTTTAGATTTTATCACCATTAGGAAACATTTTATCTGTTTCCTGGTTACTACCCTACATTTAGTCCCAGTATTCTTTTTGCCTTCCTGTGTCCTTCAACAAGCCAGTCTCTTGCATCATGGCCGCGCCCGCTGTCTGGCTGGAAGGCCAGACCTCTAGGATGCCCGGCTTGTTGGAGTGCCACTTAGCCTCGTCAGGGTGCCGCTCCTGTTTGCCACATATGTATGTGCGCTACCCACTTTGCAATCAGACTTTTTGCTTGTCCAGACCCTGAGCGCAGGTGGTCCATACAAAGCCCTTCATCAGGAGACAAGATGGAACCCAACTCCTGAAAATGGCCCGTGCTGTAACCAGAATGGTTTTGTGTGCCCAGAGAATAGCAACGGTCATTTCAATTTGGGGCATAATAACACGGCCGTCTGTGGTGTCTTGTGATGCTGCCGCTTTAAGCGGCTCTGGTCGTACGCGGCTCGATTGAAACCCCGCATATAGCACGTTGTGGCTATTTTTAAGGTAATGTTTGTCCTCTGAAAGATGATGAATTCCCATATTCTGCTGTCTCTTTCTCATTTCTCTGGTGACTGACAACGCGCCTCATCCGCAAACCACCCACGGACCACAAATAAATGAATTCTCTGTGGTAAATATGAGTAATACGACCAGTTTGAGGGTGCTGACAACTCCACTCGTCAGAAATTAGGTTGAGTGTATTTGGTATATGTGTGAGACAGTAGTTTGTAGTTTCAAACCTACAATTGTGATCTGCTAACTCTATAACTGTTGACCTACAGTCTTGATTAATGAGTCCACAATTTCAAAGTAAATCTAGTCATTTCGTCTCTCTCTCCCTTACAGACCAATACAATAGCCATCAATAACTCCCTGCTGAGCTATGCAGCTCTGAGTTCTTTGATCCACTTTGGAGATTATGGATTACATGTCAAACAATGTTTTGCACATTATTCCTCTCCTCTCTGACCTGCAATCAAGGTGAACTGCAGTTTGGAACTCGAGGTAAAACAGAGGAGTAGAAAATGGAAGAGAAATGACCTTGTGAAAAAAAAAAGGTATTAAAAAAAAACAGCCTTTTACAAAAAGGAAAACTTAAAAGAAAAGAAAGCTAATCAATACGTGGTGATTCGGAGCGCTAATTCAAATGCAAATATCCGCCTCAGATGTCATGGCTCAGTGCACGTGCTCAGGAACCGAGGAGAAAAAAAGAACCTGTGCGAGGGAGAAGCCATAAAATTATGGCATCGGAAAAACAAGTGCTCTGACCACCAGGGTAATTAGTCAAACAGACCTTTCTCCTCATCAAAGAGGGCCAGCGGCCATGACTCTGCTGCCACATTATCAGCCTCGCCTTTGTCCTCAGAGGTAAACAAGCAAACTAAGGCCAGACAACATCAAAACCAAACTCCAGAAATCCCTGCCTCTAACGAATAGAGAGCCACAGGGAGGCTTTTCTCTATCAGGTATGCAAACAGGGTAATTTGGAAGCAAACAACAAATTAAAGCAGATAAAATGGCTGCTACGGTGACACTTTCCGTTTGCAGTCAGTGTGTTTAAATAGATCCGGTAGCCTCTAATAAGATTTAGCATTTTCCACACATGATCTAAGGAGTGGAGATAGGTTCAGTCTGTTTTTACTGTAAATCGTGTTCGATTACCAGTCAAAGGACAGGTTCCATATCAGAGGCTCGGAGGAATAATCAAGCCACAGAAGGAGTGTTTATGATAAGACACTTAAACGCATCGCATCGCTTCAAGGCTTACTTGAAGCTGACCCTCTTTTCCGCAGTTTAGCCTCAGCGGATGCCCCCCTCTGCACTTCAAACATAAGTCTGAATGAGCACTTCAGAGGAAGTCACCTTGTCTTGTGTGCACTCTTGAAGGTGAAGAAGGTCACGGCAGAAAGCACAAACTTGAGGCGAGTTTTTTCTCATTTACAGGAGGCAGTTGAGATGGAAATGACACAGGAGGTGTCAAGGAGGAAATGTATTGCTCTGATTAAGAGCTTAGCTCACTTTTATGAACCTGTGAAACACTTCATTTAGATGTATTAATTAATTCTGTAGGTGTATTTAAAGTGAAAGTTCTTAGGGAAATACCATTATTTACATGTTCTCCCTGTGTCTGCGTGGGTTTTCTCCAGGTACTCCGGCTTCCTCCCACTATCCAAAGACATGCTCATTAGGTTATTGGCCAAGGTGTGAGTGTGAATGGTTATCTGTCTCTCTGTGTTAGCAACTGACAACCAGCTGTCCACACTGTACCCCGCCTATAGCCCAATGACAGCTTGGATACAGTAGATGCTATGTGTTAAGGCTCCTTTAAGGTACTGTGGGACAAAGACACCATAACGTACACACATAGCCAACATAGCACTTACATCATAGCCTACGCCTGTGGGAGCCATTTATACTTGTGCGCTCATCAGCCTGGCTCATTCTGTAAAAATGACATCAAAAAGCTAGTTGGCAGTGTCTCTTTTTTTTTTGGCTAATTTGTCTAATTTCCTCTACTCCCTGCTTCACTTTCAACTTCCTGTTTCACTTTCAAATATGGCGACTGAAAGTTTCGACTAAGACGAGTCGTGGGAATGTTTGCATCTCCGTACCTCCTCAGTTGACCTTTCCTTAGAGATGGAGAAGCAGCCAGAAATACAGTACAAAACTGAAAACACGCTACTACCAAGCAGCTTAGTGTTTGGGCTGTTGCCGTGGCTACAGTGACAAACTGACGCCTAAAAAGCCCTTTAGCTTGTTTCTTGCTGCTCGGCTAGCTAGTTTGCCCACGGTTAGAAATAGTCAGGAAAATACAAAATAAAAACATCTTTATGAATGTGGTGTTTGAGATGTATCAGATATTCTTGGTAGCAGTAGTGAATTCATTGCAAATGTATGAGCCTGTTGTCACAGATGTAGCATTTTAAGTTCCAATCCAATGATATATTTGTACAAGCCTAATAATTGTTTAACAGATGACAACTAACATTGTTGTGCAACACATGCTATCTAATATACCCAAGCTTTTTAGCCCACTCCCTCATCATCATAATTAGTACTTCTGAAGCTGCCGGCTGCCAGCTTGTTTGCACATGCTGGTCATTTAAACAGTTTTTTTCTCTGTCCTCGTGCTCTGAGTCGAACACTTCGGCAGTGCTCCTCGCGTTCGTCATCACCGGTGGAGTCTGCGCGGGCACCTGTAAGCCTGCCCTGGGTATACTCACAGGATTAACCCCAATAAGGTGCAAGATGGTGGAGAGACTGGCTGTGGGAGCATGTGTATATTTACTCGCACTCTACGCCACTCCAGCAATGCATTCACCTGAAGCACAGGGAAAATAGCCGAGCATATGTCTGCTTGTTTTTCTTTCTTTCTTTTTTTTTATCTGCACATGTTCAGCTTCCCTTTTCTTTTCCTGTTTTTTGTTCGCTGTCAATGACAAACCTGGGCTTTGGGATGCTGTAATCCCTTTATTAGGCTGCAGCTGGACTTCTGCTGTGGTTTTGGGGGAGCAGGTCTGTGTCTGAGTGTGAATAAGCCACCACCATTTCCAGAGTCTAATCTTTCAGTGCATGAAATCACAGTTTGGCAAATTTACCTTTATTTATTTATTAGTTTTTTTTAGATCATACATAACTAAACCCAGAAATATAGAGCCATTGTTTTCTGTTATGACAATAAGAAAGCAATGAGATAAAAGGGTGAAAGGTACAAGAGACTTTGCTCATACCGCTGAAGCTACTGAGAATAATCACATTAATCTGCAGCTCTCCACGGCTTTATGGAGATTTATGGTGAGTTGGAGCTCATTGCTTATCCTTATGCCCAAGGTGTTATTTCCAGCTACATCAGATAAAATGCACTAAAACCCATTGTATGCTTCCTGATCAACTACGGCAAATGACAGCCGGACACAGTAATATTGAGTTAGCTGGTGAGTATCTGTGATAACGTTTTTAATTTCGGCCATTGGTTTTCAATTTATTTCCACTGCATGTTAAAATGAAGAGCTCTTGATTCAGTGTCATAATTCATAACAATGGCAAAGACGGGCTGAACATTGGTTATGGCAATGGTTGTGCACATTGGATGAAGTTCAAATTTTTCGAGTCGGTCAGAACATTGGTTACAAAAAATGGTGTGTAATATAAGCATATGGTAGATTTGTCTGGTACAAATTTAGGCCAAAATACTCATGACCTTTGAAGCATATAAGGTTGAACTGTGTCAGTGCCGTCATTCAAGGCAGAATATGAGCCATATGTGAACTGTGGATGTGAGTCATACAAGGGCAATATAAGGTTGACCTGTTGGTGAGTTCTGGTAGCTACACTCGCCCTGAGTCAACGGTGTCAGTCAGGGTAAAATGTGGGCCACATCTGGGAAAAACAATAACTGCTGCGTGGTGTAAAGTTGACAGGATTTGAACACTGTGCTGTGGTTTTGTAATAATCTCCCCTACCTTTCTACATGTTATTGCTTTTTTTTTTTTTTTTTCTCACAGCAAAACACGACTTTACCAACACATCAAGGCCATGTGGCCACCAAGGGACTTAGCCCGAGACCCCATCTCCATAAATTACCCAGATGATGGAGCACGTAAGCACGGTTGTTAAAAACTGTAAGTGAATTAAATTGGGAAGAGACAGGTGGTATACAAGTGTGGAGAGGGTTTGGCGTGTTGGTGAGGAATACAAAGAAATGTAGCTGGTTGTTGGATGGGGGATGCCAGTGGTGGTTGGTTACACTGATACGCCCACATGGATCTGTCCAGGGGATTGGGATCAGATACTTCATTTGAGCAAAGCCACGCTACATCAAAGACATTCAAATGAAGTAGTCTTCTATTGCAAATTAAGCTCCAGGGGTGTGTGTGTGTGTGTGTGTGTGCGAGAGTGTGTGTGCGTCTGTGTATGTGTGTTTGTACAACTGTGTTTTGAGAGGGGTGAGCAAGTGACAAAGGAGGAAGACGAAAAATCAAGGGATGAATAGGTTGAAAGAAAGGTGTGTAGGACTAAGCTCTTTATCCGTATCTAAAAGATCTATAAGAAGTGTACACACTCGATGCCTGTGCACAAATCTCTGTAAGATATTGAGCAACAGTAAGCAAGGCATGGCTGTGTGAAGATATACAGCACTTTGACGTGGAATGCTCAGGAGGGAACATGGAGATTTCACAGTAAAACGCTTTGACAGGGAGACGTGTTTTAGTCTACAACTGAAGAACATTCTCATTCATACCTACTGGGGCTTTGGAGTCAACATTTTTTCATTGACGACTACAATCGCAGATATTTAAAGCACCTCATCATGTCAGTACTGTCACATAGCCACCACATTATGACCACTGACAGGAGAAGTAAATTGCGCTGACCATCTTAATGCAGTAAAATCTTCTGCTGGCATTCGACTGGATGTTAAGCCCTTTTCGCATCGAATGGAAAACCTGGCTCGGCTCAACTTCAATGTGAACAGGAATGCTGCGTCAACCCACTAATTTACACAATGACATGGATGAACCTGCCTGCCACATTCTGATTTTGTCATTGGACGGCCTGTTAGACTATATCTTTGTAGAAGCTCAAGGGTGGCGAGCAGCTCAAACACAGAGCAAGGTTTTGCTCTACTCCTATAAGAGGGGGTCAGAAGAGCAGAGATTTTTGTCCATTTTTTCAATCAAACAAATCAAATGTGTTGTTACATGATGATTAATGGAAGCGTATAGGTGAATTACCCCTACCTCATGTTTGGGAAATCACACCTTGATATGGACTGCGCATATGTGGCTGTGTTTTTTAACAATCATGGCAAGACCGTGAGATCCGTGTTGCTCTGCATCCTTGGAGAAGAGGAGATTCGACGCACTTAAATGTGCAATGATGACGTTGTCGACGCAATGACATATGAGAGAAAACAGGCACTCAGTTCTCACAGTGGGAGGTCAGACCGGGGACTCCTGGTGTTATGAAAGCACACCAAATGCGGGGCGACCCAGGTCTAAAAATCCTGTGTCAACCCAGTATTTTCGATATGAAAGGGGTATTAGATGTGTACCACAAACAGACCAGGCACCCCCACCCTGCAGCACAACTTTGGGGGACACACACAAAAATGGTTTAGAAACAACTAAGAAAACAGCACAAGGTGTTGACCTGCCCTCCAAATTCACTCGATCCAAAACTGATCAAGCCTCTCCCCTCCACCCATAGGACCCAAAGTCCCCTGCTAACAACATCTTGTTACCAGACACCCTCAGAAGGCCCATGTCCATTCTCTGATGAACTGTTTTGGAGGCACACTGGAGAACTACACACCATTAGGAAGGTGGTCATAATGTTATGCCTGATCGGCATACACCACTATACTTGGCTTTAAAGCACTGCCGTGGTGTAATTGGGTCTTCAATTAACTCAGAGTGTGTATTTAATGTCGAGGAGGCGGGACCGGGAAGAGTCTTTTTGTGGCAAAGTAATTTCCCCATTCCTGCCGCTGTCTCTCCCACTGCCTCTACGACAGATCAATAAGCTTTTAATTGATCAGGTCTGACTCATGCAAGAAGTCTTGAGCATTTTTTGTGTGCAGGGAACTTGAGGGCACACTCAAGTGTAGCTAGGATAAAGGGTATTCATAAACTTTTATGCAACAAATCTGGACATAAAAGGCAGTCATTTTACATCTTATTTTAGCCAGATGTGTTGATCCTGGTCAGTTTGTAGTAGAGGAGGACAGGACATTTGTCTTTTTTATTGGTGTATTAAAACCATTTCATCCAGAAAAAAAGGCTTTTTCATTATTAACCACATTGTTCAGTGGCCCTTCAGTATATTAGCATATTCAAGGGAGGCCTTAAGCAGGGGGGCAATCTGCTATAACATTTTTGCTGAGTGTGTAATACAGAATATGCTCCTGCATTTATTTATTTATTTTTTTTATCTGCGTTTTCAAAGCAAAATTTCCACTAAATAGGACAGTAATAAATGTGTTTGGGGTGTAGGTACATGACAGTAGAGAGAAGCTTAAACTCCAAATTTTTTTCCCTGCTGTAAATGTTTATTTCCTTCCAAAAAGATTAAAAATAAATAAGGAAACTGTTCTGACTGGCACCCAGCGTGGCTAATGCGCCTTAATCTCGTGAGGAAAAACAGCGTCTCCTCGTCGCATGTGACGAACGTCCGACCGTCCGGAAACTTCCTGCGCGGCGGCGTTCGCGCACAGGTAATACCATCCCGTCACAGCTTTTGCGCCTTCAAAGCGATGCCACTATCTTGTTTCAACAGAGACAATCGCGGGATTTCAAAGGATGCTGCTGGAACGTCTACGCGCACACGCGCGCACAAAGCAAATCCTTACATTTCTTACTGGAAGTTAGAGAGGAATTTTAGGTGCTTGAGGAATGCACCTCTGCGGTTTGGACCTGTAGATAAAACCAGCCAAGGAACTAATCTTTTAGTAATTTACACAAAACCTTTTTACTGCTGGCGAGCATCTCCCAGCACGATTAGCAAAAGGATTTATTTTTATATTCGCCAAGCTGGGAATTAATATTTAAGTCCCCCTGGTAACAGCATTGTGTCATTTCGAAGCTGATAAGTGTATGGATGTGTCTATGAGATTACTCTCCAGTTGCACGTGGCGCGAAGGAGGTAATCGTCTTCTGTTTAGTAGATTTATTGTTCCATTTGTGCTTTTTCTTAATGAGAAGCATCCGGATAAAGGAGCGTCCTCACATTTTACTGGCCTTTGTGGGGTGTATTAAAGACCTCACGGACACCTCCCCACAGAGAGGTGGGGACCTTGTAGCTCTGTTATCTGCTCCAGCAAACAGGAGGCTTCCATCGGAAGCTTTTTAGACATGCATTAAAAGCAAACACGAGCCGCACACAAAATACTGATTAGACGGAAGGTCATAAACAGGTTAGCGTACCTGTGTTTGCTAAATTAACATCTTAAGATCGCTTGTTCTTGCTCTCGTCCACGGTGAGTACACTCTCCCGGAGTCCCCCAAAGTTGTGCTGATAATAAGAAGGAAAAGACACGTCTTTCAGAGAGATGTGAGACACGGAGTTGATGGAAATTAGCTTCAGGCATGGCGCATATATGTGCTGATGACGGCAATTTGAGTATTTCTGCATGTATTGTTGCCTATATGTCATTTGGACACTTTTGTATATTGTGGGCCTGAGGCATACAGATTGACTTATAGCATGATGCGCGTGTTTGGCATACTTTATAAAGACACAATAGAAGAGCTATTTCAAATTATTTTAAGACCGGATTGCTTCACTGTCCATACACTGTTGCAACTAAAGTTTCCGGCCTGAACCAGATTTTACTGATCTACAGAGTGGAATGCTTTTGGTCTGTGGTCCTGCCTCTACCAACCTGCCCAGTGTTCATTTCTTACAGTTGTCCATTCCTACCCAGTGTTAAGCGTCGTTCCCTGCTTATGATAACCCATATAGACCCCTTCATGGACTATGTCGCTGTGAAGTCATGACATGAGTTGGAGGCAAAACAGAGGGAAGCTTGAGGTGAACACTGTCACTTTCAACCATGAAAATGTCATCTTGCTGTATGTTTGGGGGCCAAAACCGAAAAATCAAAAACACCAAGTTTTATCACACATCAGCCACTGCCAGTAGTAGACAACTTTGGTTTGGCTTCGGCGATTAAAAGAAAGATTTGAGTGAGACAATCAACAACACACACACTTCATATCAGGTCAGATTAATATGTAATGCATCATCAGTTTCAGCCTGGATAACGTTATGGGTTAGAATAAACCATGACTGAAATAACGTTAAGTTAATGCTTATTTGGAGGATCCTTGTTACATGTTAATCCTAATGCTAACTGCAATCTTAACGCAATCTTAACGCATTAATTAATTAATTAATCTTAATTAACGCGTTAAAGTCCCGGCCCTAATAAAGACAGACCCTCTGTGTTTGTGTGGGCAGAAGTCATTATTTAAATTTTTCTATTACACATGTCCATCCAAGACATTGTTATGGGCATCTCATGATTTGTATGCCTTCAATTTTTTTGTTCATGCAGATGCTGATGTGTTTGTCAATTAGGTCCATGTAAATGCGTAAATGTCTGCCCATGTATGGTGGGCTGTCCTGTCAAATCATCTATCACTCACTGGATGGATGATTTGACAAATTACGTTAAGTTAATAATTATTTAGGGGATTCTTGTAACACGTTAATGCTAATGCTAACTGTGAGATAATGCAATGTTACTCGTGTGTTTCACAGGTGTCCAAGTAGAAGTTGCGTTTACCATGTTACCCTCCACAGTGGTTCCACTTATATCTTGTAATATCTTTGTTGGAGAAGCTTCACTTGATAAAGACAGCCCCTCTGTGTCCCCTTTTAGTCACAACGTCCATCCAGTGAATGAGAGTGTAGGGGTCAGTGAATAAGGTCCCATCGCTCAGAGTCAACTTTTTAAAATAACACTCATGGCCCATTCTTGCTAAAACTGTCCACTGAAATATGCTACCCGCCGTTTCCAAGCTGTAGTGTTTGAGATCTTTTGTTTCCAGTTAAGCCCCGTCCCTGAAATTACATCACATTGTCTACAAACCATGAAGAGGTCTATACTGACACATCATGCCAGTCGTCTCACCAGAAACACTGTAGTTGTCTGGCTCTGTCCTTTGTGGTCACAATAACTTTATGATCCACTCAACTTTTTCACATTTCATAATACTGTGAATTGTAGCCCTGTCCATCCTTTTTTATTCATTATCAGTCCCCATCCGTCATTTAGTCCGGAGGCCAAATACACCACAATTTGATCTCAAGTGGGCCGGACCAGTGGCATAACAGCATGATAACCTAAAAATAATAACAACTACAAATTGTTATGTTTGTTTTAGTGCATAGAAGAAAAAGTACATTATGAAAATGTTCAACTATCATTGTTGAACTATCATTTTAAAAAAACCTTTTATGAACAACCTCAGTATTTTTTTTTAGGAAAATAAGTGGAATTTTGCATTCCTGGCATCTGCTGTTTAGTTCTGGGTCTCACTGTGTTTTGTTGCCAACTCTTTTTAAAACAGTGTGGACCCTAGTGGATAGCAGTTACTTTCATGGAATAAATTGCAGCTAATGTCTTTATCTTGTACTTTGTAAATTCATCCTGTGGGCCTGACTGGAGCTGCTGACGGGCCAATTTTTGGCCCCCAGGCCTCATGCTTGACAACCCTGATCTAGTATCATGTAATATGGTTGTGTGGAGCAGCTTGAGATAGTTTTTTTTATTTTTTATAACACCTAAATTGAATGAAATCCTAGTTTCAAAGTTTTGACTTATATTATCAGTTACGATTATATTCACAGCACTAGGACAAGTGTGAAGACACAACGATGAAACAGACATGTAGTATTATTAGTTTTTGTCACCGTCAGGAGCCATAAACCCACAGCCATGTTGTCCAGACAGGAGGCAGAAAAAAGCAGGTTGCAGGCTGGGCTCTGTGGGTCTCTGTTGTGATAGTGTAGAATTATGACACCTCCGCTCCTCATTAGTGGAAAAGTAATTGTGCATTTACGAGTAAACGTATAAAAAGTCTTGTTAGCAAGGTCGGGCAACAGGTGTGTGTTCCGCGACTGAAATATCCGTCTGAACAAAGGATCAAGACACGAATTAAACGCGATTCACAATTCACGCATACGCGGACAATGGCTCCAAGAAGTAAACAGAAATTTCCTACACCCACACCAGGAACAAAGAACTAATGAGTGTAATTTCCAGTAGACACATTCACTTCCAAGAATACTTTACCGTTCAATTCCTGCAGGTCACATGTAAACAACGATCCGTGATAATGTTTCACAGACCTGTTGCATATTAACCTGTGAGTCATACGGCCCCGTTCTGCCTCCATTGGAATCATGGCGACTCTGAAGAGTAGTCAAATGTGCGGAGAAGAGGATAAAGTGCATATTATCTTGGTTTTCGACTCATAGCTCATACTGCATGTTTCAAATTTAGTGGAGAGCGTAGTCAGCTGTTAAATGCAGGGTTAACAAGCAGCAGTAGCTGGTTGTAACGCCCCATTAGTCTTTTAGAATTGAAGAAGCTACTTGGATGAGGGCAGGCACATCCTCAAGAAAGCCTACAAGTCAAGTTGGGCTGTTTTTGCCCGGTCAGATTTGTCTCAGCAAATATTTTACGATTCTCCCTTCTCCTCTCCAACAATTTTACACGTAAATTTCATTTATTTATTTTTATTCATGTCAGACAGTCCGTGCAAAAACATCGGTGGAAGAAATGTGTTCTGTGACTGTGGAGGAGCTTTATGAACAGGGTTATTCTCGGTTATTGGGCAGGCTGCAGCATTTTTAAAGCGAGACTTATTTTAAGGGCTCCGCCACCTTTACGGAAGTGCTACACTAAAATGTCCGCATTTAATTTCTAATAAACCGGGAATTACCTGCACTCGCACTGCAACCTGAGAACGTCTTAAGGTTTAGAGGATGAAGGGATGTAAACCAGTCGGCAGCAGCTTTTGTTGCTGTGATTGAAGCAGCGCCACATACTGCACTCCTCCACGCCAGGGGCAACTCATAAAGTGCTTTAAAATAATAAAAGCATTTAAAGTGGCTATTAAAGTCAATGTCGCTTCAGATTAACACATGCTTCTTTGTGTGTGTGTGTGTGTGTGTGTGTGTGTGTGTGTGTGTGTGCGCACGTTACTTGAAGCAGGCAGGATGCTTCATTTATTAAACACGCTTCCAGTGTCCGTTGATCTGGCGATAAAAAGCTACGGATAGATGAAGTTACGCGCACGTGCACACACACAAAACAACACAACCGCGTTTTAATTGTGAGTAAATTAGCGCGTTTGTACGGCTGAGTGGGTCACAGTTATCTCCCTGTTTGTCGATGGCGGTGGGCGGGTTATGGACTCTCAGATGAGGCCTGGCTGTGGTGGTAGTAGTGGTGGTAGCTAGTGATGTTCGATGCCACCGATTTCCTTTCCGATACGATACCGTGTGAAATTCAGGCTGGTATCGGCGATACCGCATAAATACACCCTAATGTGTCTGGAAAACCTATAAAGAGTGGTGTATTTCAGATCATTCATAAAGAATACAAGATCAGGGTCATTTATTTAACTCTGAAGTACATTGAGGTATCAGCATCATTTATTATACAGCGAGCTAATACAGCAACAGAAAAACCAAAGGACACAATCATACAAAATACAATGAAAATGCTGTTTCAAACACTAAAAAAAGGAATAATAGTAGTAGTAGTAGAGGTAAAATAATAAGACGATTAAAATAAATGACTGCTTAATTATTAAGAACTACTATAAAATGATCTTAATTCTGACCCTGTTCTCTCCTCTTCTGTCCTCCTCATCATAAATGCCTCATATTCTGTGTTGTGGTTTAACCTGAGGTGTTTCACAAGGTTTATTGTGTTGCCACAACTCAATAGTTTAGTTTCTTTCCACTGTGTTCCTTCATTACCTCCAATGAGTAAAAGTATCGATATTTTGATTTGAGAACCGATTTGAGAGCATAAAGAACTGGTATCGGAAGTATTGATATTTCAATATCCATCACATCACTAGTGGCAGCGGTTGGACACTTTGACACCATGTGCGAATTTCTACGCTGCACACGTTAGCTGATGGCAGGCCAAACAGAGAGGTAGTTAAGTTCGACACAAATTCTGCAATAAGTCTGCCAAGACTATCATCATCTTTCTCTTTCCATCTATTCCATTTAACTCCCTCCCCTCAAAGTTCCCTCTATTTAGCCACAACCCTTCCTCCTGCCCACTCCTATATTCCAAGTAGCTGCAAATATGGCCTCCTAAACCCTCCCCTCCCTCCACCTTTACTTTCTAAATCTCCTTTATCAGACACCTTTATATTCCTTCTATCTCATTCCCGTGCCTGTGTATTACTTATTTCAGGCTCTTCCTGATATATGGATCCATTGCACTTGCCGGAGTCTGACAAATAGGGGACGCGCCGCTTCCCTCCACAAATCATCACTCTCATGTTCCGCGGTGACACAGAGGGTGGAGATAAACGCGGCTCTGACACGTACTGTACGCGAACATACAAATTTAGCGGCGCGAGCATGTTTTTTTTTCTTGGCAGCCACGTGTACGTCCGTGTGAAAATGTGTGGAAGTGAACCGCACGCTTTCTTATCTGTGGTGTAAGCGCGCCAAGACAGGCACTGATGTGCATTTATCACTACACAGACGCGAGGACGGGAACAGTTGGATTGCACATCCGGATCAGCAGGTTACACACTCCCACGGGCGCAAGGCAACAAGAGAAAGAGAGGCACGGCGGTACAAAGAGCGCTACGATAAAAAAATTATAAAAAAAAAAGAAGAAGAAGAGAGGAGAGGGCAGATGGATGCAAAGCGGGTGAATACTTCTTTATGACAGTTTGCCTGATTTCCTTTGACAAGAGATCGCTTTAAGTGGATTTCAGGATGACAAGGCGCGTGAGTGAGGGATAAAATGAGGGGAGAAGAGACTTTGACAAAAGATTATGCACATATAAATGGAGGAAGCCATTTTTTAAAACATCTAAAGCACTCAGGCGGAGCGCGAGACAATGACTCCAGCGGTTTGACAAAGTGCATTAAAGGCAGCGATCCCCCCCCTCCCATCGTCTGTAAATTTTCCTACATTAGGACGATTACGGCGCATGTCTGCTTTTAATGGCATTCTGTGGCTTTTATTTTACTGCTATATTTCTATATTAAAGTCACCATATATAATTTTATAAAGTTTGGATTTTAGCCCCGCTGTGGCATTAAAACTTCCTTTTCTTTTACAAGAATCGCAATTTAATTTGATATGACATTAAAGAAGACGCCATGCAATTCAAAATATTGGTAACATATTAATAATAACCATCATGAAAGCTGCATTACTTAATATTTTTAGACTAAGAACACACTAGAACTATGTACAGTTATAAGTGACTAATAACTAATAACATTAGTAAAGAATATATAGAAAATGTATCCATTTACATTCACTTCTTCCATCAGCTGGTGATCACAGCAAAATTATTAAGCTCCTAAAAAGTCAGGTACAAACTGAGAACTAGCGATGTTTGACGCCACCAATTTCCTTACTGGTCCGTAAAAGTAAAATTCAGACTGGTATCAGTGATACCAATCCAATACTTTGTGCAAATGCACTGTAATGTGCCTGGTAAATCTAAAAAAAGAAAGAAAAAAAAGTAGATTCAAATCATAGCTTCATAAAGAATTCAAGACATCAGAGGGATTTATTTATTCATTTTAAACTCTGAAGTGTATTGAGGTATCTGCCTCAACAACAGAACAACCTGAACGACACAATCATACAAAATACGTGAAAAAGCTGTTTCACAAACGCTAAAAAAGAAATAAGGAAAATAACAACATCATTAACATATATTATTGTTTAACTATTAAGAGCTACTATAAAGTGAAAACTTGCATCTTCATTCTGACTCTGTTCTCTCCTCTTCTGTCCTCCTCATCATAAATGCCTCATGTTCTGTGTTGTGGTTCAACATGAGGTTTGTTGTGTTGCCACAACTCAATAGTTTAGCTACTAACCACTATGTTCCTACATTACCTCCAATGACTGATATCGATATTTTGATTTGAGATTTTAGAGCATAAAAATCTGGTATTGGAGGTATCGATATTTCTGTATTGATCTGCAAATCACTATCTGGAACAAACCTGGTGTCACATTTTTTGGGTTTATGTTTTTTGGGGTTGCTCTGCTGCCCCCTTGTGGCTGAAAATCTATTTTCCCTGCTTTAAAACTGTATTTGTTGCACTAAAATGCCCATGTTGTGCTTCATTTAAAAGCCAATTTGCCCTTGCTGAACGCACACCGTGTTTACGGCGTGAATCCATTGCTTATCCGTATTTACACTGAAAATACCAAAATATAAATAGCGAAGATCTGTAGCTGACAATTCTTGGCAAAAGCAGTGTGGGCAACACAGCCTGACACGCAGGGGCTGCAGCCAGTAAATGGGCCCTCACTGTGCCTCCGCTCGTTGTGTGCCCAATTTGACCAAAAAGCCCCATCAAACCCCTGCCCCTCTGTTCCAAAGGTCACAAGCACTTCAGTGGGAGCCCCCATTCAGACAGCAGTGGGGATATGAAGGAGAGTAAATTCCTGCGAGTAGGCTTCCTGCCTCTTCCTCTGCTGTACGAGCTGAATTCAGAAGCTCCTCGGGAGGATATAACGATCTAGAAATCAAGCCTCGCGCATGAGTCATACCACCAGCCGAGCCCACCGCCCCTATTTTTTTTATTTTTTTTCCCTCCTTCTTCTTTCTGTGCAAACAAAGGTGTTTCGCTTTTCATCTCGTACCAACGCTGGGGAATAAAGGAGTAGTGCAGGGGGAGAAGAGGATCTGTGAGTAAGACACCGACGGGGGCACGAGTTAGATTTTTCAGAAAGTGAAGAGGGTATTTTAACGTGATTAGGTGTGGAAAAGAGACGAGCAAGTGAGCCCTTTCTTCTTCTCCGCGGAGCTGACACGCTATCGTGTGGGTGGGTGTCAGGGTGACGGCTGCGTGTGTTTGAGTTTTTAATGCGAGATCAAAACCCGCCGTGGGTTTTTGTTTGATTTTATTTGAGACAATCTGATAGTAGGAATTAATATGCAGCGCCGAAGAAACAAAGAAAGTATCCATTAATTAACTATAAAGCTTTGGATTTAATCACATGGATATGGCTATAGGCATCAACAGACTCTTAACTTTGCAGTGGTTAGACGCGGAGGATCTAAATGTTTCTCCTTCTCTGTTCTTGTGGGCATCGGATCCCACGTCGCGCCGTCAGACTGTGTAGGCTGCCACATAAAGTGCATGCCTCAACTCCCGCTGCGTGACTCCGGTCGGGGATTTTAGATGCAGTGAGCTCCCTCCGTTCTGATTGATCATCTCGCTTCCTGTAGGCCTCGTCCAATATACGGCACAATGGGAGGAATTCACCAGCTGGAATCTAATTACTGCAAAGTCTGGCTTGTTTACTCTTTGCAGCCAGTCTCCTCGTGTACTTTTTTTTTTTTTTATCTGTCAGACACATCCACGGCTCTCTGTCATTAACTCGAGCTAATTGCGGCCTATTAGCTTCGCAGGAGACTTTTATTCATTTATTTATTTATTTTTTTATTTATTATTTTGCGAAGCTCCGCATCCCAACTCTCCCCCCTGAAATGCAACAGTGCAAATTGAGTTGCTCCCTCATTAAAGTTCGAAGAGGAGCCTTAACCTGAGCATTGATTCGACTGTTGAGCCAAGTGTAACAGTTTCATTAGCGCAGAGTGCTTCCCAGAATCTGTTTGTGGTAAATTTGTGCGTTAAGGCAGCATCTGAAATCCCTCCCGCAGTGATAGCATCGTGCACCACCTCCGCCGAGCCCGCGCTCTGCGCGTCTGCCGCAAGTGTTAAATACACCCAACTGCATCCGCAGACCATTTTCTGCCTCTGTCTCCCCCCCTGCTCTCCCTCCTTCCCCCCGCCGTCCTGTCAGAGGATTGGACCGCACAGGCTTCACCCCGCAGCCCTCGCCTGCTGTCACCGGCTCCCTCGGCTTCCTCTCTCTCGTCTTCCTCGTTTGTTTTGCTTGCGTCCCTCTCCTCTCTTCCTCCTCTTTTCCAATAAGAACAATAGGTTATGGAACGCATTTTCCTGCGGCATTACTCACAGGCACCAGCCGCCACATGCCATTAGGCTCAGCCCGGGGAGAGGAGCGCCCGGCGCTCCGGAGGCGCCGCTGCGTAACATGCCTGCCATCTAGTGGCGCGCAGGCGGACCTGACGAGGGCGAGCGAGGCTGGCGTTCATGAGCTGGGTTCTAGATGGCAAATCTCCATCCAATTTGTTGAGAGCAAAATAGAATACTTGTTTGTCGAGCTTTTTTTTTTCTTTCTTTCTTTCATCTGGGTGATTGGATCCAGCTCTGTTCCGTGCCGTCGTCACGTCGGGCTCCATTCACAAATATGACAGCGCAACACGGTTCTTTTGTTATTACCAATTATTTTAGAGATATCCCTTAATGGGGTGCAGTTCCAATAAGCCACTCAGCTTTCCTTTTTTTTTTTTTTATTATTTTTATTATTTGTTTACTAAAAATTAGAACACACACACACGTGTAGGTGGCGAGCGGCAGACACTGACATTTTAATGACATTAAAGGCTCCGTGGGGATTTTCCAAACACGAAGCCCAGATGTTTCATAAGGTCTCAGTCTTCATTAGGTGCCGTTTCCCTGCCGCATATCAGCCGGCGATCAATAATATCGATCCAGTGAAATTTTTTTGCCATTGAGATTTATTTAAGCGTCCAGCCCACCTCCTCCAGCAGTTTACCTCATCCATGTGTTTGTATGAGGTCGAGTTTTTGCACCTGCGCGACCTCTCGAGACGCGCAGTACCTCTTATCTTTCCAAACAAACAGCTCTATGCAGACACTTGCCAGTTCATTAGGTACACGAGTGAATGCATTGTGATGTAACAGCCCTGCTCTAAATCTCGTCTTCATGAAGGTTATGGTCTTATTCAGCATTTGTTTAAAATAACCGAGAGAGCCATTCTTTCAAAATGATCGTATCGTTGAGTTACTGCCTTTCTTCCCAGGGCGCTAAATCAAGAATACATAATAACTAATAGAAGTCACAGTAGTTGGCTGTGAGGTGACGGAAACATAAATCAGTGAGCCATTTTAATATATGTGACAGTGGAGCTCAGTCAAGTCAAATCAGAATTTAAGTTTTGATTATACTGATGTTCCTAAATCCATTTATAAGATTGCTATTTGAGCGGCTCCCTCGTTTCCGATGATGCAGTTTGGGACAATGGTACATTACAGTAGTACATTACATCGTGACTATCAAATCAAGGCTTCGAGCTCGAGCTTTGCTTCGAGCATTCTTACAGTTCATTAAGGGAAGTACGTGCAAAATACAAACACTCTCACTTCTTCCGTGCGACGATTTCATCCTTGATCACCAGCTGAAGTGCTGCTTCACAGATATGTGCTTAGTGCCAGCACTGAGCCAGATCCGCGGCTACAGGTCTTTTTTTTGTGGAAGATGTCAAAGCGGGAAAGCACAGCGGTAAACAGAGTGAGTGATGGCCTGTTATTGTTCGCTCTCACACTGCTGTGGCTTAGCGGGCCGCCGAAATAGAGCAGATCCATTTGCTTATTGGTAAAGCATATGCTTTCAGGTAAATTAATGGCTAATCTCTTTAACAGGTGCATGCATCTGAATGTAAGTCATGGCAGCAGTTTCAGTTTGTAGCACAAATAGGCACGCAGTCATCATGTCTGAGCAGCTTTTGGTTGCCTCGTCATACCCCGTCAGCTAGGAAGATGGAACGGTTGCTAAGCTGACACCTTAAACGGTTGTGGTTTTAAACTTAGTGTAGACTGTGCACGCTCAGAAGTCGTGTACCAACTACAACTTTAGGTTTGCTAGACTGTACCATAGACCACAAGTCTTCAACAGGAGGTCCACGGAGTTGACTAGACCGTTTATACATTTTTCTTTTAATTTCCCCCTACAATTTTCCAGAATGGCAACATACTGTTTCACATGTTTGAAATAAACAAATTGAATATTTGGAATATGTGGAACACGCTTCCTTCAGACTCACTTGCGTTTCCGTTCAGTTAACACTATTCTGTCCTCTACTTCCACCAGTTTCAAGGAAATGTTGGATTTTACACTGTACTTTATTATTATTTTTTCTCCCCACTTTATGGAGAAGTTAGCATGGGAACTGGTAGTTACGTCCCGTCTTGTTACTGTAGCGTCAAAATGAACTAAACAAAACTCATCCAAAAAACTGACACTTGAACATGCATCGACATTATATTCAGTATCTGAAATGACCGATACCGTCCTTGTAAATAGTATCCGACGTGTATTTTAGCTTGGCCCAAGTCCCATCCACTAACATGGAGGAGATGAAGCTTAGGACCTATACTGCAGCCAGACAGACACCAGGGGGAGCTCCACTTGCTTTGGCTTCACTTTTGAGGAGCAGTTCCACCATCTAATCCATCTTTATACTGTTTGTGGTTTGTATAGAGAGTATGCACGTGACGTCACAGTAAGCGAAGTCGCCGTGTTTACGGCCACTGAGTGGCAAAAAGTGAACATGGAGATTAGCAGCATTAGTTTGAATCGTAGGCTTAAATGGTGATATATTTTCACAGATATCTCAGACTGTCAATGAGAAGAGAAATAAATGGATCGCTGCATTAGAAGAAACACCTGGAATCCAGGCACAGAAACCTGGGGTTGTGGTTCTCATTTAATGTAGGTAATATGTATTTATGCTGTATGTTTTTGATGAAGTCATACCTTAAGTTACTTCTTAAGCTACATTCTGGAGGGCTGTCAGATAAGTTTGTCCTTCTCCATGTTTTGGCGTAGTTACAGACAGTAACTATTTGTATTCTAACAATAAATAACAATAAAACAATAAATGGAATATTTGCGATCACTCCTCATCATCCTTTTAACGCTACAGTACTGTATGACTAACGTTACTTCTCAGTAAAGCTCTTAGCGTTAGCATCTTTTATTTAGCTACATTTATCATAATGAAATGACCTAAAACGAACCATTTTTCCAAATCCATGCAGGTTCGTATGGATCATTGTCGTGTCCAGGTGTCCACAATTTGATCTGATATTCCACATTTTTATTTACTGCTATATTTCTCTGTGTTTTTGCCCCGTTGGGGGCATGGCCCCAGACGTCAGCGCATACCGTCTATACAGCGTACCGGCGCGGGGAACACTGGACTCCCTTAAACACCGGGCCTTATCCCCAGGGGCAAACCAATTTGATGTAATTTTTATCTCTCAATCATACCTCTTTTGTTGTTTGATTCAGAATTCTTGTTGCACACCTTTTTTTAAAAATCCCTAAACACCTTAAATCTTAATGTATTTCCTTTGATGCCCACCCAAGACCAATCAGGGATAAGGTGCAACGTTAGCCTGCAGCAAACTCCTGTTGTTAACACTTCTCAGGCTCAGACACTTGGAGCAAACTGGAGGCTTACAGTGAACCTCCCCGAGGTTGTGTCTCAGAAGTGCTCTATTTATTTATAAGTGTGCGGAGAACAAAGCTGGAGGTACCCCTCCGATCCTCCGCCCCGCTGCGACGTTCCAATCACAACAATTAATGTTTCAGTTGTGCGCCAAATCCGAAAAGCGGGAGGAAAATGGGTGTTAATGTCAGAGGATGAAGGAGTACGGCACCCCTAGGAGGAGGAGGAGGAGTGGTGGTGGTGGTGCAGGGTGGCGAGGACGGGAGGAGGGTGCAGATTTCTCAACTCCTTCTCTTATTAATCTGATGAGATGGTGGGGGGGGATCCATGAGTGAGCAGACAGCCTCTTGTTTGGCTCCCATATCTCTTCTCTACTTTTGCCCCTTCTCCCTCTATCTCCTTCTTTCTCCTCTCTTCTTTCCTCCCGTCTCCTCTGATAAATCTCTCACCCACTGCTTTCCGCCGCTCCTCTCCTCTCCTCTCCCCCCTCCCTCCCTCCTCGGCCGCTCCCGTCTTGCCCATATCTAGTGCTTCATCTCCCTTTTGTTTCATCTTCCCCTCTCCCTTCCCTCCTTTCCTTCTCCTCCCTGTCGACGTCCTCTACTCCTTCTCCTCACCTCCTTTCTTCCTCGCTCAGTCTGCGCCTGCAGGACTATTCAGTAGATTAAGTTCAGCGGTGGCGGCAGAGTTGCTGATTCAGCCGTACTCTTTCAAATGACCCAAATCCTCAGTCTGGAGAAACCTCATACTCACGCTGATTGCATTTCTCTCCTTCGTGTCTGTCTGCTTCTTTTCATGCACGCAGACATACACAAACACACACTCCTTATTGATCTCGTCGCGTTAGCCTCTTCCTTTTTTTTTTTTTTTTGCACAATCCTGACTCTGTTTCTAAGCTGTGTGTGTGTGTGTGTGTGTTTGCACTCTCTACAGTTGCTATATCAATATCGGCAGCAAACCTAGAGGCTTATTTCTGGACTATTTTTCCTCGGCCCCTCCAATCTTCTCTGTTTCTCCTGATCACAGTCGAGCTGGCTCGGCGCATTTCGTGAAGATAAGGCCGCACCCCCCCACCTCCCCCCACCCCCCCTCCAGCCGCGACGTCAGTGCTGCTTGATAGAGAGCGTCTTCACAAGCCGTGTCGACAAATGAGTTTTGAATGCCGCACATTGAATGTCAACTCGCAAATTGACGCCCCGACTACATGCGTTTTTCGCTTTCTTTGATACGCCCCGTGCTTTTTTTTTTTTTGCTTTTGTTCTGTCAGGGACGTGGCACTTTTATTGGCAAGACTTGAAAGGAAACAACAAACTAAATCTAAATTTGCATACGTTATTCCCATGATGTTAGACAGACTGATAAAGAATGTAGGAACAAGCAAGTTTTACAGAAAGTCACTCAGTGAAAGAAACCAGGTGTCAAACTTCTTATTCATCTCCACCAGTTGGTTTGGTCACTCACTGCTATCTACTGACTTAAAGTTTTTCACCTGTGTCTGGTTTCCCTATTAGCTCTGCATGCATGTGTCCCATAGTGTCCTTCCACCTTCTTCCTGTTTCTGCTTAAAGTCCAAGGCTCAAGGTTCTAAAGATAAGATAAAAGATAAAGCTGGCTCTGATGAAAACTCCTAGGATGGCTATGGAGAGGTGGAGACGGAGAGGAGGAGGTTTGCACAACAGACAGAATGATAATGACTTTAAACCACAGGGAGCGATTGGCCGGGAGGAGGCTGGCACATCATTTGATGGAAGCGGTGACGTAGCAGTTGCGAACGGATTGATTTTGACGGGATGAGGAAACGGACCGGCGGGGACGGTGGAGGGACCTTATTTGACTCCCACCTACACCTTGTTTACTGAGATTCTGAATGTGCTGACACATGAAGAGCACAAACAGGGGCGCGATAACATTTCTTTCATACAGTAGCGGGACGAGTTAGTAACATGCTGGTCGCTAATAACTGGGAAGAGTGAAGAGGGCGGACATTTTTTTGACATGTGTTCCTCTACTCGTTTCTTCTCGGCTGATAGTTGGATAGATTGATAGATTGATGAGGCACAGATTATTTGGACATTTTGACATAATAAATAGTAGATGTCTGTGAGTAACTATTGTGTATACGTGAAATGTTGCATTACATGGACAGTATATTAATATATATGTCTTATTCTGACAACCCCTTTGTCTTAAGTGCCCTAGGTGTCCACATACTTTTGAACAGATTGCGTAACCCTTAACTAATTAGTAACACAAGGTTTGCAATAATGTTTGGGTGTCTGTATAATTTTAGCCAAATATTTATGGCCAAAAGTATGATATATCATACTGTAAAAATTTCATTCCTAAACCATAGATAGATTCTGGATAGTTTCTGGATTTTTCTTGGTGTTATGAAACTTGCACAATAACACAAATACCAGCTAATCAGCTAAATATAGAGGTGATCAAAACAACTTGCTGAAGTTCAAACCGAGCATCAGAATGGGGAAGAAAGGGGATTTATGTTACAACCAAGGAACATAGAATACCATCTCTGAACGCACAACATATCCAACCTTGAAGAAGATGGGCTACAGCAGCAGAAGACCAGACCAGGTACCACTCTTGTCAGCTAAGAACAGGAAACTGAGACAACAGTTCACACAGACTCACCAAAACTGGACAATAGAAGATTGGAAAAATGTTGTGCAGTACTGCGAGTGTAAGAATATACATTCAGAAAATGTCCTGTTTAAAAAAAAAACTAAAAAACGTCTTTCAGATGGTCTTTCTTCAACAGGAAGTGAACTATTGTGCTACTGTTAAGATTTAGTATCTTTATCTGGATATGTAGCAACTTTTACGTCCTCCTTGGATGCCACCCCTAGAGCTAGATCGTTGCAAGCGAAAACCCTTAGTAAAAGACTGGTCTTCAAATTTAGCCCATTTACTGCGGAAACAGTCTGAATAGCACTTTTCACACCCAACATCAATTACTGTCAAGTTGAACACAGCTCTTTAGCCGCTGTTGCTAAAGTGCTTCCCAACTGTGACCAGCTAACTATCTCTGATTAGTGGCACTTAAAGGTGTTTTCACTCTGGCCAATTACAAGAGCTCAAGGGCTTATGTCTGTAATTGTGTACATAAATATCATCAGTTTGATTCTCTCCGACTCATTCATTTACGCTCATTTGGCGTCGAGTCGGATCACCTGGGACCGTCAGGTAGGCCGGTGTCAGAGAACACTGTGAGCGCGACGCGGCGGTGAAAAAAACGATGGTGTCGTAGCTCGGAGTTCACCTCACGCGCCCAGATTCAATTCACAAGGGAGCGCGGACGAGCTTCCAGGGGACAGCTGGGAGCGGAGGCAGGGTGGGCTGCAGATGTGCAGTCACATGCTCGCAGGGACAAGCGCTCGTCCTTCGCTTTGAACAAGTCTTAGAAGAATCACCACCTGCTCAGTGCAGCAACTGGAAGATGATAAGCTGAAACTCTAAGATGTAATGATCTATATGTATTTGATTCTGTGTGTGGGGGGGCTCAGCCAGTCAGCTCAGCGTGGCTTTCAGATCTGGTGCTACATGGATGCTCACAGCAGGGTTATCCAGCTCAAAAACAATAGTTTAATAAAGTCTGGCTGTTTCACACAAACACGTTCGTATAGCTATCTCTGGGAGGACATTTATCGACGTAATGCACGCCCTTGCCCCTTACCCTAACCATTTCAACGAAGTGCTAAATCCCATCCATAACCTAAGTGTCACCTTTACCCTAAAACCAAGGCTTAACCCTCAAAGAAGAGAGGACAGGTCCTCACTTTGCGCGCACGTCCTCACTCTAATGGTGTAAAAGTATAAACTGGTCCTCACAAAGATAGCTGCGCAAGAACACACACACGCAGACTTGTTTGCAATGACACGACGTTAAAAAAAAGGAAGAAGAAGAAGGCGGTGTACGCTCAAATGCACACGCCAATACACAAAGACGTGGGTGTCCCAGCTCCTGCTTGATTTGGGGCCCTTTGTCGGCATTTTGATTGGTAAGAGAGGCTCCCTGCGTCTACACCGTGCTCCAGGCGGAAAGAAAAGAAAAGAAAAAAAAAACACTTTATAGACACTTCCCTTAAAAAGAAAACATGTTTGATCTCAAAAGCTGAAGATCTTTAACTTTTCCTGCAGTTCACTCTTTTTTTTTTCTTCCTCTTTTTGTTGCCTGGGTAGCTCGGAACAAATCCAGCTGAAGGCTTTTTTTTTTTTTTTTTTCCTCCTCAGCACATAAATGTCGTTTTTCCTCTTGTGTGATATACTATCTGAGTTATTACCAAGCGTGTAGGTGTTAAAATTGAGGGGAATATAAAAGAGAGGCGCGACAGTTAAAAAAAAAAAAAAGAAGAAGAGAAGAAGAAGAAGAAGTAAAAAGCTAGAGTGAGGAAGAGACAGTCGAGGACTGTGTGAAAGGCGGCGGAGGGGCCGCGGGACGCCGGGGTGAAAAATATGAAGGCGCCGGCTGTCCCGAATTCAATCAGGCGAGCGTCGCGGAACATTCGGAGCCTTTTTGATCAATTAATCTAGCAGATGGCACGAGCGCAGTCAAGAGAGATAATGCTGAATGAGTGAGTGGGAGAGAGAGAGGAGAGAAGCAGGTGGAAGGTGTGAAAGTTCCTCCTTTCATGTGAAAGCTGAGATTCTTTACTTTGAAACGCGGCGACTGATAAGACAGAAAGAAACGTGTCATGTGAGAGATAGCGCCTGCGTGCGCGTGTTTTATTTTATTTTATTTGTGTTGCACATTTCTGTTCTCATGGTACATGCGCGCACGGCGTTCAAAGCGGCTTCGCGTGTCTGCCGTGAAAGCGCAGGCAGCAGATTGCCGAAGAAAAGGCAGCTGAGGAGCTTAGCTGGCGGCCAGAGATAGAGAGCTAACATCCGGTGATAATCAAAGGAAGACGAAGCTAAATTCTGTCTCTCTTGCAGGAGCTACCTGCTGGGCTGAGCCTGCCCTCGCCTCCTTCAGCTCTCGCTGTCTCTCCTCTGAGCCTCCTCTGTGTGTTGTGTAGATTTAAGATATGGAAGTGGTTTGAATATGGCGGCTTTACATTATCATCCGAGTGGGCTGAAGGGCCCCTTTAAACGCAGAGCGGGCACAGCCGGGGAGCGGCGAAGACAAACCCGGCGCACCTGAGGTGGAGCTGAGCCGTTGGAGGCGACGTCACGCAGAAAAGGACATTTGCCTTTCAACACTTTAGTTTCTTCTCGTTTTTTTTTTCTTCTTTTTTTTTTAACCTCTGCTCAAGAGCGGAACCAACCGGGGTCAGGCTGTCTGCGAGTTTTCCTCAATTTGCACCCCGCACTTAAGCAAGAGACAAAATCAAAAATAAAATAAATGAAAAAGTGAAGGCAAAAAAAGGCGCTGCCGGGTCCTGGATTAACCAGAGGCTGTTTTATCTCCGGAATAAATTGCCTTGTAGACAAAAGGGCTAATTCACGGGGTTAGAAAAACAAGGGGAACTCGATGAGGAGCGTTCTCCTCCGCGCGTCAGCTCTCTCTCCCGCCGACGCAGCGTCTCTAATCGATGAATATTGAGTAGCTCCCGCAACCACCATTTTTAAAAAGGGAGGGAGCACCCGCCACCGTTCATATCTTATATTGATATTTTCTTGCCCTATTTTTTTGCCCTCCCCCCCATCACTTCTCTTCCTTCCTTCATGCTCCTGAAGCCTCAGTCGGCAGCGTTGAAAGTTTCTCGCCTCTGATGAGCGCGCCCTAACTTTCCAGCTGTAATGACTGTAGGCGTTTTTTTTGTTTGTTTGTTTGTTTTTTTGTCCTCTAATGTTGCACACGACCGTGCTCCCCTCGCTGTTATTTACCTTGCCGGCATTTCCCCTTCCTCCGTGTTTGACATTCACAGCTCAGTGGCGCGACAAGCCCGGAGCACGACTGCAGAGGAGGCCCGTGTCCGTCGGGAGAAGAAACTTGAGGTGTACGCAGCGGCAATTACACACAAAACCCGGCACCACTGAGCCGAACCAGATAGAGCATGTACCACTGGTTAATAGCCCAATTTATTCTGAGAATATTACTTATTAATTTGCATAATGATTCAGATGATTCAGACATTTGTTAGAGGCGGAGTACCGTGATTGATGGAAATTTAATTATGACACCTCTTAGTTATTAAACAGTAATCAGGCTAAGCCACTTATCTTTAATACTTACCTTTAGCACACAAGGCTGGGAGAAATTAATGGAAGCCACCGGCCTCCAATCAGTTCTCCCTTACACCTTAACGCGCCTTCCACGGAAATTTGGCCACGACGCGAGGATCCCCGCTAATCAAATTCTTACCTTTTTTCTTTTCTTTTTTTTTTTGTCTTTTACCTGCTGTTTTTGTTTTTCCTTTCATGTTTCTCCGTGCAGGGTGAGAAGTCTGTGAGCGAAAAAAGGAAAAAAAAAACGCTAATGGAGACGTAGGTAGGAAGAGAGAGGTTTCCTTATCCGGAGTGGCGCTGCATTCTTTACCCCATTGTGCCACTGCTCTTGACAAAATCTATTTAAGACGGAGACTCACCGTTGTGTACTTTGGCTTTTTTAAGAGGAGGAGCAGGCTCCCACCCAAACATAAATTGCTTTGACAAATCACAGTTGAGTCGCGGAGGCATTTATCTGCCTGTGTGTGGCGAAAAAAAAACAAAAAAAACCCAACAACATCAGGAAAACATGCCGGTTGTGATACGGATACCCGCATCAGGACTTCAAAATGTGAGCGACCAGAGATAAAATGGCAGCATCTCAAAGATGCGGCGGCGGCTTTGAGCGCTGAACTGAAAGCAGTTATGGAGTAATACCATTGAATGTGTCACACATCTCCCTGTTTACATTCTTTCAAGGAGCTGTTGGGGAGAGAGCCGTCTGTTTTGCGAGAACAGAAAAGCTTGGCAGTCCTCGAGCACAACAGGAGGACGCGGACCTTTATGACGAGAGCGCCGCGTTCCGGTTGCAAGGAGGTCTTCCTGTGCATTCACTCTGCCGATCCCAACTTTTCCCGTTACCCCTCCTAATTCTGCCTTTTACTGTCTCCGCCACTGTTTCTCAAAGTGGCAGCCTCTGAGCCAGAGTATCCTCTCTGAAGCAGTCATTACACGTTGTGTCTGTGCCTGCAGACGCGCTCAAAGCCTCGACCCATAAGTGATGAATCTCTCAGCCTGTGGACGCCCTGGATCTGCTTCATGGGTCTGTTGGCCGTTTAGATCAGATAGCAGCACACGCTAAAGATCGGGGGGGCCATCACTTTTATCCACTGATCTAAATCAGCGTGCAAGGTATATGGAACTGCAGGTAACCATGGCAACAATGCTTCTTCTTCATGGTATGTTACCGGTTATAACTGCCGCTGTGTTAAACTAGCACCTTTTTGCAGCCTCTGTTGTTGACTCGGGAATGAGCAACCCTGTCTCCTTCAAATAGCATTTACACAGTGGCGGCAAATGTATTTACATAAACAACATCGAGATTAAGGTCATTAACACAGTTTGCATTTAAAATTTTTAAACAGTTTTGTAGTAAAAGCATGATTAAAGGGGTGACTATGGCCATTTCCGTTGAGGTTGATTTTTGCGACACCTGTAGCTACCGGTCATTACGGAAAATACTACAAGAAACAACGAAATATATGGTGTGTTCAGCCATGATCGGAGCCTGTGAACAGCAGAGCACGGTGAAAGGAGCTGGTAAACTCACAGCAGCCTCTTGATCGCAGACCTTCATCTAACAGCTGACTGTGGCTGCTCTTTTTTTGACAAAAAAATACGGTCCGCTGTCTTGTTTTGATGATGCATATTTTTCATTTGCATTTTCCTGTAAAATTCATTTTTTTTAGCTATGCTAGTAAGAAATGTGCAGCTTGGACTGGCAACAGACTCATCAACTGTTGTCTGATGATGATTTAGCATTCTGATTTTAGAGTTTACATTAACAGTAACTTAATCCATTACCGTGTGATACCATTGTAATACTGCCTTTGGTGATAGATGGTGGCTTAAAAGACCAAACATTTTCCTTAAACTTAAGCCTTAAACCACATTACCATGAGGTTGGGTTTTAGTGGTTGCAAACCCCAGGCTGCAGTGTGGAATTTTGTATATCCACCATCCACCCTGACCTCCTCACCTTCAATGCGCTGCAAGAACAAATAGATGAGCTTTGTGGCCTGGAAGAAACTTTGCCAAATGTTTAACTTATTGTAGTAATTCCCTTTTCCCCGATCAAGACTTGGCAAACTTACTTAAGAGTATGTGGACCAAATAGAAATGCTCAAATAACAATATTAACTGTCCCCTGTCCCTGGAGAGTCAGCCTATATAGAAACGCTACAGCAGACAACAGAGCCATCCCACATAATATCAAACTAATCAGTCTTAAATTACTTTTAATTGCAATGCACAGGGTTATACAATAACATTAACTCGAAGGAAACAAAGCAGAGCACAGGCGGCAGCAAGTAGCTTGAATAACAAACCTACAGGATCCAAGAGGGAAAACCTATTATTAGGACAGAAAAGGGAAGGCAAGCTCATTCAAAGTGGCATCACTGGGACACCAGAGAGTGCTTTAGGTAAAATATTAAACTCCAAAATAGACACTAAGATTTAGAAAAACACATTTATGCACAAAGAAGCTACAATGGATGCAATAACTGGAGGATCTTCATCCAAAGTATACTAAATGGGGTGGCATGGGGGGACAAGCAAACACGTAAACCCGCCCTTAAACAAACACATTCAGCTATATAGGCTCACACAGCAGCAGGCAGAGACCAACAGTAGGTTTCTACATTAACACTGTCTGAACTGAAGCAGGAAAAGCAACTGTAAAAACTCCCCTGCCAGGAACCGAAAATAGAGTGTGGGTTTGGATTTTAAGGCTTCCACAGAATTTGCTTCCCTAATCACACGAGGGAGTCGATTCCAAAGACGGAAGGCTCGGCAGGAAAACACTCTGCTGCCCGCTGGTCCTTTCTCCAGTCGATCCGGTAACCAGCAGACTGCAATCTGAGTGCGAGTGAAGATACGAAAGATACACTGAGGTCAGGGGATGTGATGGTATCAGCCTGTGCCACGAGTCCTGTGGTAACACAAGTTTAAAATTCACACTATATTGCCACAAGTATTCGCTCATCCGTCCAAATAACTGAATTCAGGTGTTCCCATCTCTTCCATGGCCACAGGTGTATAAAATGTAGTACCTAAGCATGCAGACAGCTTCTACAAACTTTGTGAAAGAATGGGTCGCTCTCAGGAGCTCAGTGAATTCCAGCGTGGTACTGTGATAGGATGCCATCTGCGCAACAAGTCCAGTCATGAAATTTCCTCATTACTAAATATTCCACAGTCAACAGTCAAGCAAATGGGAATGACAGCAACTCAGTTACAAAGTGGCAGACCACCTAAAATGACAGAGTGGGGTCACCAACTTTCTACAGAGTCAATCGCCTCAGACCTCCAAACTTCACGTGGCCTTCAGATTAACTCAAGAACAGTGTGCTGAGAGCTTCATGGAATCTGGTAATCTGATGGACAAATCTGGGTTTGGCAGTTGCCAGGACAACGGTACGTGTCTGACTTGTGAAAGGAACTCTGAATGATTCAGCATACCAAGAGATCTTGGACAATTCCATGTTCCCATATCTGAACTTTGTCGGACCAGTTTGGGGATGAACCTCTTCCTGTTCCAACATGACTGTGCACCAGTGCACAAATGGGGTTTTGGAGAAATTTCCATAAACACACTCCTAAACGTTGTGGGAGTCCTTCCCTGAAGAGTTGAAGCTGTTACAGCTGTGAAGGGTGGGCCGATGTCATATTAAACCCTATGGACCCTATGGTTATGTGTAAAGGCAGGAAGCGACTACTTTTGGGAATGTAGTGTAGCTGGGAGCTCAGTCTGGGCCAAATTCAACAAAGTTTTTGCAATGGTGTAAAATGTTCTTAAATGTTTTATGTGATAGTGATATGGGACCTAGCCTTAAGTGTTTCGTGTTTAAATACTGCCTCTTTGACATGACATTTAGTTAGTTAGCTAATTTAGTACTTTCCTCGTCCATGTGGAGAACATTTTAAGATGGGATTCAAGTTTAACAGGGTCACTGTAATCGTCTTATCATGCCATTGAATGAAGCAAGGGTTTGTTGTTTGTTGTTTGTCTTTTGTAAACTCCAAAATTAGAGTTGCGACACTTTATAAATGATCCCTGATACAATGACAAAATGTAAATGTTACAGTACAGTTTTTAGACTTCTGACAAATCCCACGGAAATGCCAGTGTGCGCAGTTCTCATTTAACATTTTAACCCAACAGTTTTCCCTGTTTTACTTTCGCGTTTAAGATTTTTTTTTTGCTAAACATCTACGTGGGGATACCCTATCAAAACTGGAAATGTGGCTAATAGTGCTAATGCTATTGGTCTTAAGATACTGTAGACGCAACAAAAGACATAAAAAATGGAAGATAATGGAGGACTGGCAGCCTCATAGCTGCTACAAAACTTAATTGTATTCATGTGGATTTGAATTTATTTACAACAAAATGATTGGTTGTTGAATTATCCAATTGTGTGCACTGTTTTTTTGTTTTGTTTTTTTCTTTTTCTTCTGTGTCAGTAGAATCCTAATGATATTCCAGTGGCGTGTTACCAGACTCAGGCCAGGCCAGAGATGACATGGACCCTACACACAACATGTGTCGTAACAAATGTGTCGTATTAATGCAACAACATCAATAGCCTCCAGCATTTCCATGGTGACATGATGTCATGACAAAGAGAAAAGGAAACCATTTACACCAGCCATAGCATATGATTCATCTCAAACAGACACTTGTCAATCTTAAAACATCTGTTTTTGTTATTGTGTGGTGTTAAGTACCTGTTCAACCAGTTCTTTGTTCATTTATTCATTTGGGAAAGTTTGGCAGTTTAGATTCATAGCTATCCCACCGTGGGATAAAATAATGGATTAACTTGTAGTATCTTAGAGATGAACCATTATGAGCCATGGGCATCAATTTCATTCTGAACCTTTACTCACCAATAGGCTAAACAACAGGTGAAAAGCCTCTACAGGGGCAACATGGAGCAAGTTTTTCTTTTTTAAAGCACCAGTAATCGTTTTTAAAACTATGTGAACAGCAGTGTGGACTTGAAGGGGCCCAGACAGCGACAAAATCCCAGATGCCTGCAACCACAACAACTAACACACAAGCTGTCGAATAAGTTTGCTTTAGTTTTCACTAAAACTGTAAAAAAGCGTTGCTGGAGTCGGCGGTTCAGGATTCTCAGCACAGGTGGCAGGTGCACAGGGAACAATTATAAGAATAAGACCCAAACTGGAATAAAACATTAGATTGTATTTGTCTCAGCTCTCAGTCTTACGCCTGTTTTTCCACATACAAACACAACCGAGACACGAGGGAGATTATTTTTTTCTTGCGCCGCATTTCTACATTTTCTGTCTTCCAGTAAATAAGTAAAGCACAAATTTCTTTCTAGATGCATGCCCCTCACATTTATTCCATTCCCCTCGTTCCTCTTTTCGCCTCTTCTTTTGTGAGAATCCATTTTCCCGCCTCAGACACCTCAAAAAGAAAAAAAAAAGAAAAGAAAAGAAAGAGAAAAGCACAACCCGGCGACTAATTTTCCCCGTGCTTATTTACACCACGCCTTGTTTCTCTGCTCCCTGACAGCAGCTGCTTGGAGTAAACATCGACATGTCAGCTACCCCGCTATTTCACCCTGCGTTTCTCTACTGTAATTATATGTATCGGTTTCTGGGCAGAGAAATAACTACAGAGCACTACCTGCTCCTCGGAAAATTGTGACAGCGCTCCCTCCTTCCTGGAGAGTCTACCGAAGTTGTGGTGCTGTTAATGCGCGGCATACTGCTGATTTAGCTGTGGAGAGGATATCTGCTGTGTAAGTGACAGGCCTCAGATGTAATGTAAAGTAAATGGTAACGTTTTTTTTTTCTTTCTTTTTTGCCCGTTCTTGCTTTATTTTTTCTTGTTTCTTAGTTATAGCTCAGCACTCTTACATCATCTCGCTGGGTTTTCTCTTGCAATCTTCACCCTTCATACGCCAATTGACTTTATCTTATATATTTATGATAAGTTTGAACAAAACAAACTTGCTGCAATCGATTGAGCTGCTCTGGAACTGTGAACGCGTCAGCGGCGGGAGGTTGCACCAACCAGTTTCCGCTGAAGGGAGGAAAACATTTATCCAAACCGCAACAGACATGCAAACGCATCGGTATTATCCTTCTAATGGCCGCTCCGACGTAACCAGACGTCAGAGCGGTCTTCAGTTTGACTGAAAACCGCACCGGTTCGTCTCCTGGTGACTCCCAAGCCGAGTTCATTGCCATCACCTGCTGGTTCTGTTCATAGCACACACACATGCACACACATATGCGCACACACACACAGCCTACACTTCTCAAACTGAGCTTATTTCATGGCAGAGCAGAGGCCCATCTGTGTGCAGCAGCCGGCTGCCGATGCTGCTGCTGCTGCCGCCGCCGAGGTGAACAGCGGCAGGATGGATGGCGGTGTGAGGGGCTGTAACGGTCGCATTGTGCTCCATTGAAGGAGGAATCGATTATGTTCACTTGGATAGCTGCATGGCTCCTCGCTGGAGCGCTGGTGGACGTGTGATGGAGCCATGATAGGGATGAGCTGGCACTGAAGAGGTCTGTCGGGGAGGGAGCCAGGGGTGCCGGAGGGACAGATGGGTGCAGATTGACAGTTAGACTGGACAGGTGACAGTTTATTCTGTGTTTCTGGGCTCGTGCTGGGGTGTTTGCCATTAATTAACACATACACCGATCAGGCATAGCATTATGACCACCCTCCTAATATTGTGTAGGTGCTTCCAGACCAGTTGGGACTCATCAGGGAATGGACATGGGTCCTCTAAGGGTGTCGTCTGGTGTCTGGTAACAGAGGCCAGTTCAGCACCTTGTACTGTATTTTTTTGATGCATGTTTCTTTTTTTTTTTTTTTAATTAGGGTTATCCTGCTTGGGATGGGTGCTGTAATCAAGGAGTATCACCACTATGGGTCTGGCCTAAGTTCTGCAAATCTATCGAGCTCCACCGATGATATTTTCTCTTCTGGATGAGTCTCACATGTGACAGGTGTTTAACTGGCTTGGTCACACCATGTGATTCACATTCCCCCCCTCCCAAGCAATCAGTGAACCCCTCTGTCTGTACGGAAGCATCTGGATTTGCGACGATTCTCTTTTCATTTACCAAGGTTTGCGTGCTTTTAGTTTTTGTCGGCCGTCTGCTGAGAGTGAGAGCGAATCCTGACCTTCCAGGAGGGAGTCTCACAACACGAGGAACAGCTGGCTTTTCTGAATCAGATTCTTTTCTTGAAATCGTCATGAAGTCAAACCTTGTTTTTGATCGCCGCTGGGGAGTTTCATTTGGGCAATTGATGCACATTTTCTTTTTTTCTCTTCAGTCACAGCGTTTTTTTTGAACTGCAAGTCACAATAACATCCGAATTTTTACCACGTATTTTCAAGAATTCACTGCACATGATCGAAATTTAATTAAGGCCTGTGCATGGTTATCAATATTGTTTCATGTTTTTTTGTGCTTGTGCTTGTGTAATGACCCAATTTTATCGTTAGTTGCATTTAATCTTTCGTTCTGAGGAGAACGATGAGGATCACGGGTGGAAAAACGGAGCAACCGCTCACCAGCCGTCTGCAGAGAATCCTTGGACTGGAGTCAAGCGCCTCCCCTGTCTACGGGCTACGCATGGTGAATGGAATGGATTTCCATCTCTGACTTCTGACTTTATCCTTTTTTTTTTTTTTTTTTTTTTTTTTTTACTGTCTGCTTTTGTGCGGTTTGATTGAAGGTAGCATCGTTGCGGGAGCTGAAAGGAAGAGACAGCTGCAGCTGTGTCACACAGGCTTCTCTGCTCCCAGTGCGTTCACGGGAAGGAACTAAGAGTTTTAATAAACACACTGGGAGCAATGGAAAAAAATGCAGCTCTCATTTCTTTGTCTCCTTTCTCTTAGCATTCTTATCCATTCTTATCCACCATACCTAACCTCAGCATCCCCTGGCATTAAATATGCTTGAACAGTGAATACAATCCCTTACAGATAACGAACTTGTTTCATAATCTGCAAATTATGCAAAGTGCACCTGTTGATAAAGAGGCCCTATTTTTTGTGGGGGAAGTTTTGGCATGTGTGTGTGAGAGCCCGTCTGACAGAAAGTAGAAGCCGAGACAAATGCACTGTAGCCTTTTAGAGTGTACAGAGGAGCAGGTCTGAGCGTGGGGCTTAGGGGAAAACAAAGAGGGTCAGTGTGCGTGACAAAAAGCAATGGAGCAGAGCGCGTCTGCTGTCAACAGAGAAGCTAGCACACAGACACCTGTGGGATCATCACCTCCGTTTTTTTTGTTTGTTGTTGTTTCTGCTGTGGACGTGTTTGTGTGTGCGTGTCATTTCAAACAACTGTGATTGCTGAACTGCACAAAATCCTGCTAAATCTCCCTCAAATTAGCACTTATCGCCAACAAATCTTTTTCGTTTATTTGATCCAAAAGAGAAAAGTTTAAAAATCATGTATTAACTTGCAGTTTATTAGGTGGAAATTGAGTTCTGATTTGCGTTATATACTGTAGAGGGAAGACTTAAGTGTGGTAGCGTGTGCCCCTTCATAACTGACTGATTAACTTAATTTACACCTAGAGAGAAGACTTGTGGGACATTTATCAGTCTTCATTCTTGCCCGTACTTGTGTTCCTGTGAAACGTCATCAGCTGTCCAAGTACTGTTCCAATTCAAAGTACGCATCTGAACATGCGCAGTCCAAATACCCGGATGTGTACATCATAGCCCCTATCATTTTATCGAGGATGTGTCAGGAGGTAACTTGTGTGGAGTTGGTACAGTCCGCTATCCCAGAATGCATTTCATTGGCATCATGAAATACAGTCAGTTTTCGTACTTGATATAGATAAATGCCTGAGGTTTGCTGTAAATGTAAGTAAGTTACATCTATTTCTGAATGATGTAACACACTGAAATTAATATTTTTAATTAAAAACTAATGTAATCTCTATCAGCAGATATATGGATGTGAATTCAGAACACTAAATCTTCAGAAAGTAGAAAGCTGATGGCTTCCATGATAACTTCTGGTGCAAAGTGAATAAGCTTCACATACAGTAGTTGATATGTATCCCTGGAAGTGCACTGTTACTGATTTCTATCCACCATGTATCTACACATCAACACAAGGACATTATCTTTCATTTGTTGACAGTGGATCTGCTTAAAATATTGCCAGGAGTAACGGAACAAGATGGAGCAGCCACATTGAGCTATTACATGAAGAGCTGGATGCGCACCTCCGACCTCTGAGTGAGTTAACCGACTGCTTTCTCTGTGCCCTGCTGTTCTCAGACTCGTGCTGTCTGCAGCATAGCATCAGATCAGGATTGCTCTAGGTTGAACGATGAAACAGTTACTGTCTGAGGACTTCATTAAAACAGTTTGTTTTACCGCGAGTTTTGATCGACCTGTAGTATTAAACTATCACGACAAGTCACTACATCAACCAGAATTTTCTTTTGTTAGATTTCCACTTTGATACACCATAATCTCATTTATGGGAAAGTCTACACTGGGGATTAGGATGTCTTTTGATTAAATTCAGTTAAACCCAACTTAATTACATTTATACAATACCTTTACTGCATCCTAAAGCCTCAATATTTTTATATTACAAATGAACCAGATGACTATGTGTGGACTGAAATGATTTTTGTACAGGGTTAAACATGTTTTGGCATCTTTTAGCCATTGCTTCAACCTTACTGTTTAATTATATCTTTATTAACGTGTTTTTTCTGCTAACGTTAGTAGTACGTTTCAGTAAAAAGCTCTGTGAAAACCCATGCTACCTTCCTGGCACCAAACAATCGTCAGCAGCTAACTCCTACAGAAACTGTTGGCCTCCTGGCTTTGGCCAACGCACTTCAAAAACACTCAGCAAGTTTCTCCACAGTCTCCTGCCCATCACTTCCACCACAGTAAATGTTCTGCATTAATTTGTGGAGGTGTCTTGAATAAGCACTTTATTTAATGCAGCATGTTGTGGCCATAGAATCATAACCTCTGCGAATTTCAATGGGACCTACAGTACTTATTAAAGCTGGGCATTTGCGGGAAAGAACTGAGGGTGGCAGTCAACAACATGTCCCTGGCAGCAGAGCAAACAAGTGAGTGGCTGTAGCTAAGGAGGAAACACGCTAGCTGGGGAGCATGCTAAAGGTAAGGCTGGCTGAGTGGTTTTAGTAGTAGTAGGGCTAAGCTAATCTCTCGGTTGGAAGTCACACGGTTGTGTGGTGGCAGCATTCCAGGACCGTGGAAGTCACTGTTAAGCCTTCTTGAGGTGTCGTGGGCCTAAATGAAACATCAGTGAAGGAAGGGAGCTGACCACTTGAAAACCCCAATGATATGCCACATACTGCCTACTGGTGTCGGCTAGGCTAGTTAGCTGGTGTCTTCTTGATGACTGCTAGCTGACAGCTAGCCTGCTGGTCAGTTTTTAAGTTGGACTGGGCTTCTAAATGTGTTTTGAGCTTGGCTCAAGGGATTGTAACATCTTATTCCGTATAATAATGAAAGTACACGATAGAAGTTTTCAGAGACTCGTCTTTATGACATATCAACCCACCATGTTTGTTTGTTCCTCCATGGATTTTAAGCATTACTTCTTCTCTTTGGAGAAGAAGTAATGCTTAAAATTAGACGTATGTAAAATTCAGAGCGCAGCAATTTGCAGCACATAAATTTTTTTTTATTTTTTTAAAAGGGTATAAAAATCAGAGTGATTTTTATACCCTTTATAGGGCACTCATTGAAATACTTGGAAATTCTAAATTTCAAGACATTTTTACTTTTGTAAAATTTAAGAAACATAAGCACTGATTCAGACATTCGTTAACATATACATTATCACATTAGACTACATTAGGCCACTTCTTCATGGTACCTAACGAAGCAGTTGTGCTCAGCGTTCATACACAGGTGAACCTAGCACACCACACTAGATCTGAAAATGTTTCTTTGATTTTCTCTGATTGGCTGAATGAAAACCTCATGCTTCTAAACCTCACTGAAAAGCACAGGGACGCAATTTAAAATGCCTAAGTTACCAAATATGGTCCGTCGCCCCATAAAGGGTTAAGATTATCTCAGCCCAGGCAGGAAGCCGAATACAACCACTCCACGAGGACTGCATGTAAATACAAAGAGAACGCTGGGATGTGCTTGAGGCAGACCGGCAGACCGTGACACATAAAAGCCGCTGTGTGTAAAATTGTGTCCTCTTGTATGTCCGCTGCGTGTCTTTTTCTACACACAATCGTATTTTTAACTCAACCGAGGAGAAAAACTGAGCCCTCCTAAGTAAATTCTTAGTGTCATGTGATAGCTGGGTACAATAAATCCAGCTAGGACAGCACTGGTGAGGGGTGAGAGCAGGAGGAGGAGGTAATTTGTGGGCAAAAAAAAAAATGGAGCTCATAAACTAAAATACCTGGCCCGACTCACTAATCCGTGGACCACCAAACTCTCCCCCCTCGCCAGCCGACGGCGCTGACACCGCCTTCGATCATGTGTAAACTATTGCCGAGGGAAGGGGCCGTCATTTATTTCCCATGATCCCGTGGGAGGCTGGAGGGAGACAGGGCAAAGATGTGAAGGCAGGATCACACTGAATCTTATGACCTTCTTCTCTCACCTCTCCCTCCCGTCTTTCTTCTGCTTATGCTGGGTGGACTTGCGCATGTGTGTGTGTATGTGTATGTGTGTGTGTGTGTGTGTGCGCGCACGCAGCCAAGATTAAGGGAGAGAGAAGAAGAGCTTTGATTATGTGTGTGAGACGGTGGCAAAGAAAGATGATTGCGTGGGAGGGATGCCAGTTGCAACCAGCAGAGAAGTCAGTTTTTCTCATGAATCTTTAACACACACACACGCAGTAAAACATTTAATTTTACAGCAGCACAAATAAGAGTCTCCCCACCATGAAAAAAAGAGGAGATGCACACTCATCCCTTGGCTCTCCAGTGTGTCTGCGTGTGCAGTCAGAAGCAAGCACGCGAGTACATGTTTATGCATTAAGATTGCACTTGTGTCCGTACCCGTGTTTGAGGCTGAGAATACGAACCGCACACGTCCTGCACAGAGGTTCTTAGTATGTACACATATGCACCTCTTTGGTCAGTACTATTACCACCTAATAGCTGGCTGGCTGTGGATTTATAGTCATGTGCTAGTCGGTCTGTGTAGCCCGTCCCTTCACGGATCAATGCATTAAAGCCCGCTGCTTTGAATACCAAACAAGGCTTTGGCTTGCACCTCCAGCGCCGCTGTGCCGAACAGATTGCACGTGGTCACTCTCCTCGCTGCACACCAATTGCCTCCCACAGAAATGCCTTCTTCCCCCCTGAGCAGCCCGAGAACCACCGTGGTGCTATTTAATAGCAGCCCCAGCCGTCCTCTCTTGGCGCAGCACGCAGCCTGCCGAGGCTCGCTCGGTAAGCAGCGCTCCCCCCAGTGCTCCCACATGCAAAATTTATGACTGCAGCAAAAAAAAAAAAAAAAAAAACACACACACACACACACACACACACACACACACACACACAAAAGAAGATCCAGTTCTGTCTCGCGGAGCAGATATAGGTTTTCAAATCCCACACTCCTACATCCCAAGACATTGTTCAGCTGTGTGACAGTGGCAGAAAGGAGTGAGGGAAGTGGGAGAGAAGAAAAGATTAAAGTGTTCCTGTCTAGCACGCGTCTATTTTCATCCCGCTCTACAGAGTATAAGAGCTTCTGTCTTATTACAGTTAGGGGAAGGAGCAGACACCCCAGCACAACTGGGCTGCCTCCCGTCTCCCTGTGCACCCCAGAGAAGACTCTCGCATACACTTCACTGGGCGCAGGTGGTGCAGGCTGGGCCGCATTTTCCGCGGCCCTGACTCTGTGGCAAAACAACATCACACAAGTTTGGAGGGGTTTCACTAACGCTCAGGCCACAGTGAACCACAGTGATGCTGATTATAGCAAACACACAAGAAGGGCCGTTTCAAAATAAGACATCAGACGTGTTTGCAACCTTTAATAAAAGATGTGGCCGTCGTGCTCGTAGGAAAATGGCATTGTCTAAAGTAATATAGTAATATTTCAGAGACACTTTTATACTGGGCATATAGAAAACTTAACTAAACTCACACTAAATCATAATCCAAAATCAACTGAATGTTACGGCGCATAGTAAATAAAGTCTAAAAGCCTCCTTTTAAAGTAACTGACTGGTCCGTACGCCCACACACTCAAACACACACAGTTTTACCACCGGAATTTAAGGTCACCCATTTCATGCTTGACCTCTGTCGCGTGTCTTCACTTCTTTCGACACTCCCGCGCTCATTAATCTGTATTCTAAAATGTCATTTGGTCCCCCCCTTTTATCGCTGTCCGCAAGAAGTAGCAATAAGACAGGCGACGTGGGTGGACGAGCAGGTAATGGCTTGTCCGCGTTTGCGGTGTCCTGTGTTACGGCGAGCTGCACAAGCGTTCGGCCCTAATGATATTTTCAAAGGCGAGGAGCTGAAACAAAAAGTGTCCAAAATCCTGTCAGTATCTGACAGTAATCACAAAGCAGATCTTCATTTTTATCCGCTGTCAAAATGAATGTTGATTTAAGATGTTTTAAGACAGAGAAGAGAATTAAAGAAACATTGTCAAAGTGGTCAGTGCTTCCTGTCACCTATCATCTGCCAATATTACATGAGTGGGAACTGGTGCTGTATTCACTTTCTCTTGTGAAGCATTAGAGCCCTACTATACCCCATGTAGGGTTATGTTAGGTTAGGGTTAGGGCTAAAGAAAACATACCTTCCAGAGGTTATTTTCCATTCGTGTTTGTGATGCCATGGTTACGGATTCCAAACCCCTCTACTCCCACAACTTAAGTGCCCTTCAGCAAGTCACCCGCTGCTCCAATTCCTTGTATGTGTGTGAATTGGAGGTGAATGTGGTGTATGAAGCTGATTAACCATAGAAGGCTGGTGTAACACTGGCATTTAGTGCTGCGTGTCATACAACAACATCCCATGTGGGTTTGATTACCTGGGCGTCTTTATTTATAGTTTTGTCCACTTTTAGAGTTTGAAAGCTGTTGCCGACATGGATAAAGTTTACAACGTCACATGTAAGTAGCCTCAATAAAGTCTGAACTTCAGTGTCGGCTCAGTTGCCAGTGTTTTGTTCAGTTCTTTAGGGCGTAACTTTAAAACTAAGGTTAATTTATGCGCTCACCCCGTTGATGTGCACTTTCATCTGGACTAAACACAGTACACTCATGGCAGTCTGTATGTTCATAAACTGAGTTCCATGAACTTGGATAGTACCGGGAACTATAAAGAGAGTTCTTCAATATATGTGTTTGACCAACTGACGTACACTTTCACCTGGATCAGCCACTATACACTCAACGTTCTGCTTATGCTGGGAAATAGGAGTTAAAACAGACGGAGTTCTGGGAACAAAGATAGTGTTAGGAACTCTAAAAAAAGTTACTTCTAACTGACCTGTAGTTTCAGGGACCTGGCTCACCCAAGTGACACGACATTCTTCTGCCAGCCTATTCCTCTTTTAATGTCAGCGTGAAATGGTGGGTCGCTCCAAATAGTTACAAATTCCATTAGAACAAAACATCATCAGCGTGGCAGAGCTCACTTTGGCTCACTCAATTTCCATGCTCACGCAGCACAGATCGATCGGCCTGTCACAACACGGGCGTTCACACTGAACTTGATTTTGTCTATTGACAATTCAATTACAGTTTTACTCAGACATGAGCGGTACAGAGTTGAAATGCTAACAGAAAACAAAATGAAAGAGGGAGAAATTACTGGGCAAAGTCTATTTTGCATGAAAAGTCGGTGGGAAGAACAGAGAAGAAAAAGTTTTACTTAAAAAAAAAGAGTCAGAAACTGGTTCTCTACACGCTGTGGCAGTTAGTTTGAGTATTCAGACAATTAATCTGATGTTGTGACGCCCCCATAATATGACAGTCAATGCCCACATTTAAAGATACTTATACAGGGACATATAAAGTATAATATATACTACAATAATACATATAAAATGTTTTTTTTTATTATTATTTAGATTGATTCAAGTTATTTATATCACAGGTGTGTGTTCAAGGCAGGGAATAATGGACGGCTGGGGCAAGCAGCACAAAGTAATATGTACAACAGTATATATTTTCCCTACTAATTAACTTTTGTGCTATAAAATTAATGAATTTAATTTTATATTAAACATGAATTTTATAGCACAAAAGTTAATTAGTAGGGAAAATATATACTGTTGTACATATTACTTTGTGCTGCTTGCCCCAGCCGTCCATTATTCCCTGCCTTGAACACACACCTCTGAAAATACAAAGGCCTTGCCCTTTCCCAAAAGTTTTACCCAAAATCTATTAATTATCGCCGTCTGTGACATTCCCCTTTTCTATTTTAAATAGTATCCGAGAAATATCTTCATAGTTTCTGGCAGGCTTCCTAAAATGCCCATTAATCTTAATTTCTGAGTTATCCGAGTCTCGCTTTCCTCTCAGAGTCATAGTTAGTATTGCCACTGGCGGAGAAAATAGCTTTTTAAGATTGCCATGATGTGGCAACAAATCACACTCTGACATCACTGAAAAGGGGTCAGAATCAATCAGCCGCCCAGTGGCCTTTGACATTCAATAAACGTCAGAGGGTATTTATATGCGTCCCTAACAGCTGGCTAAAATAACAGACCGCAGATGACAAAATATGATAACAATTAGACAGGCCGTGGCATGGTGGGGGAGGAGGATGGGGTGGGGGGGCTCGCATCTGCATGGATCACTGGCTGAATCGCAGCCATGGTGGGAAATGAAAAGAGGAAGGAGGAAGAGGAGGAGGTGGAGGGGCCAAGGATGGGGGTAAGGTGAGGGTGGGGGGGTGGTGGGCGGGTACGACAGAGAGGGATCATCGCGTTGATGTGGTCATTTACCAGAAAGCCTCGCTCAGCCCACACAAACCCAAATGCCACCATCTAAATCCAGCCTTAATTAGGCCCCCGCTGAATGGAGGGGACAGGAGGCTGAGGGGACTAACAATATCGGTTGTTTACAATATCATCAACCGGCTTGTTATGGCGAATGTGTGACAGGGTGATAAGGTCACACATGGGACTCCATTACAGCAAAGTAGATGCAGCTTTATCTGGTAAAATTGATCCCGCCACCCTTCGGCCTGTCTGCACCGCACGCTCTCCTCGGAGGGAAGCTCAAAGGTATCCTCCAAAATCCGGCATTGATCATCGCATCAGCGCTGTGTTGCTCATTGGAAAATGGCTGCGTATATATATAGGTAATTAAATATGACAAGGCATCTCGAAGTTCATGTGAGCACAGGATAAGGAGGAAACAGCCTGCACTGAGCCGCCGAGCATAATTCATGATGTATGTCTTCGGCATGACACGTCACCGTGAGTGGAGACATTTACTGCATTGAGATTAAACGAGCCTTGCAACATGTTATGCGCGGTGTATGTGCTGCTGGCAGATAATGGTTAGTGTCCACCTCGACTGCATTCATATTCAGCTTTCACACGCCTGAGCTATGCCCTTCCACGGGTACGGAAATAACAACCCCACCACCGTCTTAATGGGCAGTCTCAGCACACCCAGCCTACCTTTTTTTTCCCCTCTCTCCCTCCCTTTGATTGATTGTTTTAATTTAAAAATAAGCCAAGTTATCTATTTATTTTTGGTTTATTTATTTCACTGAAGGGGCTCCTATCGGTTGCTGGCAGGTCGCACAATTCCAATTTCCAGCGTCGCTTCCCACCAAAAATGCAGAATGAGTCTAATAATGGCCTTGCGCTCTATCAGCCTCTCTCCTCCCTCCCCTGACACTCTTTCTTTACCTTTGGCTCTCGCAGTCAGTCAGTCATTGTATTCTTCAGAGCAGGGAGATAGGTCAAACAGACAGACGTTTGGCATTTCATGTGAAGAAACGCGGTGGAGTAAGTTCGCCATTCAGCTGTCTACAGTTGGGAGGAAAAACTTGAATGCAGGGCATCGGGTTCAGGGCTTCTTATGAGTTAAACGTACAGTGCCGGTCAAATGTTTGGACACACCTTCTCATTCAATTCAGTGCGAAGGTGTGCCCAAACTTTTGAGTGGTGGTGGGTAAATCCCACATTTAAGCTGCTATAATTGATGCTTGGAATATTTGTGTAGTAATGATGAATCTAGATTTACTAGAAACCCGCAGATCTTCTTTTAGGCATCTTTTAGTGAAATGTAAAAGTTTGGCTGGTTGTGTTTCACTCTCATCAGTATCATTTTCAGATGTGGCAAGAGGCTGTTAGCTGCAAAAGTTCTACCAATTAAAAACAACTAGCTAAACTAGTTAATAAACATAGTAGACAACTGGTGGAGACCAAAACTAATGTAAAAAGAAAGCAACGTGCATGGCTACAGCACAGCTCTAGAGGAAAGTTAGGGTAATAAACTGTTTGCTAACGCGTTAACTATATCAAATGATGGAAAGAAATGTTAGTGGCTACATTGGAACAGAAGCTAGCTTACGTGTGGAGAAGAGAGAAAAATAAAGCTAAAATTATAGTTAGTAATACATGTACATTTGTAAAGTGATCAGACACACAACTCTGAATCATTTTCCTTAACCTCCAGTCAGATTCATTACACTCCAAAGGAGTGATTCATGATGATGTTCTCTTGCGCAACAAAGCGAGTGGAAATCTGTAGTTAAGCTAGCCAGTGAACATGGAGCAGTTGAGAGTAAAGAACCAGAAATTGCAACAACTGGTGGAGACCAGAACTTAAATAAAAAGTAAACACAGCCACACCAAAGCTACCCCCCCAGCTTTCAAGAAAAGTTGTTGTTTGTGTACTTAAATAGTTTGAACACATCAACTATATCAAAGGGTAGAAAGAAAAGTTAGCAAGTAGCTTGGACCTACACTCTTTAGATGGTCCGAAACACAGCATTTCATGAATGCTAATGGTTCTATGTGCTAGATGAGTTGAAGAGGTTTTTTTTCCTTCAGTCCCTGTTTATTTGTTTGTTGCTTGTTCAAGTAGTGAAGCTGAATGAATCACTTTAAATAACTGAAAAGCAGGTGTAGGTTAAACCAGCTGGTTTATTTTTCTCTTATTGAACACAGGAACGCAACAACATTGTAAAAAATTATGGGTGTACCTGATGTTTCAATGCACATACATGTTTCTGCCATGATTATATGTACGGTGTGTGGAAAGCTGCACTTCTGATTATTACCACCTAGCCAACTAAATAGTCTAAAGGAACTTCATGGAATGCAATTTCCAGGAGACGCCCCAGGAGTCCCCGGCTAGGTTGTGGGAATTGGTAAACATACAGAACAAGCCTAGTCCCCGAGGCCCTACAGAGCCTAAGAGAAAGGGTAAGTGAGTGTGGATAACACTGCTATCAAACAATGAGACAGCGCTGTTGGCCAGAAAGGGACTTAAACTCATTACAGCTCAGGAAAGCTGGGCCCACATGTTGGGTTATAGTTGCCTACTTATCGCTGTGAAAATTGGGGCTCTCTAAACGAGAGTTTGGAAATGTCACTTGGCGAAATGAACCCACCGTATATTAGGTGCAGTGTTTTGAAATGCGTTAAGCTTGTATTAGACTGGGGTGTTGTTGAGTACTGCAGGGGAGTCAAATGAAAAACAAGGGTTGGCTTTAGTTTCAGAACACGCAGTGCATTTCCAGTAATGCACGAATTTATTGCAACTTTAATATCCATTTATCTCTTTAATAACAGATGTTGATGAACAAAAGAAGATAAGGAGAGAAACAAATCTTTGGGAAAAAATGAGGCACATTTAAGCCTCAGGCCAACTGTGCAAAAACTAAAATAACAGAGGCCATCTTATGTTGTGTGTGCTGTATGCTTTGGCTTGCCAAATGATTTTCATTTTGCAGAGTTTCCACCTGTTCTTTTAAAAAAAAATAGGTCAGAAGCACCACACAAGCCAAATGAATGTAATCTGAAATCTTTCATTAAAGCAGAAATATATAGGCTAATTGGCAACTTTCAAAAGACTTCTGGAATTATTGCATTTTAATGAACAGAGAGAATACTAATTTGATGTTAATTAGGAAACTGAACTCCTGCTAAAATCAGTGAAGTAACTTGCAAGGCTGCACATCACAGCTGCAAATTTGAGCATTACAAGGTCGACCGAAATTACCTTTAGTGCAGTGTTGGATTAAAAGACCATAGAAGTCAAACCCAGTAATTATTTTTTTTTAACTGCTGACAGCATAATTTGTAAGGATATAATCAGAGCCACAGTGGAGAAGTCAGTCAGAGTTATACTTTTGGTACTTGGAAGAAGGCTAATGAACGTTTGATAATTTCTCAGTGTTTGTGGCGTTACCTACCGGTATGATGTTAATGAGATAATCAGAACATGTCTCAGCCCACTTGCCCTTTGATTGCTCTTGAAGAGACCTCTGCGATGTAAGATTTCTCCAGCACATGGACTTCTTGCTGTGTACTCCTCACCACCACGCATTTACACATTCGTCACTGCAGTTGGACACGGTGTCCTTCTTATTTAAAAGTAATTGCAACTTTAAAGATCACAGATGATGAACTCTGATTGGCAAAGAGGAGGCGGACGTACAACAAAGGTCACTGAGTGGAATTTCTTCTGTAAAGTAATAAGTATAGGACATGTGTGTTAACCTTTGATAACACCTTTGAAATGTCAGTAATACGCAGCCGTCAGTGACATTCCACAAATTATTATCTGTATGTACAGTGCCATATTTTATTGCAGGAAACAAACAACAGTGCATTTACAGAAAATTACACCTTTAAGTGTAATGCTGGTGGTAATGCAGATGCATTAGTTGTGGTGGATTATCTTCTGCTTCTTATTTTTACCTTTAATTTTAGCTGTAAAGACCTCAGAGTGGACACAAGGCTGTGACACCAGTCAGACCTGTCGAGGAACCCAACAGGTCAGGGAGTTCTTTATGACTGGTATGGTGGCCCTGAAGGTCAAAATAACAACATTACACAAAAACACAATGACATTACAAAAACCACAACATTTGAGAAAACATAACGACATTTCATTAAAACACAACAACATTACAAAAAACACAACATTTGAGACAGCACGACATCACGGCTACATTTCATAAAACACAATTGAGAAAACACGACATTTGAGAAAACACAAGAACATTACAGAGAACACAACATTTAAAAAATCACAACATTTGAGAAAACACAACAACATTACAGAAAACAACAATTGAGAAAACACAACAACATTACAGAAAACACAACATTAGAGAAAACAACAATATTTGAGAAAACACAATATTACAGAAAACATGACATTTCGCAAAACACAACAATTGAGGACACACAATATTTGAGAAAACATAACAACATTACAGAAAAAACAACGTCATTTCAACACAACACAAATAAACAACAACAAAGGGTACACCAACTACCCTTCTTGGTTTATCCTCAATTTCATGTCCACATTCAAATGCACAATGCATGACTGCTCAGTTTGACAATTAGCTGCTCTTGCTAGCTTCCTAGCCTCACAGTTAATTCGCTATTTTTTGAATACATACCTTGGAGTGAAAGTGCATGCAAGCAAATCTATACATTAATTCCATCTGTGGCAATTGCCTTCAAATGACAGATTACACTCAAAGGAAGCCACTGGGCCTCCCTAAATTAGATCCCTGTGGCAAATGTTGAGTAGAACAAGGCAACCAAACCACCAAAAAAAAAAAAAAAGAAAAAGAGAGAGAGACAGAATTTAATAAGAGCCAGTCTGACCACCATCAGAGGCCATCCCATAACTGAGAGGTCATGGTGCTTGACCCTTTCTTCCACCTCCGGAAACATGACCGTGATGACACTCTGTAGAAATCCCTGATTGAATTGTTCTAATTTTGAAAAAAAAAAAAAAAAAAAAAGGAAGTAAGAAAGGCAAAGAGTCACAGAACCGGGCTCTACACAGTGTGTGCTCCATACAAGCTCAAAGTAGGTCACCTGAGAAATGTTTGCCCCCCCCACCCCCACCCCAGATGCTCTGATTAAAAAACTATGAATGTTCCTCTCAGATTTTAAAAACAAGAAACTTGAGAAAAACAACAAATGCTGACATTTTGTTCCTACATGTATGTCTGTAGTTTTCTAGTTTCATTTAAATGGAATCTAAGTTAGTTTAACACGTCAAAAACATTTCCTCCAAAAACGTTATGAAACATATTGGACAATGTTATGAAGAAAATACAACATTTTGGAAGTATGTTAAATTTGCATATAAAGATCACAGACCCCTTTTGTGCTAGTGAAAGTCATGACATTTTCTAGTGGGCGGGGCTTAGCCCGGAGGCAAAACAATCCACAGCAAAACCTTCTATGGTTATCTCTGATTAGCAGTTTGTGTCAGCTTGTTTTTAACAATGGTTTTATTTTCCAATGCTTTCGTCTTATCATGTTCACCACAGGTGTCTCTGATCTTCTGGGGATGGCTGCTGACATCAAGGAGTGTCATTGCTATGGGGTTGGGATGCCTGGTTTGCTCAAGGTGGGTGCTACATGTACAAGTAACATCCACATGAATGCCAGGTCCAAAAGCTTCCCAGCGGAACATCATATTGTCTTTGTCAAAGACCGAAACATGTGCGTTTTAATCTCAGTTTGGCCTGAACCGCATCCACATCACCCTGATGTGTACCCCATTCATATTATCACGCCTGCCAGTGTAGTTAACAAATGCCAACAGGCCGCTTCAGTGTTCTTCAAAATAAGTGACAAGAGAACATCTTGAATGTCCTTAAAGGCGCTTGTTCGGTGAGACACACAGCATGATCAGCCGCTAATGTCCTCAGGTTTCCATTCAGCGTTGCGCCTGATAAATGTCAACCACCTCTCGGTGGAAAGCAGCATTGTGCTGGGTTAAATAGTCCTCTATCCATCTCTCAGCATTTCTTCCTTCTATCAGAATGATATATGAATTTCTTATACTTTCACACTTGCGTTCTCATTGCCACGTCCTCCCTTTCCTCTCTCCCGTGGACAAACTTTGTTCTTCCGCTGCCGCTGCCATCCCTCTCTGTCACCAGACTCCCCCTCTCGCACTCTGTTTATCTCTGTTTCTCCTCATTGTTCTTTATCTTTTCATTGCTCTCCATCTGCTGCAGAGTCCATCTTTTTCCTGTGCTCCTCGGCTCTTCCGCTTAGTCGCGTTCATTTTTCGCCCATTTATTTTTTCCCCTGCTTTTCTCCAGTCTGTGTTTTCTCCAAGCTGCGCTCCATATTGATGTCCGCCCTGACAGCAGCCGTATTTAGAGCTTTTAGATATTAGCTCAGTCAGCTCAGTTACAGAGTAGCTTGTTTTTAACTTGAGTAAAAAAAAAAAAAAAACACCAGTCACACTCTAGGCGTTTTGCTGTCACGCTGTATATTATGCATAAGATAATGTCTTATCACAGCTAATTTTGCCACGGTGTACTGAAAACAGTCTGAATGTTTTATTAGCTTTTTTAAAGTTGCAAGCTTTACAGAATACACAGTTTCGTGTGAGATAAAATGCTAAACACCAAAAATCTGCTGTAATTTCCAAACATACTCCTTGTAAAGTAAGAACGTCTCCACCAACCCCTGGTGTTGACGCCATGAGCTAGAGGTGGGATCTGCACACAGAACACATAGTGACGCGTCCTGATATAAAACATACAATATAATACCACTCCAGGAGGCATGTCCCTGTGGTGCGACCGGTCAGCACATTTGGCTGTTAACGGAAAGGTTGGTGCTTCAAACCCACCCAGGGATGAAGTTTTAGGCCTTGTTGAAATTGGTTATGGAAATGGAGCAAACGCAAGACTGTCATGGGAGGTAACTAGGCATTCGATGTCCAGTAGCTTCATCACATAGAAACAGATATGAAAGATTTTTATGCTTTTTCCTGCCATCGCCTGCACCAATCAACAGTCAACAGCACCAATCTGAAGTAGGCAGGACATGCCAACTTTTTACAGATGTGGCATTGTAGAGTCTTATGTCCTGAGGAACAATCAACCTCCTCAATCTGTCCATGGAGCAGGACGGAGACAGCAGCCCATCACTGAACGAGCTTCTCTGTCTGACTACGGTGTCGTGTGTAGGGTGGTGGACAGTGTTCATGATGGACCAGTTTGTTCAAGGTCCTTGTCTCTGTCACTGATGTCAGGGACTCCTACTACAGCTTTCTGGTAGAAGATGTCCAGTAGCTTCCGGAAGATATTAAAGAGCCTTACCTCCTGAAGACATAGAGATGGCTCTGGCATTTTTTGTATACTGAATCCATGTTGGCCGACCAGTTGAATTTATGATCCAACTATAGACCCAGGTACTTATAGGTCTGAACCACCTCTAGACACTCCCTGTTGATCGTTACAGGATGCACATTCACATGTGGCAGCACACTGCAGGTAGTACAGTTAAATGATGGGAATGCAAGAAATTCCTCATTGAAAGATAAATAAAGGGCATCAAACGCATGACTTATTAAGTGGCTTTTGTTTGCAGCACATCACTAACCTCGCTAACCTCATGCACCGTTACGTTACAAACAAGTGAATGACATGCAGTAGATACTCACTAACTTTTGATCATTAACTCTACCTGGACTACATGAATACTTCGTGTCTTCAACAAGTAGTTAAACTGTGAATTTGGGCATTGTCTGATACCTCTGAATTGGTCAACAAAATTGTCAATTTTGTCAATCGTCAATTTCTTGACTAAGAACACTTTCTTTAATCTTAGCTCAGAGGGAAAGGAGTTAACATGTTCCCTCTGTTTAGTCATATTATCATTGTTTTCTTTGTGAGTGACAGTCACTGCAGTTTTTTGTGCCTCCAAATAAGTTCATAAAATCCGCTGTGTTCAGATGCCTGCTTTTAAAATCCCCAGCGTGATTCATAATTACTAGCTGCCACTCTCTACTTTTTCTGTCATAGCTTCATAAGCTTCATTAGCATCCATAGGATGTGAGAGCCAAGCGGACGTTCGTCGCAAAGTCAAATGCGACGTGACTCCTGGATGTTACTTTTGTCTTTACAACTTGTGCGAAGCGACTTGATTAACACAATTTTCCAAACACTGGGTGTGGTTTTAATGAGTTGGTGTCAATCGCTTCTTCTTTTACCATATTTGACATCGCATGGTCAGTGAGCATAGACCAGACATGGATGTGAGCTTTAATTGCAATTACACATTGGTTGTGGATGTTATTGTTGACTTTAACTGTGAAGTTGAGGCCACAACATCAACATAAATTTCAATAGGCTGTAACTGGATATGTTCTGCCACTGCATCCATGCAGAATCATCCATGTCAATACATGTAATGCCATACAGTAAATATAACAAAAATACAAAAAAAAAAAAAAAAAAGTCCATACCTTGTGTTAGTCTGCTAATGTACAGCCTCGCAAAGCTATTATCTCTGTTTTCTATCCTTAAATCTATTTTTAAGGTTCGAGGTATGTGGACCTTTTATGAGAAAAGATTCCTGCCACCTCAGAAACCACCTGATTCCATCATGTTTGTAGGTGGCCCAGTTTAGCCCCCATCATCAGTCTTTGCCACTGGTTAATGTGAAAATTAGTGACACAGATGAGCCACAATCTATTACAAAGGATCCTCTATACACTCCTTCCTCCTCAGCTCGCTCAGTAACTAATCTCTGTGCCTCAGTATGGATGATAGAAGTTTTTCAAGGCCATACCTCTTGAAAGGCACTTTTCAAAAAAAAGAAAAAAGAAAAAAGTGCGAGGCTGCAATAGATCATTGCGTGTCCTGTTCAGTGTAATTTGTCTTGACCTGTCTTGTACCATTAGACAGCTACTGTACCCTGCTGCGACCTGTGTTTTGTCATTTTCTCTGCCTTGTCTACTTCAAAGTTCCCCTGCACAGTTTTTAGCAAATACTGACACAAGATGATCAACATATTTGTGTGTATAAAATATAAAAATGATCATGATGCATGCTAATATCTAGGAGTTCTGCGTCACCATTTGTGTAATTACAGTTCAGAATTAGAAAAATAAAAATAACCGAGTAATCATAGCAGGACTGAAAGCAAAAGACAAAATTAGAAATGTTTGTTATTGACACGTCATTTGTGGTAAAACCTCAGTAATTATTTCTGTATTTCTGAGGTGACACTTGAACAGAAGCTGCTCCTGTCCTGTTTAATTACAGACTGTGACAGCACAGCAGAGAAAAGGGCAGGTTATACAAGGTTGGGACATGTAGCTGCAGACAGAACATACAGGAGACAACACCATCTCCAACAGGCAGGTTTATTAAAATTATAATCAAGCCAGCGTCACATGGATAAATACTGTAAAACGATGCTGATGTAAACAATGCTCCAAAAGTCAAAGGAACCCAACAGCTCTATTGCATTTTTCCCCAAAAAGCGTGAATAAATCAGATTCCCTTAAAAAGGTTGAGCAGTTCTCCAAAACCACACACTATGGCCTGTGGACTGTTCAGTTTGGCCTGTCAAGCATTTATAAAACTGTCCTATGTCTGCATTCGTTTTGTCTTTTATCTGCAATACATGCTTTTCAAGTAATTCCGCAAGATGGCGCACTCCAGACACTAAAGCATTTGTAAATCTGTTGTCTGTACCATAGACTGTATATAAATATGGCCAATGCATCTCCATTTCCTTTCAGTCCTACACGATGACTCCATGGAGGGGATGGCATGGCAGGTGTCAATCATCAAAATGTCACTTCCTCTTTCTATGACATTAAAAAGCTAACTAAAGTCGTCCTTGAAAAAAAATGCGACATGTACTTGAGTGTTTCAGTACGGCCCATGTCCCATCTACTCATATGGAGGTGGAGCTTATGACCTGTAATTGCAGCCAGCCACCAGGGGGAGCTCTACTTGCTTTGGTAGGCAGGTAGGCAGGTAGTATGTCCTTGTGTTATATATCCAGTAGGGGACACTCTGACTCCTCTCATGTTATGCTCACAGTCACAGCCCACGGCATAGTGAAGTAATACTGAAGAGCCGACAGCACATCTACTTCACCAGCGCATTACAATATTTGCCTCAATGGTAAGTTTAGTTTAACCAGTTTGTGACATAAACAATAAGTTTCCCATTTCCCATGACGTGCCTCGTTGTGTCTGTCACGCTTGACTGATATGACAGCAAGCAAAAGTTAGGATAACCTAGCTTAGAAATTACCTTTAATCGAGTCAGTAATGGCTAAAGTCAGGATAATGCTAGGATGACTAGCTTAAATACTATCTTGCTAAAGACTTTAACCTGTCAGTAACGGCACAATGAATGTTAACGTTACAGAACCTCAAAGTAATATTACGCTCATTCAGACTAGATAAGATCGGCGCAAATTAGCATAACACATCGCCAGTGTGCAAAAAACATTGTGGACTATATTAATGCATTATTAATATAATATGTTTTTTAACTTATGGCGATGAGGAGTAAAGAGTGCTTCTGGTCTAAGATATGTTTTGTCATGTTGTTGATTTATTTTATGTTTAAAATGTTAATATGCTGCTTGTTCTTCACAAGTTCTGATAATAAAAGTATTTGAAAATAGTAAAATGTTCTCCCTTAAATTTTATATCTTTGTAACAAGTGTTTGGAGCTATATTTAAACCATCAAAAGCACGTTTTTTGGCTGACATATTGGATTTTTTTCATGCCATAATATCGAAATCGGTGCCAAAAAATCCATATCTGTCGGGTCCTATTTGGCATTTTAGTAAGACCTGCCTCGTTGTCCTTTTTTCAGCACTCTGGTACAAACATTGCTCAATAATCGGCTTTCTTATTGTGACCACTAACTCTGGACCCATAAACGTAACTACTCCACCTTTTATTAGTCGTCCTTTATAATTGAGCCCTTTCATATGTTGCACAGCAGTTTGGTCTTTGTTTTCAGATGATTTCTCGTTGAAACACACTGAATAGCACCTCCCAAACAGAGCACACACGATGAATTGAGACTGGCGGGTCACGGGTGAACGATAATTGCTCACGGCTCGTTTTAACATCTTGTAGCAAAGAGTACCAGACAGCCACACAAAATCTGATTGTTGGGGCATCACATTTTAACTGGAGGCCACACAAAACACCAGTCTGAGGGAGGTCTGAATCCGTAGTTGACATTAGTATCATCAGAGGACACAAAATAGAGAGTAGAATTTTTGGATGCGACAACTGCAGGGGGTATTTGTACAAAAGAAAAAAAGGCATTTAATGTTTTCTTTGTATTTTTATTTTTTATTTTTGACGATCCAGTGGTCCAAGTTATTAAGATGTCATCCTCCTGTAGTAGCGACATTGTATTACCTGTCTTTTATCAAACCAGAGGGATACATTTATGCTCAGATGTCAGTCATCAAAAATTCACTGCATAGATAGAGGTGGGAGTGTACAACTGGCTGAACAGTCTGTATATTCTCATCTCTTTTATTCATGAAGGACTTAACAGCCTCAAGTAGAAACAAAGCTATCATGTGCTATACTATAAACGTCAAACAGAGCAAAGCCTCTTTCTCAGCTCAGTATAAACAGTAACCATGTTATGACAATAGACTGCATCCATCTCTAAGGTCCTGATTCCGATACTCTGGTTTCAGTAGATCTTAATGGTCGTTTGTATGTTCTGAATGCTTCAGCTCAGCGTTTGGTTCTGATCATATCGGGAGATGTGAGGCACAGGAAGAGGCGGGATGTAGAAATCCTCAGTGGGTCGATACACAAGGCCCTGAATTACCTCAATGGTGCTCCCTTTTGAAATTGAATAGGCCTCCTGAATGATTTAAGGGCTGGCTTTATGGGAATAATGGTGAGCAAGTGCGGTAACGCAGTGCACACAGGGCAACAAGCGCCAGACAATAAACAGAGACGCAGAAAAACATAACGGCAGAACTTATAAATGGATATATCCACGTATAAGCCACGTGAACAGACAAAGAGCTGACTGCAGTTTATATGCATGCAGTGAAGCACATGTACTAAATCTTATAAATGGGGGTGCGTGCATGTGTAAACACCGCTGTTCATTTGTATTTGCATTCATTTAGGGCTTACGATGGGATCATGGCTTGCAATCACTCTTGCAATGTGAGGTGTGGAGTCAAACTGTTCTAGTTTCGACTCATTCATCATTTACTATGTCAGTTTTAAATGAAGAGTAGGTATTTCCTGTTTTCTGACCTGACAACCCTGGTATCAAGCATGTCCTCACATCATCTCAAATGTTTCCAGCAACATTCAAACCCATTTTATTCACCGCAAGGATGCCTTTTATTTATTTTATCTAACTTCCAGCAAAGCTAATGTGTATGCTAACATGCTTAACATTACAATAACATTCAACATGCAACTTTAGCGTGATTGTTGTGACCATGCACAACAGCCCAACACATATGTGGCATGGCATTAGCTATAGTAGCTACATAAGTAGCAGACTCATCCAATAGGAAGTTAGCAAGTAACATAACATTAACTAACATGAACTGTGGCAACTTTAAAAGAAAGAAATTACAAACTAAACCTAAACACATTAGAAACGTCTAGAAATGTTGTAGAAAACACAGAGTCTACTGTATCAGTTAAAAGTACTTAATATTAGAAAAAGATGGCCACTGTTTTAGCCAAACCTTAAAGGAGACTGGACCCATTCATCCACCCCGACATCCTCCTTAAGAGCCAAGAATCAGATAAACAAAATGTATTCAGAGTGTAACTGTAAAATTTTCATTAGTTTTAAATGATTTGGTTCATGTGGGCATGTTATATTGTGCTTTAAGGAAACTGTTCTAATAGTTGACTGTTATTGTATACAGGAGGCTCAAATCACCCAACCAACCTTCACCCTAAGAGGTGTTAGGGCATAGCAAGATAATTAGAAGGTTAAAGTAAATAACTATTAATTTTTAGCAAGGGTATCAAGAATCAGATAAACTAAATAGAGTGGGACTTTTTTTCACCTTGCATTAAATAATGTATTGTAATAGTTACCTTCTGTGTGTTGTTTTGTTTTTTTCCCCAGGAGAAAAAAGCAGCATTCATTTGGATATGTTTCTGACAAAAATATCTTCATTTTAGCTATGGTTTCTGCCAGTGCCTCCAGGAGATATTGTGCTATTTAGCTGCTAAATACATGTTTGCTTGTGGGTTGCTGGCTGCCGGACAGGTGCCGATACAGCGAGTGCATCATTGCTTTGTCACTGCAAACAGCTGCCTGCTATGAACAGTGATGAGACTGACCTTTAAGTGGCAGGCCCAACAACCACAACAATAATTAAATAAACCAGTGAGACACTCAGTAGAGCTTAGTAGAATTCAACAGCCAGGCGATTATGTTGTATTTCTGGTATTGCTGTGGGCAACAATTGTCTTTCTGCGTAAAGTTATTTTACCAGTTGTTCATAATAATAAACAGAACAACAAAAACAGATGATATTCATGTCAGTCAAAGGCAAAATACAAGGGAAACTAACTGTAATTTGAACACAAAAACTCCTTAAGTTGTTCCTTCATTCCAAAATCATTCCAAAATTTGATATAAATCCTCACGTGTCCTCAAGTCCTCAGTTGTGAAAAGACTCATCTAATCTCATCTATGCTAAAAATAAAAGCGATATTTCTGAAATGTTGACAAAGTACATATTGAAAGTTGTTTGGCGAATGAGCTGTAACTCTTGTGAAGTCTCGTCTCGCGATATCCCATAATTCTCTTAAAATGTAGTCACGCAAGACTTCACTTTCAGGAAATGCGTCACCTCCAGGGGATTGACAGGGAATTGCGAAAGAAGTTTTTCCATGGCACTTTTGCAATAAAGTTTTATATTAATACTTCTGAAAAACCACCTGGTTTTTGAAATGTGTTTTTTTTTTTTTTTTTTGCGCATTTCTTGGGGTAATGGAAAAGCAGCAGCTGTGTCACTGAGCCAACCAGAGCTTAAATCGTTTTAATCAATGGTACAAATACGGTCACTGTGGTGCTGCTGAATAAATAGCTACATCATAGGGGAGATGGAGATATCCTTGTAGAAATATAAGGCAGAGCAGCTTCTTGACCTCTTTGTTCCGGTTACGTTTTTCTACCATTAACCCGCAGTCAGTCTGATCTTAGACCCATTCTTCTCCGTATTCACCTCTTTTATAGTTCACAGTCTTTCAGCTTAAATTGTGAAATAGGCTCTTAGCTCCAGAAAGGTAATTTGACATTTACAATGGTTTCCATTAATGCCTTGCTTTGTCAAAAGCCCATTCTTCATCTTGTTTCTCATCATTCATTCACACCTTCTGCCTGTCTTCACCCTTTTACCACAAAACCTAAGTTTCTCTTTTCTTCTTTAACTTTTAAGAAACACCGCCGCTCAAGCCCATCGCCGCTTTACATTTTCCTCCTCTTGCACTTTTCCCTTTTGTCTTTCAAAACCCTCTCATCCTCTTTCGCCCTCCGTCTTCACTGAAGGGTACACGGACGGACCATGTAGCAGCTGTATTTTTGACAGGACTAATAAGGCTGATATTTTACCTTGAACGAGGCCGAGGCTGTGCTATACCTGCATTGATCTGCGGTAGCTGACACCCAAAATGTGAAAGCCTTTACATGTATTACTGCTGTTTCAGAGAAGATTCACTACACAAACCATTTGGTAGCTGCTTTCATCGCCTCTTGCTGCCATGTGGGTGTACAATTTTATCACACTCGGCCACAGAGGGAATCAAACCACTAACCCCGCTAGTGTTACTGTCACGCTTTACCAAGTGAGCTATACAGAGAGCTTTCTACTTGCATGGGATTATTCAAAGATATTCTGCAGTGCAGGGCCCAGTGCCGACATGAATTCCTCGACTGCCTTGCTACTTCACGAGTTCATAAAAAGTTGAGCACTTTTCCCATTTGTCACGCTGCCTTCAAGTGTGGCGCAGTCTTTTGGAGCAACCAGCACCCAATCACGACTCAGTCAAAGGAAATGCTAAACCTGATGATTGGTCAGGAGTGGTATGTTTTCAGTGGAACATTTTTCACTTCACAGGCGAGGGTGAGAAGTTCTGATTTGCGTGAGCGGTGATAATTCTCAGGTGTGCACCGTGGAAAATACAGGTGTGTGCACAGACGCACACAAGGAAAACGCAGAATGCCAAAATGTGGCCTTGAACAGTAAACACTGTTAAAAAGCCAGAGTAAGAGGGCTCTGTGTGCTTTTAGAAGGAGAATTTTAGGGCCTGATTTACTGAGATCCTAAATAAGGGGCGCTAAATTGCATGTGCAAGCATGGTGGTGTTTGCGTGTTGCGGGTGATGAACAAATACCCTTTTCACATCAAAAGTAATGGGTTGACATGGGATTTTCGGACCCTTGGTGTGCTTTCACATTGCCAGCAGTCCCAGGTCTGACCTCCTGCTGTGAGAGCTGCGTGCCTGTTTTTTCCTCCCTCTCATGCGTCATCATTACATTACAGTGCGCCAAAATCACCTCTTCTCCATGGATGCAGACCAGCTTGTGGATCTCATGGTCTTGCCAGTACGCTGCCATGATTAATAAAACTGTGTGCCATATTGCTATACAAGCTGTATACAAACACAGACGGCTTCCCGAATATGACACAGGGCTAATTCACCTATGCGCTTCCATTAACACATTTGATCTGTGTGATTGAAGAAATGGACAGAAATCTTTGCCCCTCAGAGATCAGTCTCTTATGGTAGTAGACCAAAACTTTGCTCTGTTTTTGAGCTGCTCGCAGCCCTGGAGCGTCTACAATGACACAGTCTGACCGTCCGTCCAGTGACAAAATCAGAATGTGACAGTCAGGTACACCCATGTCATTGTGTAAATTAGCAGGTCGACACAGCGTTCCTGTTCACATCGAAGTGGAGCTGAGCCGAGCTGATAAGCGTGGGGCTTAAGATTGCTATTTTGCCCGTTTGACAGACGCAACCCTCATTGCGCCCCCTTAGTAGATCAGTTTCATCATCAGTTTGCACATGTAATGTAATGATACATAATGATATTTGTGTACATTTTTGCACATGCAAACCTTTAGAAAAACCAGGCCCTTAGTGTGAAATCATTGTTATTTAAGCACTTGGAGTTTTAAAGGGTCACTCCTTCAATTTTACACATTGACTCAGTTTACTTATTACAAGGAGTACTGCAGCTTGTGCGGAGTTATGGAGCGGAATTTTATTTAGCCAATTTTATTTAAAATCTATTTCTATTTTCTTGTTTTGTAGCTGATTATCCACTTACAATGTAATGGAAATTGTTATGAGTTTGTGGTTTGGATTGCCATGAAACTCTCTAGGTTCAAAAAATGTAAGATTTTAAAAAGTTGTTCATGCAATAGTTGGCCACTTAAAATTCTGCTACCATGCTAAGACCGAGTGGAAGCAGTAACAGTGTTTAAGTGAAACACAAACTGCAGTGTTTCAAACAAGAACAATTTACTTTTCAATTTTCTGTCACTTTTGGATGGATTCAGCAATTACGATATCAACTATGAAAGGAGGGTACGGAACATCTAATTCATGCCTTTAACTGGCTTTTTTGCTACTGCAACCGTACAATGAATATTGTGCAGAACATGAATCACACTGGGGAACAAAAGTCATGATCATTCTTCATCTGCTGTTTCAATTTTGATTTAGTTGGTTACCCAATTTAGTGGAGGGGCCATAGTAAATTGCTGAAGTGCAGCTTTAACTTTTCTCAAAGGCACTTTCAATCTCATCTTGGTATTGTAGTTTCTAATACTTTCATCTTTCACCTGTTGGGAAAATCTGTTTAAAATACAACTGAAGCCTTTTTGTTTACTCCCGTAGCATTTGTGGCACTTAGTCTGGTCAGCTTATCACTAGGATGATTGGATTTGCGCCAAGTGTGTAGCTTTACCTGATTCGATGATGTTGTTATTATCAGGAACACTGAGCTGTAACTGCTGTAACAGGGGTTGGAAAATGTTCCTGACTGTCAAGATAAAGCATATTATTGAATAGATGCTTCGTTACAAAAAAAACAAAAAAAAAAACAACAACAAAAAAAAAGATGAACCTTAAAGTATATAAAACTGAACTGAATAAACATTCACACTTTGACATTTTATTAAATGAGAAAATGAAATAAAATCAACAAATCCATTTAAGTAATTGCAGTTGAGGATGCATGCATGCATGTTCTATTAATCCTACTCTATTGTCTGGTACCAGACAACCTCAAATCTAAATACACCCAAAGAAATGTTGAGTATCCCTCCTTTCTTTTTTGTATTGTGTGTCTCTGACATACATATGTGGCTATATAGACATATGTGAGGGTGGAGCTGGTCCGCTGTGTCTAAACACTTCCATAGGGCAAGTCTGCCATCTACTGAGAAACTTATTTTACATCTCAACCTGTGCATATGGACTCATGCATCTTCTCAGATAAGGTTATGTCCTTTACCTGTGCATTTGGTGGTTTAACAGCACACCATTTTAATTAAATGATTCAAATTAGTTAGCATGGCTAACACCTATCACTAATTGTATTTGTACTGGTTATTTGAGGAACCATATTTGCGTTAACCTTCTTAAACTCAATTTCTTGAGTGAAAGACACACTGGCTACTGTTGAATGTTTTCTCTATACTCACAGAATGCTAACCATTTTCTGTTGCTACAGGAGAGAATGCTAACTAGTGTTTTGGTTGTTAGGCTGAGAGAATGCTAACCAGCTTTCTGTGGCTATGCTAACAGAATCCTAAACAGTTTTCACTTAGAATCGTTTATTGTGGTGCTGAAGTCTACCATATATAATAAATAAAATAATAATAATGTTTTATTACATTACAAATATTGCTACATGTTTTGAAAGGTAGCTAAATCAAGAAACTGTTAGCTTTCTTTAAGCATAGTTTAATTATTCAATATTTCACATATTAGATAAGATTTTTAAGATAATGTAATAATAATCTATTAATATTATACACATTATTAACTTGTTAGCTGCTTGGAGGTAGTTCATGTTCAATGGTGCTACAAGTAAATGCTAACTTTAGCTTGGTAACATATTAACAGTGCCAGCATACAAGTGTTCACATTTTAGTTTAGCATTCTAGCTAACATTTGCTATTTGCTAACTAGCAAGGAACACAAACTGCCACTGTAGGCCAAATTAAAGCATGTGTTGGAGCTAGTGCAAATGTCAGAAGTGACTGCACTAATCTTTGTAGAAAGTTTATTAGCAATCTAATCAATATGAGAAATGTTAGTTGCAAATATAATGGTGGCTCTGGAGGGAAAAATCAGTGGATCACCAAACTGTAGGATTTATCTTCCAGAGAGCAAAGATGTCTCGATGAAGTTTCATGACAATCCATCAAATGACAGATCTTACCATCGCTATAATGCTACAGCTAACTCTGGGAAGTGATTGTACAACGAGACAATATTTATTATTACAGTGTTTAAATGTGTAAAAGGAGTTCACACTCCAAACACAGACACCTTCTAAGTGAGACGGCGTTAATTGGTGTTTGTACTCCTTGTTTTGTAAAGCAGAGACTTGGAACAGAGATACTTAAGGTAAAACACGGGAAAGACTGACCACAAAGATCTTTAGCTGTGATTGAGCACGTTTTATCTTCAGTCTAACGAGGTCTAATGTTTTCTATTTCCGATTTGGGTTTCATTCACATTAATAACTTTAATAGAATTTAAAATAATACAATATGAATTATTACAAATAGGTAGAGGAATGAGGAATGAGTCGAAACACAATTAAAGACAATCTCTTTACAGTAAATTCAGTTTTGCAGGTAATAAAGATCCCCGTGTGCTCAGGTGAAAATTGTACTTTGCCACTAGTTCCTCAGACAAGCACATCCTGTATGAAAGCATTTGTGATTCCTGTCACGTTTGTATATTGTGGGAGGAATTAGTTCTCCAGGTTTATTCCGGTCGAATCAAACCATCGTCAGAATCAAACTTGTTATTTTGTTTTTTGTTTTTTGTAGACAGGAGAAGAAGAATACTAAAGGCTCACTGTTTGCATTATAACAAACTTTCTATAAAACCTAATGTTCTGTTATTCTGAACATGTGACAACTTGCTCATATCATCCCCTGGCTCTACCGCATCCAATGAAGCCCTCGGAGTTTAAAAATAATAGTTTTGACAGATTTTGGAAGAATGAAAGGAGCAGAAATCCAGATTTTACTACCCTTTCCTTTGGCTTAGCACCAACTTGACCACCCACGGTAAAGCCGCTCTGATGCTGCGAATATAGTAGTATAGTGACATTAAAAAAAAGAAGAAAAAAAGTGTTCTACTTTCAAAGCTGCTAATTCCACTTCTGACTGATAACTTTAAAAAAGAATTAAACCTCATTTCATTTACTAATTCAATCGCGCAGCGGCATTAAATGTCACCACGTAGCCTCAAATCACAGTGAGCCTGCAAGTGAAACTGTGGATTAAGGAAGAATGTATGTCTTGTATAACTCCCACACAGTCTTCTTAATCCGCCACATATCCAATTTTTGCACAATTGGAGGGATTTACACAAGTTGTACATGACAGAAATTGAAGATCCACACTCCTTATTCTTTCTGTTTTTCTTTCTCGCGCGCGCGATGCATCATTCATCAAAAAGCTGATCTAAAGTCAATCTCTTTCGTCGTGTCCGCGTGTTGCACCTACCTCTATATCTCTAGCGTTTGCGCAGTTATCTCTCCCCGTAGCCAAAGCTGAAGATATACAGTAGAAACTTCATCTTTTCTGTTTCATCCTGCTCAGGGGTTCCTATACTGTGTCACCACCGAGCTCAAAGGGGGAATCTGTGACTTGATAAGTCCGGGTAACATCAAGGAGAAGAAATGTTTTATTCATCGCCACAAAGCTCCCGAATTCACTCAAATCAAATTCGCCCGCCTTTGTTTGAGAGATCAAGCTAGAGGTTTGACACATATAGAAATGATTGGATTTCTTCGAGTTATAAAAAAATAAAATAATAAAAAAAAAAAAAAAAAGAGGAGGGGAGACGGGAGAAAGTTCTGATTGCAGGAGAGAAGACGAGATGGGAGGGTGATGTTTTGTTAAAGTTTAACGCAAGTGTTTTTTTTCTTTATTTCCCGACAGATGTCCATTATTTTAGTATTCAAATTTTTCCTTTCTATTCTGTCACTTTTCTCACGCTGCAGCAAGTCAGCCCCCTCTCAAATCCAGGTGACCTTGGCCTCCCGCTGATTCGCTTGTTTTGTTGCAGTTCTTTCATCCCCCGCGCGCTCCCCCGCTCATGCCGCTCCCCCTTTCAGATTCCATTTTCCTTACCTGCCTTTCTGTCCCACTCTGATCTCCCGCTGTCAGAGAAATTCAAATACTTTTTTGAGTAGCAGCGCGCCGGGGTCAGATGAGATTTGCAAAAAAAAAAAAAAAAAGTAAAATTTGTTTTAGTTTCAGTGTGGGCGACCGCCAGAAAGGTCCCGTCTCTCGATAAGTGCAGCATAAACCCAAGCAGAGCCCTGCAGGAATTTCAAGTGATTAAAAGTGAATCTTTATTAAGCACTTTTCGGGTTTTATCTTTTTTTTTCGGGGGGGGAGTCTTTTTCTTTTGTTCCAGTTTCATCCATCGCCTTGTTTCACCGTGTTTCATCAACTAAAGTAAACTGAAGTAAACCCCCCCACTCACCCACCCAGACTCACTTCACGTCTAGTGTCATCTCGGCTCATGGCGGGATCCAGGTCACCGTAGCAACGCCACGCAGTTAAAGTGCAGCCGACTCCTACGCGGGCTTTAAACCACCTCACCGTGCGCGACACTTCAAACTACAGATCAGTGTCGGCGTTAACCTAGAATCCTTTTCGTGAGTTGTGATTTTTTTTCCTTTTATTTATTTATTTATTTTTTTCCAGTGAGAGCAGGAAAAACATGGGACATTATCACAAGCACAGGCTTTGTTTTATGTTTTATTTATGGCTTTTTTTCTTTTTTTTTGCAGTTATAAGTCAGACGGAGGAAAACACAAATCCTGACAGAAAACTTTAATTTGGTTCAAGCATTTTAACTTGAAACACGTCTAAAAGTTTGGTTCTGTGAAGCATGTTTTCTTATTTTGCTTTTGCATATTGAGCGTGAGGTTCGTGACAGGGACATAAACGAGGAAACAAAACACGTAATTTACCTCCATGATTTCCTCAGATGAATGTTGCAATTTACAGATCTGGAGTGGGTTACAAAGCATCTGTTTTGGGGGGACAGACTCAGCTTAACAAATTAATCTCCTCTTTGGAATATGTTAATATCATGCCATCATTTCAAACAAATTTTTTTTTTTAGGAAGTTTTGAAATCTAAAAAAAACACACACTACTAGTCAAAAGTTTGGACACAACTTCTCGTTCCATCCAACGAGAAAGTCTGTTAAAAGAGGAACAGGAAACTTAGATACGAATGTGAATATTTGAAGAGATTTTTTTCCAAACATTGTATGAAACTTAGTTTCAGATATGCAGAACGCAGCGGATTTGCAGCTTTCAAACACTGAACCTTTCAGCTCTTCTTTTTAACTACCATCAGCGCAGCAAATGATTGAATCAAGTGGATTTCAGCACAGTCACATGTTTCATTTTCCCAAAGAAAATTAAATTCTAGCTTTTCAGTTCGGGCTCACGTTCTCGTTACCGGACCCAGACAAGTGTCCTTTTTTATTAAATGCGATATTCAGTAAATCTGATTGAAAACATGGAATGTCTTTAACATTTAAACTCACTAATGGGTATTTACAAAGGCATCCTTGTTTTAGATTCAGTGACGGCCAGGTAGGTCCCATCTCTGGATAAGTTCACAGTAGACCCAAGCAGAGCCCTGCAGGGAATTAAAGTAATCAACAGTGAATTTTTATTAAGCGCTTCTTATTTTATTTTATTTTATTTTTGTTCTAGTTTCGTCTTTCGCCTCGTTTCACTGCATTTCATCAACCCAAGTAAACTCAGAGAAACTGTTAAAAGAGAAAAACAGGAAAACTTTCACTATGAAATAATGTTTCTAGAGATTTGGATATTTTTTTTCTTAAGACAAAAAGTCTGGGGGTGAGGAAATGTTTCAATTCAGGCCCATGTTACTGGACCCGGACAAGTGTGCTTTTTTATAAAATGCACTATTCAGCACTGAGGAGAAAATGCATCTCACCGACTTGTTTCTAGAGAACACAGTGTGCATCAGCGAGTTTCTTCATATCACGGATAAATGCTGCGTGTTTTCTTTCTTCAGATGTGTGAAGCAAGCTCTTCTCTTCGGGAATAACTCTGTCTGTCTGGCTTCTACCTATGGAAGAGTGTTAGGGCCACCCATGAGGGAAAAAAAATGAGAGAAGTTAGATTTTTTTTTTCATAATGCACTTAGAGAAAAAAAGTCAAAGGGTAATGCTGAGAAAAAAGTCGACCTTTTGAGACTGATGTGACTGCTTCTACTAAATCCTGTGCAGGCAGGCAGTGAAACTATGTTTCGGACTATGGAAGAGTAATAATGCCACCTCTATTTACACTATACTTCATACTCGGCTTTAGTAACAAAGAAATTCTTTCTCCTTTAGCTCGCAAACACAGTGTAGTTGTCAGTATTGGGACCACACAGGCTGGAGTAGTGGGTAGTAGCAGTAAAGAGAAAGAAAGATTAGTGGCCCTAATACTATTCCGTACTATAGTTTCACCACTTCATCTAACTGTCTGCACGGCATTTTGTAGAAGCAGTCACGTGCGCTGGTTATTACAGTCTCAAAAGTTTTGACTTTATTCTCGACATTTCGACTTTTTTTCTCAGAGTGCAAGATGAAAACAAAAAATCCTCCTCATTTTTTGCTATGGGGCGGCACTAATACTGTTCTGTATCGAGGAGATGGGTCACCCCACATCAAGCTCCTCCTTTCTTCCTGTTAACAGGCAGCTTTTCATCCCCTCTGTGTTTTCTGCCCTGTAATGAAACTAAATTGACACGTATTGAATAATGACATTTTTTAACCTGAGGACTAAATGCTCGGCAAAGTGGGAGCAAGGACTAAAACTCCTTTAAGATGCCCTCTGAAGGCAACGTCCACTTGCATCCTTTCAGAGCGGCCCAGGGAGACGCTGAGCTTCCCTCTAAGTGGAAGTGTCCTCGTTAATCTAATAGGTGCCGCAGTCACTCATCGCCGTGTCACATCTGTTAGCCCTCAGCGTGGCTCAACGCTAAGTCCGTTTGGACGCCCTGTCCTCTGACACAGCGTTGACAATAACAACAAGGTAATTGCACCGGAAAAGATCTTGACGCCCATTAGAATACACTCCCTTGCTAGTCGCTTTTTTTTTTTTTTTTTTCTCATTCTCGCTCAAGGCTTTTTTTCAGTTACTCATGGTGTCACTTAAAGAGCTTGACTGTAACTATCAAGCGTCATTTAAGGTGACGGGGGAAGGAGAAGAAAAAAAACACGGGGAATGTGAGTCATCAGTGGGAGCGCCGCAGCGGGTCCAGCTGGGTGTTCACAGCAGCAGCTCTGATACTTGCTGTGTCATATGAAAGAGTTTTAAACACTATTATTAATGAATAAGGCGCTAATTGCTTTAGGCTAATATGCTATTACATTGTGGACCGCCCAAAGGTCCAAACCAGGAGAATGAGCCAAGTTTTTCAGGATATTTGGAGAAAACTCAGTACTTTTAAAATGACACTTTGATTTTTGCATCTTTTTATTTATTTATTTTTTTTACATTGGGGTCATGTGTGCTTGTACAGGAAGGGCAATTTAATTCACATTAAATATGACCACATTTATAATCCTGAAAGGGGTTTACAAGTGATTCAGGAAGCATAAATCTTTAGAGGCATGTACACATTGTGAATTAGAAGTAACAGGGGAGGGGGGGGCCTCTGTGAAGTCACGCCGCTCGCTGGTGTGAGCTGAGGACTAACGTTCATCTGATGCGATCGCTGTGATCACCTGTGCAAATCTGATTAAGCTCCGTTTAATCTCGGCGAATCAATCACAGCGGTGTCATTCACGTCGAAGCGCGTTTTAGACGGCTCACAACAAACATTTTTGCCATTTGTTCATTTATATTAATGAGGCCTTTGATCTATTTCAGCTGCTTTAGGGGCCAACAAATTAAACTCCTAACTGCTTCATAAAAGGATGCACGCGGTGCTCAAGTGTAGCGATATTATTTTTAGAAGGGCTTTTAATCAGGCCTACCTTTGCTGGAAATTGAGCTGAGGATTTTTTCACACTTCAGTGTGGTGGAACAAAATGTGCAGTGGTATGTGTTAGATACTGAATGTCGTATGTGTCGCCCTGATAAAATAGCTCATTTGATGAAAAGATGACTTTTGGTCGCAAGACTGAGATGAGACTTTTATATCAGCTTGAACCGTCTTTTGAAGCTGCAACTATATTTTTTGGTACTTTTCCCAGATTGTATTTGTTTTGTGGTGTTTTTTTTAATTATTATTATTTTTATTTTTATTTTTAAATTTGTGTTGGTTTCTCTTATCCCCTGCCATCTCTGTTAAAGATCCATTTCTCCCAGCTTTAATGTCCAGGTATTGCACCCTGTTAGAAAATAGCAGACATTGTCTGGGCCAGGTAACTCTTATCCCAATGGCATCAACCTTTTAAAGTGTCAATTTAGAAGATCTCTGATTTGTTGTCTTTGGCGGCCCCTGTGGCAGTAAGTGGTAATTACACGTTTACTTGTGAACTTCACTTCTACAATATCCAATGTTTACGCTATCTCTTCAACCAGACTGAAATCATTCTGATCAGAGTTACCAACTTAACTGCTGACATGGACACCAAATAAAATGATAAGCGTATGAAAGTATGCCAAAATTAGGAAAGAACTTTTGTTGAAAGTTGTCAACCTGTTGTGGAGCATTAAATTGGAAACATAACAGAAAGCAGAGGACGAAGTTGTTTATTTCCCCAAATACAAAAATAAGTATAGGCATGAAGTCTTTTGAAGGGAATGAAGAAGTTCATAGATTTTATTTCAAAGACGCAATTGTGTACAAGACAATAAACTGTAAACACAGTATACTGTAACCATATAAATCTGACATATTAGCAGACATGAAAGAAATGTTATGTTTCTTTTGATCATATATTTTGCCAAATGGTAAACTAAAGACCAATATTAACTCTTCTTTTGGCTCTATTTTGGTCTCCACCACCAACTGAAGGAAATATTTAAAATAGTATTCCTCAGTATCTTTATTTCCATGACAGTTTTCCACTAAATAAAAGTGATTTTTCTGAAATTTAGATGAAGTACAAATATACGTGTTTCCATTGAAAGGTGTTTTGCGAATGAGCTGTAACTCTTGTAAAGTCTCATCACACGATATCTCATAACTCTCTTAAATTCTCATCACGCGAGACTTCACTTTGAGGTGGATGGACGTCAAATGAACTGGTCACATGACCCGCTGCGTGACGCCGACGACAGAAAATGTGAAACGTGAAGTGTTTCCATTGCACTTTTGCGATAAACTTTCATATCGATACATCTGAAAAACCACCTCATGAGAGCGTAAAAGTGTGTTAGTGATAATTGAGAGGTTTTTTGAAATGTTTTATGGCGATATTTGGGTTTTGCCCAATTCTAGGGGTAATGGAAATGTTAATTGCTGCCAACCATGTCTTCTTCAGTGTATAGGAGGGAGTATTTCTGCTGAAAAAAGTTGCCTGCTGCTGGAAACTGTCATGATGAGATTGTAAGGAGTTAACCAAACAAAAAAAAAAGAAGTTGATGGCTGTAAGATCAAACCAACGAGAAAAAAAAACAGTCAAGTGTAGAGATTTGGGTGATAATTTTCTGTATGTTCGGGACTGCATGTGACCCCTTTTCAAATAGTAAATTTCTTAACCGCTAATGTGAAAATATTTCTTGGCGCAGCTTTAAGTCTTGTCACTGTTTGTCTTCAGTCAGGCTCTAAAGATGCGCTCCGATGGCTGTCATTGTTCAAACCCAAACCCTGCTCTCTAAATCTCTGGCTTGGCTCAGCTCTTGCAGACAGAGGAACACCACGGTCCCGGCTGAACTGCCTTCATTATACCACCACTCTCACTGGTCCCGCGTTCATTTGCCCCGAGCACGTCCAAAGCTGACTCTGGTTCCAAAGCTGACTTTGTTCATCCCAATCTGGGTAAACGTGGCAGCTAGCAGCTTTGACTGTCCCCGGCTGTTTGGGGTTTACTCTCTGCTGCAGTTTGTTACAATGGTTGTCAATGTGTGCATCTGCTTTGGCAGTCCAGCGTTCTGGATTTGGCAGGGCGATTGAGCATTTACTCCATTACTGTGTCTTCCTTTGCTTCATTCTTAATTATAATTTCGTTCCCGGAATTGCACCCCCACCCGCCCGCCCATCGTTACTGCTCCTGTGCTACTTCCCTTTTAAAAACATTTCATCTTTTTTCTTTTTTCTTTTCTTTTTTTTTTTTTGTGTGTGTGGATGAAATAGGTAGACGGCAAGCCCCAGTAGGTCACAGTGCATTAAGCACACTAATAAACCCATTACACTGCCATGGAATGGGATCCAAACGAGAGGGGGAGAGGGAGAGTTGAGTGATGGGGATAAAGAAAGGAGAGATTTTGGCAGAGTGGAGTGGTAGACTGAGGAGGGAGAGATGAAGCGCAGTGGCAGGTCGGGTAAAAGCCTCACTGATACGCATTCACTTTACGTACGTGTGCCTTTAAGCCCTCTATCTATTCATTACCTTTTCTAGCAGCATTCATTAGGGGGAGGATCTGCCATCTTCTGCTCGCATACACCGCTCCTCTTTCTGAGCATTAGTGTCATTGTGGGGCCAATTACGACACTGCAGTGCCATTCGGGGGCCATAAATATCCGCAACGGGTCCCCAACCTGCAATGTTCCTGTGAGGATAGAGAGGAAGCAGAGAAGAGGAAAGTAGGAGAAGAATATGGGACAGAGTCTGAATGCAGCTGAATGCGGTTGCTCTAGAATCAATTCATGTGTTGTTGTGCATTAAATCAATCAATATATCTATCCATCTGTAGAGATAGATGTTCAATACCTATAGTATCATACATTGTCAACGTTTGGTCATAAATATTAAAAACATACATGAATCTAAATCCTGTGTTACAAAATTGTGGGCTTACAGTGTGCAGTATGTGGACACTTCCACAAGTCGGTTAATGTTATTAATATTAACATATATCATGTCAAATATATATGGTTAGAATGATGCATGTGCTCAAATATTGGCCGCATACTTTTGAACATCTTCGTTCCAAAATGTTCAAAAGTATGTGGACATGTGATGGACGTTATTATCTCCGCAGCTCCAACGTATGTCGATGTACTGTGCACATACTTTTGGTCATATATGTGGCCAAAATGTCACATATGCACAGTTATTACTCATGTCTATTAATACTAGGTTTCACAATCATCTGTGATTCATTCAGCAACTCTGTGTGGCCAAAAGTATGTGGACATTGTATTCTTAAAATTGCTACTATTACAGGCTCAGCTGTTCTGACAAGCTATAATATCCACTTCTTTGCTTTATGATGTTCCTACAAGGGTGGATGCACACTACTACATGTTATAGCAATTTATGATAACATAAACTGCCCCAGACCAAATGTTTGTGCATATACTAATGGCTGCACAGCCATTTGTCGATTTCCTTGTTCAAGTAAACTTGAGTAATAAAGCAAAAAGCCAAATTACCAGCGTACAGAAGAAAAAATAACATGAGCTGCAGTACTGAACACATTCCTTAGGTTGTGGACCTCCAGCGAGTCCATCACCAACATGCAGACGCTCATCAGGGGAGTGGCTGCTGAGGCCGTTTCCTCTGATGCTCTGCTGACACCATGTGGCCACGAGCAGAAACTGCACCCTCCGGTCTGAGCCAATCAGGCCGGTGTGAAAGGTTGGGGATTTGTTGCTGTGTACAGAGGCGCCCAAACAACATTCATCACCAGCAGACGCCCCCCCACCCCCACCATCTCCCACTCCTCACCCGGTGCGCCGAATTGATGAACCATCAGCACAACTTTCATCACTTCATATTGATAAAGCAATCGTGCATGCCTTTCTCCTGTGTTTCACCGTGTCCCCCGCTCCGGAGATGAATGGGGTGTCAGAGTGATATTCTCCCCCACACTTAATCTGCTGTGAGGAGGGTCAGGGTGGTTTGCTCTTTCAACTCAGCTGGATTACTTTTCACAATGTGGGTGCGGTTTGGTTCAGAAACACTTTGGATGATTAAGATGCGCGTCGAGAAAAATGCTCCGTGGTGCACCGTTTATTGATTTGTATATCTGCGGCTGCGGACAAATTTTCACAATTGCCACATTTTGTAAATGTTCCCACCCTTAGCTGTGACCTAAGTCATGTCCTGTTTTCAAGGGGATTGTTGAAATATAGAATAGAAATGGCAGTAACTGCAGTGGTTGAGATATTTTGACACTTTGCTCTTTAAAAAGCACCTGCATTTGCAATGATGCACTTTAATCCACTTATTTGGGCCAGTCCCACCAGGAAGATGCTTCTCACAAAGCAAAACTGTTTGTTAAGCAATGTTTTCGGTTCTAACTTCTCTATTTTTCAACCTCAAAGACCTAAATCATAGGTCTTCAACGGGGAGTCCGCGAACCCACAGGGGGTCTGTGGAGGTTCTGCAGGGGGCGTCACAAAATCTTTGGGTGATTAGACGTTTTTTATATATATTTTTTTAAATTTCCCCCCTAAAAGAAATTTAAGTAAAAGCATAAATGGAGGCAGAATACGTTATCTTTCAGTCAGCACTTCACTCACTCAGTGATACAGGAGCTGCCTCGACAGCGAACCGTTTCACACGGAGCCACACTACACATGTTGATCCAAGCCTCCTGTACACAATAGGCCCCGCCCCTGTCGCTGCTGAGCCAATCACGAGGCCGCATATTACACGCTGACTCTGTCAGGTTCCCCACCCGAGAGCCTATTCAGTAACCAGGTGAAATCCCAGGCACACGCTGCAATATTAGCATAAGAGAAGCTAACAGTGTATGATATATGCAGATATGTTTATGTTTACGGCAGTTGCACGGCCCCCTACTGTTGCAGATGTGTCTGTGAATGACTGAGAACTTGAATTACTGTTGCAGATGTTTGAAATAAAAAAAAATGAACATTTGAACCTGTTAATTGAATATTAAGCTATTTGAATAGCTTAACATGTTGCTGCAAACATGACTCTGAAACTTGTCCGATGCCTCCATTTTCTTTTTTATTAATTCTTCTACAATATACAAATATTCACACAAAATGTTCTCAAAAAAAAAAAAAAAAACCTAACGTCTCGTAAACATTCATGTTCTCCACGGAGTTCCGTCCTCTGTTTTCTTCTTCATTGTCCACAACCTTCCTAATATATTATACATATATATCTTCTTTTTTTTTTTTTTCCTTTTTAAAAACAGAGGCCCGTCCTCGTACACGGCATCAGTCCCCCTTGACGCTGCATCGCTGCCGACAGCCAGGCCCAGGATGGAGGGAAGAAGCTGAAAATCACAGTGTGAAGCAGGAGCTCTTGACATCAGTGCGCTCGGTGCGGGCCCAGGGGTGAGGAACGGGGCCGTATTGCAGGGGTCGGCTCCGAGCGTAGTGTGCGGCGGCGGCGGCGATGATGACGATGACGATGATGATGATGATGATGATGATGGCGGCGTTGGGAAGAGGGGAAGGTCTCGGTGTACCGATCAGATCTGGATCAAATTGCTTCTGAGCAGATAATTCTTAGTGTTTAAAGCAAAGCTGGGGAACACAGAGAGTAGCAGCTGATGACGTTTTAAAAACTACAATCGCCTCCCCACGGGGATAAATTATTCTCAAGACGATTTGATCAAAATCTACTGGCGACACCAGGAGGGGGACACCAGACAGAAACTGTGGGAACTGGTTTATGTGCGGCTACAGGATGCAGTTAATCAAGTAATGAGGGGCAAGGTTGAACACAGGGGAGGTGAGTGGTGTGGGTTAAATCTGCATATTCCATAAACTTTCTTCAGTTCAGAGGAACCCCTCACTGCTTATTTCAAAACGTCCATAAGAACATCATGATGTGGAAACAAAAGTATGTATATTTATATTTATATTTATCTATATATCGAGGAATCCATAAGCAGCGACACTGAAGATGCGTCAGATAATTTTGGCTCTAGCATTACGTGCTGCGCCTCCACTGCGGCTGCCCATGCGTCCCTCTCATCTCTGTATCTTTATTCAGTATTTACTCCGCGAGCGGCGGCTCCCTTTCCCACAAAAACGCCGGGAAAGCAGTAGTGCAACGAACTTTAGCAGGATTCATTAAATCAAGTACGTGAGTCCGGGGCTCACAACACTTCAGGAGATGCAGTCTGTCGCCTTCTGATGAGCGAGAAGCAGCTCAGACACTTGAGAAAGAAACAGTTGAAAATATGTGTTTTTGTTTGCCTTTTGTTTTTTTTCCTGGGTGTTAGCCGTGCGCTGCTGCTACGGCCGAAAGCTGCGTTCGGCAGGAACGGCAAAACCTCAGCGGTGGAACACTGGACATCGTGTGCTTGACAACCGGACGTACAGACTGCACCTTTAGACCCTTTAACATAGTGGCTTTTTTTTGGTTCAAAATTAAATTAAGAGAAGACAGTGACCTTTCGTTGACTCTTCCTTGACCTGTGCGGTTCCCCCGCGAGGCTATGAGTGAGCTAAATAAAAAGGCATTATTGAAAAATAAGGCTACCAGCGCGGCGGGCGTTTAAACTCTCCCGCGCTGAGCTACATTCCATCTGTGATGACAAAAAAGAAGAAATTAAGAGAGAAAATGAAATGTTTTAGCTTACAGTGATGTCCTTTTTTTTTTTTTTTTTTTTTTTAGTATTAGGGCTAAAACCACTCTTTATAATTTCTTTATATTTCTCTCTCTCTCTCTCTCTCTCTCTCTCTCTCACACACACACACATCTCACTCTGTGGAAGTTTTATTTTTTCTTCTTAAATAAGCTTTTGATTTTAGACGAGGAGCGCTTGATTTTCTCCCCATTGTCGCTGGAGTCCTGGGAGGACGTGCTCAGGAGCTTGGACTCCCTTCCCACGCTCCGGCCCTCCGAGTCCAGGGAGGTGAGCGACGGGTAGCGCCCCACCTTGGGGAGCATGCTCGCCGGCAGCTGGCCGAAGCTGTACGACTTCTCCAGGATGCCGTTGTACACGCCCTTGCCCGTCGGGGACGTGGCGCTCCCCTGCGAGAAGGTCGCGCTCTGGGACTCGGGCATGATGCGGGTGAGGTCGGGCGAGCCCCTCTGCGCGAACGGGTGGTGCTCCAGGGCCGGGGAGGGCGAGGTGGAGGGCGGGCCGGAGGGCGTGGTGGCCGGGGTCGGGGGGAGGGGGGGCGGCGGCGTGGAGTCCCTGAGGCTGCTGCTGCTGCTGCTGCTGGTGGTGTGGGCGGTGGAGGCGGCGGTGGACGCGGCGGGGGGGAGCTCCGAGCTCTGGCCGAACAGCATCAGCTCCTCGCGGGAGATCTTGCGGTAGGGGGTCTCGGGGCCCGGCGTGCACGCGCCCTGCAGCTGCTTGCGCCCCATGGACGAGCTGAGGGAGTCCGTGTCGGAGCTGCCCTCCTGAGGCGCCTCCCTGGGGGGGAGCAGAGCAAAAGGTCTCAGACTGACACGCACACAAATTCATTTTTATCACGCTGGAAAACATGTGTAGGAGATGTGGAAACACAGGAAGTGGCTGTTAAGTGTGAAAATCCAAAACCAGCCTTATTCAGGCGGTGAAAGATATGAAAGTCCTTTAATAAACAGGATGACAGGGACTAGTGGAGATATGACGACGTTAGCCAACAAGCTAGTTTTCTAATTGTGAATTGTTACTGTGATGTTAGCTGTGGCACAAGGGGAGTTGTTAGTGTTGTTGCTATGGTAATACCGGCCTGTAAATTTGGGGGTACGAGCTTCTGAATGAGAACTGAGAGAAGTCATGACTCCACCTTTAACCAGCCACGAGGACTTTAGTCAAACAAATACATTTGATTATTTTGGAGAATCAGCTGATGCAACTGTTCTTGTGGGCTGCCTGAGCTAACGCTGTTAGCCTGCAGTTTTTTGCTTAAGTGCTGAGCTTTTACTGCTACATCGGGGACAAAGACGGGATCACGCGCAGCGATCGGTCTCGTCGTCTGCGCTCTCGTCAGTTGGAGCCCAGACGCCGGTCGCGTCCTCCACAGGACCCTTAGACGTCGACACCCAGTCAGAAAAGTTACCATCTAGCCCCAAGGTTAGTGCATCGTCAGTGTGAATGTCTGGATAAAACACCTGTGAGTCCAAACTGTAAAACCATTCCGCGGCGTTCCGGCCACAGCTACATACCCCCTCCTATCCGAGCTGAACATGATATGTTCGTCGTCGGCCTCGGGGCGATAGGAGAGGGACGAGCTGGCCATGGACAGCAGGTCCGGGTCCGGGGACATCAGCGAGGACTGCGGCGAGCTCAGCAGGCTCCGGCGGGAGCGGCACAGGCTGCTGTTGCGCGTCAGCGAGGGCCGGATCATCGTAGTCGCTGGGCGACGGGAGAAGAAAAACAAAAAAAAGAAAAAGATGTTACAATTTCTCTCACGGATGCAAAGAACGAAAACCCGTCCGGTTCCTCGCTCACTTGTGAACTGTGGAATGATGGGGGGCGTGTCCTCGTCCAGGTCGTCCACTCCTCCTGCGATGGGGTAGGGAGGAACCGAGACCCGGGGCATCACCACCCAGCTGTGGTCTGAGTAGAGGCTGGCCGTCAGGCTCGGCAGGCCCGAATTATTGACGACGGGGAAGCCGCACAGCTTCTCGATCTGCTGCCAGCGGTGGAGACGCTCCCTCAGGCACGCCGTTACCTCTGACAGGGATTTCCTAAGAAAAACAAACAAAAAAAAATATAAATGCTGTTTCTGATACCAGTTCTAATTTTTGTCAGAGCCACTATGAAGCCAGCTTTGCTTTGATTCCATCGGTTTTGGCTCATAAACCTTAGTTTGGACTTAGTCAAGGACTTTCATCACTATGAGCTGTCTGGTCTAGTCTAGTAACTAAGTAACGTCAACATAAGTGAATGCCAGATATAAAAGTTTCCCACTGAATTGTCACTAGATGGTCAATAATTACTCACTTCTCCTGTGGGTGGTTTTAATGTTGCGGCTGATCGGCGCAGATATTCTGGTGTGTACATTCTTAGAAATACATATATTTAAAGCGTTACGTCCTTGAACACGAGCCAGAGCTCCGTTCCCGATGCGCTGAGCTCTCTGCCGGCTCGAGCAAAGTATGTGTTAACCCTGAACAAATCAAAGTGACAAAAAAAAAGCCTGAATAGTATCTACACACGCAGCTCCCAGTTTATTAGGTACTCATGGCTGAAACCGGCGCGGTCTAATAAAAGAGCCCTGCAATAAATCTTTCATTCATGAAGATTCCTGACCGCACTTTTTGCCGGAGCGGCTTCGGAGAGGTGTTGAATCAACTTTTATGATCGCTTCGGAGACTGCGGTTTACGGCGCCGCGCGGAGAGAGAGGTGCTTCTCTGATGCAGGTAGAAATACCTCAGACAGCCAACAACAAACGGTTCTTTCTTCAGAATAACACCTCTCTGAAACGGTTCAAGTGTCCTGATGGGTGTAAGGATGCGGATAAAAAAATTCGAGCTCGGTGAGTCGACCTTCCAGCCACAGATTTCTTACTTTGCTTCTAGTATCTTGTGGTCCACCTCGTCCAGTGATGAACTGTGGGCTACGTGAAGAGTTCCAAACACAGAACTCCTCTTCTTTTTTATTTTCTCTGCCTGAAATACAAATAAATAAATAAGTAACAGGTTAAAAAAGAAAAAACTGTTTACTGATGGAGATGCATTAACATAATGGTTGTTGAGGGCATGTTCTGTTCTGAGAAAAACCCGCTGCACCGTCGTCATTAAAATGTCCGGCTTAAATTAATGAAAGGTTCGTTAGCCAGCTTCAGACAGGACTCAGTGAGAGTACACAGCAATAAGTCTGGTGTCAACTCATTAATCAAACCGGCGTTTCATGTCCATTTTAGGTGGAGGCTGCCATCAGTGGGCGCACCAGCCAAACGGTCGCAGCCCTGCCAGGCTGGCATCTCGCTGCTTTTAAATAATACTGGCTTGTCCACATGAGAGCGCTCTGACGCTGTGAGCTTCCTCTGTAGCGGCAGTAAACATGATTTACTGCTCTTTTACAAGCCAGAGAGAAAAAAAGACTTGAGCTCTGTGCCAAGGAGAAAAGAGTGTTTTTGATTTGAAGGCCTGCCAGTCAACGCTCAGGGATTAAAGCCTAAACACTCAAATCTGCAGTCCAAAAACCTGATTAATGTAAATTTTTGTGTATGTTCAGAACATAATTATAGAAAACGCACATATTATTATTTAAAGATTTTAAATAATAATTCAATTCAAATATTCAAATATTAGCATAATGTCCATTGGTACATTGCGGTCACATCGGTTACCTCGTCTTTTGCGACGCACAGCTGAAACTCCGCACTCTGTTTCTTGATGTTGTAGTACTGAACTTCCACTTCGTGCGTGAGCTGCAGCCACTTCTGAAGAGCTTCCGGCACCGAGCGCTCCGACTGCATCTCCTTCTCCGCTCGCTTCAGAGCCTTTCGCACCTATGCGAGATGAGTGGGATACATCAGGGTCCAGTGTCGGGTCACTGCCAAATGTTTAAGAGCCCCCTCCCCCCCTCCTCCCTAAAAGGCTGTAGATCAAATGCTTTACAGTAAGTGGTGCTTAATGCTCACTGAGTCCCAAATGAACTGCGCTTACTCTTTAAATTCTGAATTTGCAAAAACGAGTCCACTCCAGCCTCGTCTGCGAGGACAGAACTCATTACCGCGAGGAGCCCTTAGATATATTAGCGCTGAATTTTTATGAGAGGGCAAATCTTGAAGATGTGCAAAGTAGGTATTTTGTGGAAGGAATGAAAGTTTTATGTGGAAATTTTTTTATGTGTCTTCCCATTTCAAGGTGTCTCAGCCAGACTAATGAATATATTTATAACATTATACCTTAAACCCTTTGAATAATGAAGTTTTTAACAGAATATTTAATTGTATATTTATACAATGATAATAAAGATGCGTTTCACTTTAATATTTGTCACATCATCATTGAAGCTCAATTTAATCCCAGCCAACAACTCAGACATTTTATTCTTTTTTCTGACTGATGAATGTGTTTGCATTTCATGGGGAAGAAGCGTTTTTAGAATCTCTACCTGTACGAGCTCCTCCTCTGCATATTTGAGCCGACTGAGCTCACATTCAGCTCCCTCTCGCAGCTCTCGAAGCCTGTGAGCCTCCTTCTTGGCCCCGGTGATCTCGTCCCTCATCTTCTCCTCCAGGTTCTGCTTCTCGACGGCCACCGTCCGGTTCTCCTCCTGAGCCTTTTCCAGGCTGAGAGAGAGGACGGGAAAGGGACAAGATGAGGCCACGACCAGTTTTGACATTGTGTACATTAAGTGATAAATAGAGTACACGCTCAATTTCATCACCTAAAGGCAATTAGGACTTGCTATTTAACCTAGTTTGGTTTAGGACTGTAGGAGGAAGTCAGAGCACAGAGAAGATCTCACGTCTCTACAGAAAAGCCTCAGCTTGCGTGTGCAGTACCTCAAAAGGCCACTAAGGGGCTCCAAAAACGAATCAATCCCCATAGACCTCCATGTTAAAATGTCAAACTTTACAGCAGAAATAAACATGTTTACAACCAGGTACAGACATGGTTCATGATTATGGCTAATTGTCCCATATATAAATTATATGTAATTAAGTGTGTGACTTCTTCCGAACTGACAGGTAGGTTCTGTAAAAACTCCACCTCTTAGATCAGAGGTCTTTAACGTTTTTCAGGCCAAGGACCCAAAACTGATGAGAGATTAAGTAGGGACTCCCTACCTACTACATGTGTTCTGTATTAAACTCAACCTAGTGCTATTTATAAATATACATTATTATTATAGTTTTGCATTCAGTATTAAGCTATTCAAATAATACACAAGTTCAAGTATATTTTTTTTATTATATTGAATGTGCAACTGCCATAAACACAAACATACCTGACATAAATATATATATATATATATATATATATATATATATATATATATATATATATATATATATACTGTATATATATGGAATTAAAAGATAAAGGAAATAAAACCCATTTTGGCCCCAGTAGTTGACAATTGTGGGAAACCTGACAGAGTCAGTGTGTAATATGCGGCTTCATGAGTCCCTCCATTCTCTCCATTTACCCCTTTACTAAATTTGTGTTGGATTCATGTTAATGTGTATTTAAAGAAGTTTAAATTTAAAAGTTCATATTTGCGAGCAGTCAGTGTTTTGAACGCTGAGGCGACACTGCTCCACCAAGCCAGCCTCCTTCCACAAATACGTATGGAATGAATGAATTAATGCCACTTTAATCCGTTCCCATTCTCACCGACTCTGCAGGTCGAAGAGGCTTTGCTCGGCGTGCTGCAGGCTCTCCAGATCCCTCATCATCTGGGAAATGTGCACCTTGCTGGACTTGTTCTGCACATAAGCAAACCAGCAGCCCCCGACGCCGATCACTATGGAAACCATGAGGACGAAGTCTTTCAACCAGTTGTGTTGTGGACCTGAGGAGGGAAGATTAGTAGTTTATTTGTGTTTTTTTGGACATTTTACATCTTTTTTTGTTTTAAACCTATTTGCATACTTACGGAGAGGAGGCCCAAACAGCACCGCATCCAGCGCCTTTAGGTTTAACTTCTGTTTATGCCGCTGGTCTAATATCTTTAGCTGCATCGACATGAACGTCGGTTCATTCGCCGCTAATCTAAAGCACAGAAGAAAACCAAAATAAAAAACATGAGACACTCACATGAAAACACAGGCAGTTTGTCTCAGTGTTCAGGTAATTCAAAACGTGACCCTGTCCTTCAGTTCTCACGTTCAGGGTGTGAATAAAGGTTGAAATCAGAGACTGGCTCACTTTCTATAATACACAATAAGGCTTGTGTGGATCACCCGTCCCTACTTTGAGACACCATCATCTCGTCTCAAGGGCCGCGTACCCCCGCCATCTTAACCGGCCCAGACAACATGGCTGCAAGGGGAGAGCACAACCCCCTCGGCGTGACATCACCCCGTGAGTCAGGGCCGATTACCTCCGTGACGAAATATGAAACCCCTCAGCGACCCGCCGCCCTCCCCTCCGCCCCCGCTCATGCAGCACACGCAGTTTGCAGCGGGTCACATTCCACCGGCGCCTCGAGTTTCTCCTGTAACGGCAGCGCTCGCATAACAATTTCATATTCACGGCGCTGAGCGGCTCCAATTTCCTGGATGTGACAAAGCTGCATTATTAAATCATGTAATTAAACGAAATTTGGCCTAGAAAAAACGAAATCTTACTAGTCCTCAGAAACTTATCAACCCACTCTGGGGACTACCTGCGCTGCCGTTTACAGCCAGCAGTGGGCAGCATTGAACAGAGCAATGAGAACTAAAGGTACCGCTGGGTACTGTAACAAAGATCCTAATTGATTCATAAACGCCCGGTTCAGGCAAGACCGAGCTCTTATCACGGAAATGATGTTAATGACGCACAATCTACACTCTTGTTTGTGTTGATGTGTGGCGGTGCTCCTGGGAGAGACGACTTGAGGCTGTACTAACCGAGGTAACGTGTTCCCCGTCACCCCGAAGTCCCGGAAGTTCTTCTCATACTGCGGCAGCTCCACCGACTCCTTCAGCCACTGCACCGTGTCCTCAACGGTCCAGTTATGGACTGATAGCGGGGACAGACAGGGGATGTTGTTAGCTCTTTTTTAAATTTTCAAAGCAATACACAAAGAAAATAAATCAACAATAAACAAATTCTATCGTATTGTAGCATTCAGGTACCTCACCCCATCTGAAATAAAGAACGACTTACACATTTATATGCCTTGAATTAACCAGATCTCTAAATTTAAAGTCCAGAAGTCCTGCGAGAACAATTTATTCCTAATATCTGGTGGGAGTTGTATGCAGCCCCTTCAAAGAGAGGATAAATATGAGGTTTAGTGCTGATTTATTAGCATGAAAGAGGCCGGCTTACGCGGTGTTTTGTGCAAACTCTCGATCTGAAAAGCCACCAGAGGTTTTAATTAAACGTGGCTGACTGAAAAGTGCTCGACGGGCCGACTGTGAGCGCTGCAGGGGGCCGCTTTCAGTGGAATTCAGCGCGGACGTCCCCCAATCACCAACCGCAACCAGACCGCAACATAAATAATTAATGCATGAACATTTAAGTGTTTTTTTTTTCTTTTACTGTTTGGTTTACCTGCTTTGTCGCCACTTTGCGTGTTTACTTTAGCGTGAAAGTATGTCAGGACGAGCAAATGACTTTTACGGTTAAAAGGGAAAGGAAGTCCCCGCTCGCAGCCGCACTGCACCTACACCACAAGCTGGGATGTTTGCTTTGTGCAGTTGAGTTGTTCTTATTTGAGATGCATGTGAAGGACTTGGTTCTAAAACCACTTTGCTCCAGAGATAAACAAACACTGGCACGTACATGCTGACAGACTGGGCGTACGTGTAGAAAGACAGGAGTGGGGGGGAAGAAAAGCTATTTAAGGATGCAGTGATTGGGTTTTACGAACTTTGCCGTTTACAAGGATTCTTTCTTTCTTTCTTTCCCAATGTGCTCTCAGGCAGCTAAAAAAGTAACATATTCCCAGTAAATGACTGAGATCAGTTTACTTTGATTTCACTTGATGTCCTGGACGCTTGGCTTCATAAGCACAGAAACGCTCTGCACGGCGAGACGGCGAAAACAATGCCGGACCTGCTCCACACGCACAGAAACCACACCTGTGTCATGTGCCGCGGTGTGTTTAAACAGCGAAGTGTGTAACCTCTACGCAGCCTCGGGGAGGACAATGAGCGAGCGAGTTGCTGCGAAGGCGTTTTTCCTTGTTCCTGGTCTGCTTTATGTTGTGTAATAAACCAAACTGTAAAATGCTACTCTCTGTAAACAACATTAATATTTTTACGGGGATTTTAGCCATGGCTGCACACAGCATGTCTTCCAGTGGCATTCCAGTCTACTGAGAACTTTCTCCTTTATGTATTTTGTATACACAGTATTTTTTTTTATTTTTTTTTTTTGACATATGGTCAGTGGTGAATGTTACCTTCGCAGGCTTTCCAGCCCCTCCACAGCTCCTCCACCGTGATGTGCTGGTCTTCCCGGTGCAGGTTGCTGTGTTTGTTGGTTTGCTGCTGCTTCATATCTTCTATTATGAACTGGGAAAACAAGAGACACAAACACGTATATTTGTTAGCTTCACTATAGGTTTTAAGAGAGGGGGGGTGCAGATGGCCGTGCTTGTCCGTGTGCATGTCCATGTGTGGTTCTGACTGAGAGAGTTGGCTTTTCCTAAAAGTCTGCCGTCGGATCACACGCACACACACACACACACTCTTTCTTTTTGCTCCACTTTCTTCCTTTTAGGGACTTTGAACGGGGAGAGAGGCACATGGCGGAGGCACCGCTTCCACCTTTGTGTAACTTATGTGTGTGTGTGTGTGTGTGTGTGTGTGTGTGTGTGTTCAGCTTCCGGACGTCCTTCTTTGCCCCTGCGGAGAAAGCCATCGCCAACGAACCCGCCAAAGAGTTGTCAGGACACCAGCGGCATTAACGAGGGCCGTGGCCGGCCACCAAACGCCGCGAGGCATTCATCTCCGAGCGCTGCGGTTGTGTGTGGCCTTGGCGTACGTTAAAAACATTCGTCTAATTCATACACCTTACCTGTTTCTGATAACTAATAAACCTTTGGTATTGCTGCACTAGAACGCTGTGAGGCTGCTGTGTTCAGTCAGTGTCCCATACGAGGCTACAACGAATTAGCCGAGTATTAGCTTTGTGTGTAGATTAGGAGAAGCACTGAACAACTTGGGACGGTTATATAATAAACTGTATGTCTAAGAAGGCTATAGCTATTTATTTCTGCACTGAAGTGTCCTTGAATTCCCGTTATACCATGATCTGCAGGATGTGCGGTTAATCCTTGATTTTGAACACATCCTGTGCAGTTCCATTGAAGCAGCCCGTTCACCGTTCTAAATCAATGCACCGGTTCAGCCTGTGTCTAGAAATGGGAGCTATAGTGTCAGGAATGCAGTGAAAGCCTCCATTGACAATGTATTACGTAAGGTTAGCGCGCTAAGATTTCATTTTTCAGAGCCTCGTCCTCCTCCGCTAGAAGGTGTCTACGCTGACCCTGTGGATCTGTCGACGGCTTCAGTACAACGTGGACAATGATCTTGCATCGCATCTGCTGCAGCCAACAGAACACGAGCTAGGCATACTTTTGTAGGTGGAGTTGTATTAAACACGTGTCAGCCGTAAGCAGTATTAATGGCTTTGAATTTTTTGACCATAACGTTAGCTCGGCTAATGGAGGTGTCAGACTGTTGTGGCTGCTGTTGTAAAGTGTGGATACGTCTTGAATCGTGGTGTGTAAAACGCTGCTTGTGTGCAGAATAACCAATAAGAAGTGCATATGGGTTTAAATTGTATTATATAGCTTGACAGCAATTTTGAAGTTTTAGTATTTTATTAAGCAGCTTATCTAATAACAGCTGTTTGAATGTGTTGAAAACCACCAAAAATGACTAAAAACACGTACTTTACGTGTAGCACATGTAAATGGTAACTTTATGTAAAAGTACCCTGTAAAACCAAAAGTTGCTCGCAGTTAAAACAAACAAGCTTGAAGTTAGCTAGGCTAACTGTTCCACCTCATTTCCTGTCTTTGTGTAAAGTTAGGCTAATCACTCCAAGCTAACAGGAGAGTTAAAGTACAGTAATAAGCATATTTCCAAAATGTCTACCTATTCCTTAAATTCTATTCCTTGTCCACTATATTAAGCCTCTATTCAGGGTCCAGTAAATGTGTAAAAGTAAGAGACCCAACTATGTATTAAGTCAACATACCTCAGGGATTATTTTGTGCATGCAAAAATCTTGAATAAATTATCTAAGTGTATTATGTAGGTTAGCAGAAACAGGCCTGTGTGCAAACAAATGGTTTTAATTGTGGTTAAGGGACAGATAAAGAGTAAGTATGCCTAAGCAAAAGTATGCATGCACTAAGGAATTAAATGTTCTCAACCTACGTGTGGTCAGTGGGAAACCTTTAGTCTGTGCACACGAGCAGCAAACAAATGCGGGAGTCTCTCCTTTGGACTGACATTCAGGAGAAACCTCATCAGTAGTCACAGCTGAGTGTTCGACATTTCACACAGTCACGAATCACAGTTACAGATCAATGAGCTTCACATCCGATTTGATAAGAGATGAAACGGCACAACAAGTTTCTAACACAGCTTGAAAAATATCATATCTTTGCTATAAGGCAGATGTTATCGTCAGCGCATGACTGCACAAAGCTCCTTTGAAATGGTCTTAAAAGCTCTTAAAGCCCTAACCCTTCTTTCCCAGTCATACATCTTTATCTTTTTAATGACACATACGTGTCCTAGACACAGCAGTCATCGTCCGAATCTACCAGCGCTACAGGACGTCTGTGCAGTGTGCTCAGACAGCCCGAGTGATCGCTGTGAGGTTGAATACATAACGGGAGTCTGGTAGATGTCGACTACAAAGAACGAGAGAACTTGAGGTATTCCTCCTGTCATGCAAACACAAAATGCTGCGTCTCGGCATAAAGGTGCAGAGCAGCGAGATGAGACGGCCGAGAACACTCTTCCTCTATTTGGATTAATTTAGAACTCTAGGTTGTGTCAACACCAGCGAGATTAGGGCGTGCCAGCAGCTGTTGTAAAGTGTGTTTATTAGCACGCAAACCCGGTGTGTCAAAGGATATTAGATGCGCAACTGCACGTGATTAATAATGGGAACACGCAGTCAGTTCAGGTGACAGCAGCTCAAACATAGAAAGTGGCCGCAGTGATGCGTATCGCAGTGTATGCGTTCAGTCATAGCTGATAAACGTGTATATTGCTAGCGAATAAAAACAAACGCCTGTTTAACACGCTGGGTTTTAAATGTATCCTGGGATTGAACAAAGATAAAAATATGTCACCAATGCAGGACGTGTTGGTGAACTTTTTCTTAACAGGCGTATACAACTGGATCCTTTGGATGTCAAGTGGAAGGTACATAGGAGCACAAGTTGGTTAACATACCATTAACAAAGGTGTTGGCAACAAGACTCTGCTGACTATTTGTGTTGGTATTAGAGAAATGCAAGGGTGAGCAGGACTTTAAAGGGTTGCCTGCCCCGAAAGGCTGCACCTAGGGCCAAAGCTAACGCTGTGGGTATTTAGTACAAGCCATGTCCACCACATTCTAAGAGTTGTTAAGCAATCCATGATAAACACAAACAGTTCAAGGAAATATCAGTGCTCCACAGGTACTTGGGTTGGGCGCACTTTGAATTAAGAGAGCTGAAAGACACCACAAGCGTAGCAGAGAGCAGAATCCAGCCTGATTATGTGGACTCAATACGAGAGGATCAAGAGACAGTTTATGTGATGGTAAAACAAACAAAAAAAGGGCTACAGTTATATCCGAGCATTGTGGTGCTAAAGTGGCGTATTTTGCTTGTTGAAGCCTGTTTTTTTTTTTTTTCGGAGGTTGCCATGTGGTTCTGAATAGCTCTTTCACCACATCAGCGGCGGCCAAAATCCTCCGAGAGGTCTAAACAACTTCGCACGGTGGTTCCTTCTCTTCCTGTTCTTCTTTCACAATACAAATGCAAATTGTTTTTTTTTCTCGGTGACGTAAAAGCGGCCGCCAAATAAGGGAAGTAACCGCCTGCTGAGTCACTGGAGGGACCACAATGTGTGCAGCGCTCGTACGAACAAATGTCTCGCAGAGCCTTTAATGCCGGCTGCTTTATGAGAAAGAAGAGGAAAAGAAGCACTGCTGGCAGAGAGGCTGACTGAAATGACTTAGAAGGAGACTTATGAATGGGCAAATGTACTTTCAGTAAATGTTACGGCCCTGAGAGATGGTCACAGTTGTCACTGCTGGTTTTCTTCTTTAAAATTCAACACCACATGCGCCAAGGTCAAAAAGCTGCTTCGTGGCCACGTTAAGTTGCTTCCAGTGCTACATCATAAAACTATTTGCAGAGACTGGCCGAGCAGCTTTGCACATGGTGACAGGCAGCGTTACAATCTGTGGCACAGGTACACAATAAAGGTAAGTGTTTGTGTGGGCGCCTTGTGGCTTCTGTGGTTAAGAGAACAACAAACAAACTAAACAAAAAAGCCATGGTAGCCAGTTAAAACTTTAAAAGGAAAAGACACTTTGGCGTGAAAAAAAAAACGATCAAATAGTCTTAATGTTTACAGTTGATGACAAGGTGACGGGATTGAAAGGCTCGATTCTCCCCAAGGCTCAACAGTCAGTCCCGAAGAGACAGTAATGCATGTGCACACAGAGGCCTAGCACAGACACAGCGGCACATGGTCAGACTGCAGCACACAAAGACACATTTGTTATCCACTTCGGAGGGAGTTGAGCTGGAGTCTTCCCATGAGCCTCTGCTCTCTCGAAACAGCACCGACTCACCCCCGATGTCTACTCCATCAGCCCATCAGTCCACATCTAATTTACTGAAAGTTATTACAGCCATCACTTATCCATCATCATAACCCTAAGTGATGATATTTCTACTCAACGACACACCTCAGACATTAATCTAAGCCATCAACCCTGCGGAGGGAGGATAATTAATCTAATTGTTATTAATATGTCAGAAATTTGGGACAAAAAGTATGGTGGCTGTGATTTATTAAAACGGGCAGCACAGCTCATTTATCACCGGTGACAGCCGGGCAGACTCAATCCATCACTCACATGATAAAATCATCCTTAGTTTTTGGATCACTGAAGCCTGTTAATGATATCCTGGGTCTTTGCCAAACAAAGTGGTCTGTAGTCATTAGCAATTTCTAATGTAGTTTTTTGGGAAGTGTGTGGCATGATCTCTGGATTTCGTCTCACCACAGTAGACTTTTTGAGAATGAAAAACTGCCATTGGTGGAAGATTGTTTTTGTTTTGTTTTTTTCACATATGGCAAAATAAGACATAAATGTTTCGGTGATCTGGAGGGTATTTTACTGGATTTAGTAAAACTTATTTCTTTTGTACAAAGAGGAGATGTCTCCCTTCAACTCTAAAACAAAACCTAACCTCTAACCCCAACTCTAACCCCAACTCCTCAACGGAAGTTCATAAGGACTTGGAAATGTGATCTGTCCGGCATAATTTGACCATGCTGAACATACTGGACTTGTCCCACCTCTCTACGACCTTCCATTCCCGAGATACAGAAACTTTGGATGTTAAAATCGTGATATAAGAACAGTAAGTGCTAGAGACTAGGGGGTGGGGCAGGCGCAAAGCCCACGGCTACATTTGGTGGGATAGAGCGTAGTTTCAAGGCTCTAGGGCCTTCCTTTCATGAGCTATTTGCATTTGTCTGATGTGGACATGTCACCATTTACAAAACAACCCTAACCCAGGGAATGGACCATGCACACCATGGTCGTACTAGGTTTCGGGGTTGAGTCCCCAGCCTAACCCTAACCCTAACCCTACTCTAACCCTAACCCTACCCTAACCCTACTCTAACCCTAACCTAACCCTAACCCTAACCCTAACCCTAACCCTAACCCTAACCCTTCCTTCCCAGTCAAAAATACAAAGTAGACTCAGTGTTTTTCCACTGCTCCCTTTCTTGGGTCTGTGCATTAAGGATGCAGATAGAAGTAGCTTTGCTTAGCATAACACCAGGAAGCGGAGGCAGGTTTTCACATGACTCCATCCCAAGTTCAAGTAATACGGCGGTTTATTCTCATTTGTTTAGTCCTTGCACAAACAAAACAAAAGGTACTGCTAGGCCACTGCGACTACTTTAGGCAAAGCTACGGCAGCATCGAAACTCCCGGAAGCCAACACTTAATCTGAAGAGATGCAACATGTTAGTTACTGCACTCGAGACGTGTTTGTAGTTTGGAGTTCTGAACCATACGAGAATGATATCAAACGTCTCACTCTGGCAAGAGACTAGATATTTAAGATATTTAGCCAACCATTGAACACATTCTGACATTTAGGTTGTAAATAAACTCTAGAACATTCTCAGACACATCAACAAACAAGTTCAAGAACCTTCTTTATATAGATATTCCACTGCCTCCTCGAGTTTCCCCCCTTTCATAACAGGCTAAACGTAGTTCAAGTACGACGTATAGTGCGCGTCCACGGGCGCAGAGCTCACATGCAGGCCTAACCTTTTTCAACGACATGCTATGCACGGCCTGTCAAGTACTAATAAAGTACACACAGCAGAACCACTGGCCCTTGCTGTGACTTGAGTTGGCTTCACTCAGTTTCAAAGTGATGCAACACGATCCAGCCCAACGTCCCTTTGGCAGACGGGCAGCATGCAGTTCAGTACCCCGAGGCGAGGACGTGCACCTGCCGTCCCCTGTGGTTGCGCTCAGGAACAGACACCCGGATGTCACTCAACACCCCCCCCCCCCGACAACGCCCAGACTCCCAGTAACGAGAGACAGGATTATGTTTAACTGGGTTGGATTCCTAATAAAACTCATCCACGGGAGTCAATTTTCACATACATAGGAGTGTAAAATAAGTCAATACTTGCAAATTATACGTGCACATCATATGTGAACACATGTGAAAGAAGACTCAAGTTTCTGGTTAAGGCTAAAGGGGAAGTTTGCTTCTGGGAGATATGCGGGAACAGATTACAGACACGTTTTATTTGTACCCAGCTTCAAATATCATATAACCATGACAGTGCAATCGACGGCAGTGCGCCTGCAGTTTGCAATGCACGCGCATCATGCCAAGTGATTCTGACAAAAATCTGCTTCCCGAGAGCTATTTGCGTTCCGCGACCACCCTCCTATTCCAAATATGAACTTCAAAAACAGCCAGAGCCTTTCTTGTTCTTCATCCCGACCGATTAACTCGGTGACGTGAAACGCGGGAGCTGACGTACTTGTTGGCCTCAACCGCTTCCTTGTTTGCTCTTCAAGCCTCACTACTCCACAGACACTGTTAACATGTTTAAGTACGCCTGGTAAAGGGAACTTGACATAGTTAAAATTAAATGTACACATGCAGATCTGGCGTGTTAAGAAAATATGACGAGAGAGAGAAGAGCAGTAGCTATACATTTTACTATATAATGACTTATATAAATAGGATCTAGTTTTTAACTGATCAATGTATTTTTACGTCTATAAGTGTTGAGTTGTTAAGTTACAGAGGAATTTTACAGCTAAAGCCAATCCTGCTTTTCAGCGCTCCCAGGTAACCCACGAGTGACTGATAAGGCCACCGTCTGTTCGGTTACTGTCCTTCAAAATTATACTGCATCTCCGGTGAGTTAAAACTAGTTTTACGGTAACTGAGACGCAGAGGCACAGATTCTAAGCACATTTTAAGACCTTAACTCAAGATAGAGCAACATGCCGATGTCTGGTTCTTGTGTTACTTGAAGGTCCACATGCCGAGCTACAAAATACCTCAAGTGAGCCAAAGAAGTGTGCAACTATGAAACAAAGCAGCCACATTAGCACATGGATAGTGCATCTAAAGTTTGCAATATCATGAAATGGCAATAAATTTGTCATTTCTTTCTCTACTTACTTCTATAAACGAGTTTATAGAAAAACAAGTTTCAGTTTCCAAAGGTATTTGCTGAAGAATTTACTACGAATGTTTTCTGACACCAACAGTCCAAAAAAGGAAAACTGGGTTAAAAAAAAACGGCTGATATTCACATTTTAGAAGCTTAACATAACATTTCTGCCTAAACCTGCAAAGACAGATCTTTTTTGGTCTCTTAGAAACAGTGGAAATAACATAACACGTAATCTGCTTTCTAGCTGATATATCAGTCTTTTTAGCCAACAGTCGCTTATTTACACAAACTGGGAGCAAAGTCTATAAAACAGATTTAGCTAAAAATCTTCTGCAGCTTCATAAGTAAGATTCTTTTTTTTTTTTAGGATTCGTTTTCTGTCTGGACCTTTCAACCTTTATAGCACCCTCTCTGCCTCTTCTACACAGTGTGTGCTTACAAGTTTAACACCAAAAAGATATGAGAGCTTCAAAATCCCAAAAATGATGAGCAACAGTTTTGTGCAAAATATTCAAAAATTTTACCCGTAATTGATGAACACGTTCTACAAAAACCTAAGCAGGTAAATATCGTTCCTATATAATGCTACCGCCTCCAATCAGATTTCATGTCATCTTTATTACCACATAAGAATCTCTGAAATGCATGTCATGAAAAACAAGTATGCTGACCACGGCTGTGACATTACAGATATGCCCGCCTTCGCGTGTTAGTCATCCTCTCGAATTTTGGGATAAAGGTAGCGGGGGGAGGGAGAGCAGCGGGAAGTGCGGCGGGGATATTTGTCAGAGGTGTGGGGTTTCTGCCAGGTGGCAAAAGAGGTGGGTGGGTGGGTGATGATGACTTCTGCGCAAAGGCCAGATGCGGGCTGACATCTTCCGACCCCACACTCGTCGCCCTCCCTCACGGCTCTGTCACTCCCTTCAACTCATCGCTGCCAGGAAGAGCCTCACAATGTCATGAAGCCGATGCCACAAAAATGCAAAACCAAACTATCAGATCAAATACAGGCACCAGATTTATGAGATCCATGTTTTTCAGCTGGTCAAATATTACTGAGTCCATATAATCTATCAAGGCTTCGGCTGAACGCATCTACCCACACAATTTTACATCAGAACATGCATAATACCACCTCAGGCATCTATACAGCAGCTTCCTGTACCATTAAAATAGCTTCACTGATGACTTTTATTGCATGTATGGGATTGGCTCCAGATTAGTACATGCCTGACTTTCCAAGCCCATATGATCCTAAGATCCTCCACTAGGGTCCCGCTTGGAAAATCCAAGAGGAGACTGGAATTTACCCAATCAGACGAAACAGCTCTCATTTAAATCTCCCTTAAAGACACGTCACTTCAGAAAGGTCTCCTCTACAAATGTTCTCCTCGTGTGATTTTAATGATTTAATTTGGTATTTTACTTGCATTATTTCTAATCTACTGTTACCTGGTATTTCTTTGTAAAGCTACGATAACCTTGTCTGGGATATTTCTTCCTCAGCTTGAATGATCTTTTCTAAATCTGGCTCTTCTATTGCCACAATAACAGCATTAATAGAGACCTAAAGACTATAGATGCTTTTCAACTGCAGGAACTTTTAGTTCTAGGTCCAAGGCACTCCTTGGTTTGTAACTGGTCCAGACATAAATCAGATCGGTGGATCAGGCTTAACATTGCAGCCACCTTCCTAATATTGTGTAGATCTCCCTTGTACCTCCAAAACAGTTGTGACTCATCAGAGAATGGACATGGGACTTCCAAAGGTGTCCCGTGCCTTTGGGCCCTATGGGTTGAGGGGCTTCTGTGGATAAGGCTTGTTTCAGTCCAAGCTTTATCAAGTTTATATGCAACCAGTGGCTGACTATTACATCAATTCAGCATTGCTATGGTGGTCCTTCAAGATATATAGGTCTCCACAGGTGTCAAATGGGTATTCACCTTCAAAGGGTCCCTAAATCTGGTTCTAGTGACTTATACGACCTAGGTTACAAACGGCACAACATGTCAGTTGGATATTTTGGAAGGAAATTTGATTCACTGAGTTTTTCTTGACCTCCCAGTATCATGTGAAAAAATCACTTTTGACATGCACAACCATTAGGTTACAAAATCCAACTCCACCTGGTACCAAAGCCCAGAGAAGAAGCCTTGAAACCTCCTGTGAAGGGAATTTACAAAACAAACGAGAGGACAGTTTGTTACATACTCTTAATCTCTACATCAAGCAACCGTGACCCATACATAGCCAACTCTTAATGTGAGCCGGAGCTCAGTTCTGAAAGCCCATCAGGCTTCTTCAGACGAGACTCAAAACACCGTCCGGCTATTTACTGCGGCGCCACCACAAGCCTGAGGGGTATAACTGTTTCTCACACCAGCACTTCTCAACCACTTAAAAATGACTCCTGCCAACATACACACAGAAAACGTGACCGTGGTCCCGAGTGGTTTCGTTTGAACGTAAGCGGTCGTTGATTACCAAGAGAGGCACAGGGCACGACGGGTCAGAGCACTCTCAGATATCAGTCGTACCCCTCTAGTCACTCACAGAAACTTGTGGCGCCCACACACAGACACAGTAGCAGCACATTATCAGCTTATTTACCCAGAAGCAAAGACAAAATATCACCGAGTCAGGAACAATGACTCAACTGTCTACTCCGGCAGTTAGTATTAAAATTATTAATATTGTGACTTTAAAGAGCGGCTACAAATCCTGACCTACAAGCAACAAGCTGTTACCCACTATCTTTACTGAAAGCTAAATATTTACTTGCATGTGGCGATCCACTTTCAGGCGTGAGTGTCCTTGCAGCAACACTCAAAACATTTACAAGCAGTTCTGTTTAACTAACCCGGCAACCTACAAAATACAGGATTTCAGCTTAAGCAGTAGCTTCAGTACCTTCATGTATTCACAATGTGAGAACCAAAGAATGAAAACCAGAGGCCACAACAACAGTGTTTAAACTCGACAGTAATACAGGTTTTGCTAGTGTCCACATATCACCTTGAGAAATAACTAGCCTTGAGAAGACTATTTTTCTTGTTGCAAAAGTAGCAGTTTCAACCCTTCAGCACAAAGTAGAGCCTAGTGTGAGCCAAGGGTTGCACGACTTCAGATTACGTGATGGAAGTCGACACTGACTAGTAATAATAATAATAATAATAATAATAATAATAATAATACATTTTATTTCAGGAGCGCCTTTTAAGCCACCCAAGGACACTTTACAGGAAGGAAGAGATGAATACAACAGTAGACAGACACACCAATGGGCACAAAGAAACAGCATTCAAACATCCAAATACAAGAAACATACACTAAGCAACATTCAAGCAGTAACAGACAGACGATGTGCATCATTCAATAAAACAGCATGAATGAAAGTCACTAATTTTACGTCACTAGTAAAATTATAGTGGAAAGTAACGATATGTATAGTCTGTATAAAAAGAGGCTGCTACTCAGCACCATCAGTAGCATTTCATAGTAGTGTAGCTGGGTTTAAAATAATGTGATATTTCTCTGAGGCCTTCTCCATGTACTGCAGTGTTTGGTGAAGTTGTTAATTGACTGTTGTTGAGAGTATTTGTACCATTGATCTGGGAGCGTTAGCGGTCGCCTTTTTAGATGAGTGTGAATTGCAGTAGTACTTTTGCTGTATTTCAGGACTGACTTACATATTCTGTATGTCACAGTAGAACGGGCTTCATGTTAACCCTCTGAAGCCGAACAGATCGCCGGTGATCCATTAAAGTATTTGAATTACCGTAACTCACAGTGGTTTGCGCTGTTGAAAATATTCAAAGTGTGGTTGAACACTGGGAAGCTGGGAAGTCCCAAACATTGCTCTCTTCCTGGGGCTCCCCAGTCTGGCGTTGCCATAATGGCAGCTTTTTTTTCCCCAGAAAGCGCAACTTCCCATTGTTCAGCCACACTTTGAATTTTGTCCATCGGTGAGTTACCGTAATACTGCAAGTTTTTTTTATGCGCAGTTGGATGTTCAGGTACTTCCACACACTTGATGAACCGCTGCTACTTTGCTGCACCGACCAGCTGAAATCCTCACCTGTCTTCTCAGACATGATGCTTTAAGTGAAGACAACAATCTGACTAGTTGACTAGTGTGACAACCCCTAGTGTGAACAGGAGTTGTGAGCAGCTTAAACTAATTTTCCTGGGCTGAAATTTGAACTAAAAGGCAAAACAAACAAAAACATTTTTAAGGATGTCCTGACTCCTGGCCAGAAAACAGAACTTTAATACGTTTCGCCCCCGGCATTGTTTGAACTCGTCCGCCTCGTCCCATTTCCTCAAGCGTCACTCTGTGCTCACCTCCACGCTCTCGTTGACCTCTATCCCCCCATCGTTGTCGTCGTCCAGCTGCTTGTGGATGTGCCGCAGCGCCTCCAGGCTGAAGCGGTCGTCCTCGCCCATGCACGGCGGCATCACTATGAGACAGGGGTCTGCGGGGGGAACAAAGATTCACATTTAGCCGGGAACACCTTTGCCGCACGGGCTGCTTTTCATGTAGCCTACTGAATGAACCGGCTGTCAGTCCAAGATACTTCCAAGGAATTGCTGCTATTAGACATGGCAGAATTGGCAGGGAATGGTGATTGCATTCAAGACGAAACTAGTACAGCACGCTGAACAACTTCTATTGTGGTAAAATTAAACTACATTGCTGAACAACCTCAAAAAATGACAAAGATTTAAGGATAACTGTTGGTATTGTCTGTTACTGGGAATCGGCAGACACTGAGCAACAATGTTGGCATGCATTCAACAGACGCTAGGTTTAACTTCACCTAAGTGCTGGGTGTCTCCACTGGCAAGACAAGTCTGAGAGAACAAGCAGCTGTGGCACAAAGAAACGTCTTATGATAATAATGTCTCGAGTGTGGCTTTTAAGGACAAAGATTCTCATTCTCATCTTCTGTAACCACTTGTCCTAGAGGGCTGAAGGGGGGAGTGGAGCTTATCCCAGCTGGCATCGGACGAGCAACGGGTACGCCCTGGACAGGTCACCAGTCTGTCACAGGGCTAACGCAGAGACAACCACAGACACAGGAAGAACATGGAGACTCCACACAGAAAGGCCCCAGTCTGCCTGGAGGCATCAGTGCTAGCCGCCACTGCGCCGCCGTCAAAAAGGCAAATGAAGACAAATATTGAGAAGACAAATATTAAGGAAAACATATTTGTCCTCCCGCCTGCAGCCGTGAGCCACACCCAGCCTCCAAGTATAAATTACCTTCAGTTAGGCTTCAAGTTTGATCCCAGAACACTTTAGAGAAACATTCTTTGGAGTCATTCCCTGCAGCTCAGCCTGAAATTTGTTAGATTATAATCGGTTACACGGTTATAATCGATAGCTATCCCCAATGCTGAGCTGACGGCAACACGTGAAGCCGCTCGTCTGTCCAGCAGCAGCACGCAGACAAATCGGCGCTGCTGCTGGACTCGTGTGCCGCTGTCATTCCTGCGGCGTCCCCAGGCATCCCCCCTCTTGTTTTTATTCAGCCCCCACTGGGGAAATGAGCCCATTACTTCCAGCCTTCCAAGCGATGGACAGTCGGAGCTGGCCGGGAGCCAAACTCTCTCAGCGGAACAAACACACACACATGCACGACCAGATTTAAACGACCGCGGGGACAGCAGCTCGTGTACAGACACACACACAAACAGATAAATGATCAAAATTCAATCCCCCGCTGCTAACGACGTCCATCGATAACCGTGTACACGTGGGCAGTTTTTAAACTGAAATCTGTCCGTCTGAGTCGAGTGCTCCGTCCAGGCCCAAAAAATAATGATGCGCCCTGTTGGCAGCAGCTCCAGACCACACAGCAACCAAGACCAACACAACAACAGGCAGCCAGTAACGCACATCAAAACCCAGAGCTAGAGTTTCAGATTGTGGAAAACGAACTACCAGGATATTCCAAATGGGGGCATTCTATGTGAATTAGTTGCACAAAAGTAATCCATTTATTGTTTTGTTTTTGTTTTTTGCAGAAACATTAAGTAAACATTTACAAATTTAACAAATAATCTCATGCCATTAAATAAAGAGTCCAAAAGTTTGACCTCTTGGGAAATGCGTTCTTTAAGTTTAGCACAGAGGACACTACTCCCAAAGTCAACCACGTACAAAGTGTAAACTATGTGTTTTCTGTACACATCACAGCCGTACCTCAACTCTGCGATAATAGTCACCTCTGTATATACTCTGTATATATATCTCAGCAAACTACATTAAAAAAATAAATTGTATTATGTTAATTTTGCACAAAAAGTCTGTACACAAAATGACTCAAAGAACAGCATCTTGTATACAGCGTCCTCCGTGGGGTTTTGATGTAGGACCTCTTTAAAGACTTGTTATAGAATTGCCACTTGGCAATCGGCTAGAAGAGGCAAAAGGAGACATTCGATTGGACGCGTGCCTGTGCTAAGTTTGGACGAGACCACTCCGGGGACGGATGAATGTGTCAGAATGAGGAACCGGCTCTGGACTCGGCCTCGCGGCTGGTGAATCTCAGAAGCAAACGATAGAGCGGCAGAGGTTAGATAACGCCGCGCTCATTTGTTCTCATGTAAATGAGACCCATTAGTCCAGGGAGAGAGTGGAACCGCAACGCACCCGACGCAACATTTGACTTGTGTTCGCCAGCCAACTTCCTGGTGTTCGCACCGGCTGAGTCTGAGCGAAGGGGTATGTGTGTAAACACGCACTGACAGAAAGAGGAAGAAAAGAACCAGAAAGTCCATCAACAATACGGAGGTTAAAAAGTGCATCTACGAGTATCAGGAAGTTACATTCTGAAGTGTCTCTCTCTGTCATCTGATGCTTGAGAACGAGTTATATAATTCATTTGCTTAGCTCGCCGGGGAAGTTTACATAGTCTCTTGTTTGCATAGCATGCATACCTATTTGGTTTTTTGGTTATTTAAAGAGGCACAAAACAACTTGTTTTTTTTTTTTCACACAGACACAGCTGCGTGGCTTATTGTTTCTGAGTCACACTTTTAATTTTCTTTGTTCGGAAAGCAGGAACGTCAGCTCACTTTCACAAATAACTTCCTAAGATCTTTATCGCCTGTCACTTCTCTCGTGGCCTAATTCTGTCCCGCACGAGCGCGGATTTATCTTGTGAAGCCGCGCAAGGAAAAGACGGGACAAATGAAACCGCTGTCACTCACACAGGCAGTCTTTGTGTGTGTGTGTGTGTGTGTGTGTGTGTGTGTGTGTGTGTGTCTCGGAGATGTGACGCCGCAGGCCTTTCCTTCCCAGGTGTCCTATTTTTGACTGCTACATGAGGGACAGTCGTTAGCACTACAATGAGGAAGCATGTGACGGGAAGTGGCCGTCTGCGACCCCGGTTGCTCCGAGGGGACGCGCGCCGGATCAAAACAGCCGGGGAAAAGTGGTCCCGAAAGACGACAGAATTGGAGTGGGTTATTTTTAACCCGTCGGGTTCCCAGTTGTCAGGATGTGAAAGCTCAACAATGGCAGAGGTCCCCCTTCCTCAAACACGCGCGGGGGGGGGTTACGCACAAACGCTCGCACGGGCGGGAAAGCGGTCGTACAGTAACTCAACAACTCGCGTGCGGGCTGTCAGAGGACAGCAGGTTTGCTTCAAAAGAATCTGATAACCAAAGCGTTCGGCTGTCAGCTGCTTCCTTTAAACTGAACACTGCGACTTAAAATTTTTTTTTTTTTTTTTTTTTTGTACGCATATAATTAAGAGGCTCTCGTCTTCATCTTCACAAAAAGCCGTTAAGTGGGTGACAGGTTAAGCAGCCGGGGGGGAGTGTGTGGCGTGCGTTTGATGCGTTCGCGGTGACTTTCTGGCGACTTCTTTGAACTCGATCTCTGTGACATTTGTCAGTCGTGTTTGCGCGAGTGAATCGATGCGGCAGTCGAGGAACACTTTGCGTCCCAGACAATTATTTTCATACGCAGGTTTGCTCGCTGCCCTTTGGCCCCTGCAGTGGTTTGATGTGCTTTCTATGCTGCGGTGCTTTTATTCGTTGCAAATCAGTGTAGAGACAGAACTTTAGTCGCAGATAAAGAAGATTCTCCCAGAATAATTAAGTACGAGTGCCTACAGCCTGGAGCTGCAAGTTTCTGTTCTCTGGTCCTAGTCCCACCAACCTGCCCGGTGTTCACTGCTCATCAGTCTCTCCCTAAATGTTACACAATGCATTCATAATTCCAGCCTTTTCACATTTACTAGAACGCCTGTAAGAGACACAGCCTGGCTACCTCAGTAAGCACGACACGCTTAACCTCAAGCTCGTGGGTTCAAGCGCAGCATTAGACATCCCCACTTTTGCAGAACTGTGACTGAAGAAGTGAATCCCTGCTATGTTCACGGTTGAAGTCTCGTCAGCACGCACGTCATCCCTGCATGTTAATACAAGATGAAGAATTACACCAGCTTCTCTACAGGGAATACTCATCTCTCATGCATCTTCTGCTTTTGCTTATCTTCTACCCAACCTCCTTGTTTCTGTCTCTTGTCCATGGATTCCTCCATATGAGCTGATCGAGGAATTTGAAGTTGCAGCTATTGGCGACAGCACAGGCCCTACGTATTTCTGGCTGCTTCTCCATCTCCACAATTAAATTATATTATCCCGAAAGGCAAAAAAAGACACAGTGGCAGTAGCTCAGGAGGTAGAGCGGTCGTCCAGTAACTCAAAGGTTGGTGGTTCGATGCTGCCCTATTCCTAGTCTGTCCTTTTGCAACACACTTAACCCACCTGGCTCTTACAGTGTGAACTCCTATGGTGTATGATCGAGTGAAGTTTGGTGGGGGTTGGCAGCCATGTTTCCGTCAGCCTGCCCTAGCTGTGACCGCTGAGGTAATGTACCACGACCAGGGTGTGACTGCACATTTAATGTATCCAATGCAAAGCGTCTTTGAGCGTCTATGACAAAACTGATGCATTATCATTAATTCGCAGGCGAAAATGATTCCTGACAAATGCAATATTCAGAGAAAAACCTAAAAAAGTGCAGCTCATTTCAAAAGGTGTTTGGTGCAACAACATATAATGTCAAGGAGGAGAAGTAAAGAAGAGGAACTGGTGGATGTTGTCTAGCTGAGTATCAGGAACCATTTTACCAGATGCACAGAACACGCTAAAGACGCTAAAGACCTACACGTTTCACACAGAAAAACACCGGATCACTTTTAAGCAGTGTGGTTCGGTCTCATAGAGGGAGCCCGCAACTGGGCTCAGAGCACCATCAAGTCAGCGCCTGTAAGCTCACAGAGCTCCACCTGAGAGACGCCTCCCCTCCCCACTCCGTCTCGCTTCAAGTCCGACGGTGGACGAGGGCCCAGACTCAGTGTAAGAGTATCCGGGAGCCGGGCCGGGGCTTGTGCAGAGGCAACGCGGAATTAAGATAGCAGGACACGATGGGTTTGACTTGTGACTCCGCTCCAGATTTCTCAGCGTCCTCAGCTATTTCCTGCTCTCACACACAGACAATCACGCGTCGCCTCCCTCCCTCCCTCCCTCCCTCTCGCGGAGCGCGGATGCGGCGAGCGCGACATATCAAAGGCGCGCGCATCAAAGGCACAAGCGCACACACCTTGCGAACACGTGTGAGGCGTCTGAGCGGCAGACTCAAAGAACAGACCGGGCCAAGGTAATGAGGATACAGATCAGAGAGCAAACAAGCTACAATGGATGACAGTGAGCCTGCAGACAAAAACTAAGAGGGGATCAAAGAGTCTCTCATGTGAACACCTAATTAGGTAACATTTAGCTAAAGCTTGGCTTCTGCGTTGAAAGGTTGCAAATTGATGCTCATCTAGACAGTGATCTTATACTCCTGCAACCAACCCAAGCCCCAGTCCACCTAATATAACGGTAAGGCAAACATTATAGATTCAGCTGACCCTACACCTGTAAAGGATCTTAATTTCGCACCATATCGAGAAATTAAAGATTACCACCTTGCAAACGCAAACATTCAACATGTTTCTTAGCCCCTCAAGGACGCCCGATAGAAAATTTCTCAATCCAAACACGTCGGGACAAGTTGGGACAGTTTGCAGGAAATCTCCACGGTGCACCTTAAGGCCACTGAATTACAATCAAGATAACATTTACAGTAGCTTCCGCTGGATGAGCTAGATAAGCACGTTGCCAGCATCGGTCAGCGGCAGCTCGCGGGAGAAACCTCGGGATGTCGGAACTGGTGGAAGGCTTCATTTCAACCGCACATGAAGCTGTTTCATTTTATTTTTTTTAAACCACTGCGACGAAGAAGATGTCAGAAATAAACTCTAGCCTAACTTCTCCCTTAAGTCCGGTCTTAGGGGACACTTCAGCCATGCAGGCCCTGTGTCCCTGAACGCAACACTTCCACTCTCATGATTCGCTACACACACGGTACGTGACTCAGCTACATGAGGAGTTCAGGTGACCCTCCGCCTCGGTGCCACTCATCTCACCATCTGCCACTCCGCGCACCTTGCCCCGCACAGTATATCAGCGCAGTGTCAGCCGTGTCAGCAGTTCATTAGATCCGCTGGCGCCGCACCAAACTCCTCTCGGCTTTCACGCATTAACACGTGCATTTACCGCGCGGATGACGGACGACGCGTCGCGCTTATTCTTACAAATTCCCGCGTTTTACTCGCGCCCCGAAGAGACGCAGGCTGCCGCATCCCCCGATGCGCCGGTCACACCGAACAACGTCCCTGTGTCCCGTGAACGCGGCGAACCCAATGCGTTCTCCGCGCAGATTACGCGCGGCGAATTGTGTGAAAGCGAGGGCGGGAATGCGATGTCAGAGTGTACCAGACTTGTCCTCCGGGACCCGTGTCCATATGGCAGTGTCATAAGTCAAGCTGACGGGTCAGTATTAAAGGGGAGTAAATAAAGCTTCTGGAGAGTCTACCATTTCAGCTCATCAGCAGCCATTAATAAGACACAAATATCATTAGCCGCCTACAAATGCCACCGGCGAGCGCAGGGAGAAGCGAGAGAAGAAGAAGAAGAAGAAGAAGAAGAAGGAGGAGGAGGAGGAACGGGATACGCAAAGTCTGTTTACTCTCAGTAAACTCTCAAGGTCGCACTTTCGGCCCTTGCAAAATAAAACCTTGTTTTTTTTTATTTGTTTGAGCTAATTCTATGTTGAAAAGCCATATTTCAGACCCCGCATTGCGTGCTGTTCCAGGTACAGGCACAGGAGACTGTCAAAACCTGATTCCAAGAACTGCTACCGCAGAGAGTCCCATCATCTGGAGCCCTTGCAAACACACTGCGCCGCATGGGTCCGGGCTCCGCGCGCTCAACAAGTCTGAACTGAATCGGACCCACCCTGAACTGGATTATCTTTCTTGCATTTGCTGAACGTGAAAGGCAATGAAAACAATGGGTGTTGCAAACAATTCAGGCGTGGGTGGATGAGCTCAGGTGACCGTGGACGAGGTTTAGGTTTCGTGCACCGCTCACGCTCCACGAAGTCTACAGGTTTTTTGACCTGGGTCGCCTTTTTTTTCATGAGAGGATCTTGTGAACGGTGAATAGGAACAGAACCTTTTTTTTTTCCCAAAAATTTCCGTTGACAGGACATTTAAATTTTCAAAAATAGTCTTAAAACAATTCAGGTATTAAACTGTCTCTTTGTCTTTGACCTGCCGACCACAGCGAAGTCCAGTGACTCTGGGATACACAATACTCGTATAAACCACCTTAAGGGGTATCAGTTATCCTGTGCTTAGCCCACATCTTTGAGGAAAAAAAAAAAAGAGGCCATATAAAGCAGGGAGGGAACTAGAGCAAAACGTGTGAAGGCTGACTAAGTCTGATCTAAAAACTTCCAGAAAAGGAGACGCTTCTTGCGCCTGGGCAGCCCAGGAATGTTTCACCGAAAAGCAGCGAACACGAGACGTGTGATGTACGTGGCCTGGCCAGAGGAAGGGAAAGAGGCAGGAGAGAATGAAAAGCACCCCTCTAATTAGCCGGCTCTGCCTCCGACACGCTCCTCTGGACGTAAGGTTAATGGACTGGATGTGTACAGAAAACGAGACGGACAGAGACCGAGCGAGAGATCACATGCAAAATTACTAACGAACAACGAGCAGCACGATGAGAAGTCAGTCCCACGTTAGCCTCGTTCATGAGCTCCTCGTTGCAGTGTGGCTGAAGGTTCGGATTAAATGACTTCTAAGTCACGCGCGCAAGTTAACGGAAGATGGGCAACCCTGACCGGGATTAAGTGTCCCTCTGCTGTGACGTGGCCTCGGGGTTGGAAAAACTGAAGGTTCAGACTTCCCCGTCCCCAGTGGAGCTGGGGAAACTGTTCTGTTCTTGGATCTTGTTGGGAAAAAAGTGCTAGAAAAAAAAAAAGAAGGCAGAAATGATTTGAACCTTAGAGGGAACTGAAAATTCAGATAATACTGAATATTTACAATTTGTCAAACATTTACGGAAAAGTTCAAAGGTCCAACGTATTTTTCTCGTGTTAAATCCAAGATAAACTGCCGCCTTTTAAGGCTGTGTTCGCTGGTTGGCCGTTTGCCAGATCTTAGGCCATTGTCGAACCCAGTTCTTGCCCCATCACCACTATTTGAATCAGCGACTTTCCCGACGATTCAGCAAGTTGAACTGGCGGCGGAACGAGGCGGTCGGAGAGACGTCCCGGGTCGGCTGATCAGCGCGGGGAACCGAGTGAACCGGAAATGACGAAAGTAATTGATAACATTCAAAGCGCACAAGCAAGGCTCCACTTTTTCATCTTTATCTCATCTAAACATTCAAAGGACGTGAGGACGTGATCACCCAGGACTAATAAAATGTATACGAACACATCGGCATTATTCACAAGAGGCCAGCTCTGAAACTAGGTTAGTGCCTCCACCGTCCCAGCTACTAGCAGCTCTTCTGGTTTCTTCTTTTGTTTGATGAGCACAGACCACAGCCTCTTGTTGGTATGAAGAGTTATTTCCTTTCACACAGGTGCAAACCAGCCGGACGTGGGCAATAGTCTTTGTGGTGTGTCACATACAACTTTACGGCACAGACACAGCTGAGCTGAGGCCTCCATTTGCCAGTAGTTGGTGTCGGTTCGTACACAAGCAACTTCAATCTTCAATTATTTGAAATTTTCGATTAGCTGAGATTTGTGAAGTTCAAATACTTAGACGTCCATTTATATTAATCAGGGAGAGAAAAACAAAACATGAAAACCACATAAATGGAGTCGGTTTTAAATTGAGTCATTCAACGCAAACCTTTTAACCTTTCAGTAGCGGCTTCACGTTCACATGATCGAATGCATCGGATGGTGTGAGTTCAGTGTTCATGCATCTGACCGTGACAGGCCTCACTGCTTCTTTTTCTATTAATTCTCTCAACAGGAAGGAGCGCATTGCGTGTAAACTGTAAAGGAAGTCTGCAAATCTGAGGTGAAAAACGGCATCCTCCTTCTCCTCCGCATGATTTATTGTCTGTGATGTTTACATTCTCCGAGAATCGTTCAAGCTGCGAAACGTCTGGAATCCTGCACGGCCTCCGACGTTTATGTGAAGGAAAGGAGCTCCGAGAACATCCTGTTCAAACCTTTGCGGCTATGTTTAAATCTACACAAAAAAAAAGAAAAAAAGAAAAAAAAAGAACAAGCAACAACAAAAAACGAAAGTGCCAGTCCACAGATCAGTGGTTTCGGCCAGTTTCGTCGTCACATTCAGCGTGGGAGTGTCTCGGTCGATGTCTGAAGCCGACAGCCGACAGCATGTCTGGCCCCGTGCCAGCATCCTGTGAGCGTCCTCTACCTTCCTGCTCGACAGGATTCTGGTGTTGTTGTTGTTGTTGTTTTAACGTGGCGCTTCCAAATGCGGAGGACGACGCTACGGAAACTACGGAAGATGTGACACGCTGCAGGCAATAATAAAGTAGTTAGGCAGTTAAAGACAAGTGCCCAATTTGAAAAAGAGAAAATCGCTGACTTCCACATGCGCTGTAATACCAACGCTCAGGATAAACAGATGAGGTATGAAGATATCACAGTTCTCAGCGGCACGATTCATTCAGTACTGACAATAAGATACGACTAAAGGTTACACAGTTTGCTAAAAAAGGGGAAGAAAAAGATACTGCCAAACAAAGCAATATCAAACCAGAAGCAGACAGAGGGCCTAAAACCTTAATAAAACCTTAATGGCCTAAGGACATTTTTATTTTTTTCTAGGGAATCAGAAGTAGAAAACACATAAGTATTAGTGTTTAGCAAAATAAATAGGCCCATTTTGGACCAGGTCGCAGAAAGGTCAATAAGCTCCTGAGACAACATGCTACTGTTAGCATCGCTAAGGTTAGCAGCTTTAGCTTGGTTTCTACTTCCTACTTCTACGCGAACATACATCGTAGCCTGCGGTTCGAAATACGTCATATCAAATGATTGTGTGGTTGTGTGTGACCACTGAATTAAGTGAGGGAAAAGTACACAGAATTTCCTGCGGTTGTCTGCAAAAAAAAAAGCGAATCAATTTTGGACCAATCACCGCTGTTATGGCCTAAGAGATGTGTTTGTAAACACCAGGCTACAGAGCGAACTAGAGTACCTAGCTATGCCATAACTACAGCATACCTCCAGTATAAATTCCGTGCAGACGTGTAAATGAATACATCTTTGACACTCGCTTCTTGTGTTTCTTTTTCTTATTATTCAAGCTTCAACTGGTTCTAGTTCAGTGACTTATTAAAAACGCACAACTGATCGGAAATTCTACAGTGAAGCAGTGTGAAAATGAATGAGCAACCAAAACAAGCTGAAAGACACCAAAAAAGCAACAACAGGCAACAACAGAGGTAGGTTATTATATGAGGTAATCTGACCCATCAGCAGCGTAAAAATATTGAAGATCACGTATTTACTAGGTCAGAAACCTGGAGGCCTAAAAATAAATAAATAAAAAGGACGCACGTGTTGTTTTCTCCACTTCAACCTCATCGATTTGTATTTACATCTGAGTCTCCCCTTCCACGGCCGGTCTCCACTTGTGAATTATTTTGCTACGGGCGCAGGTCGGGGCACGAATGTCGGCGGAGGCCGACTCGAGAAGGGACGGCATACCAAAGAAATCCACACCGCTCTTTGCCCCTCTCGCCCAGGCCACCACGTCACGTGCCCCCCCGACGAGGGAAAGTCCCTGAAATCAGAGGGGCCTGCTCCTCACGTCCAACATCTAACTTTAAATCCCGCTCGCATATACATAGACGCTGGATTTGAAAGAGGAATCTTCTGTAGATGTAAAAACGCTGCGTTGCCGCTGTGTGAAATTTGTTCACCTTTTTAAATTGGAATTTCCATCTATTTGAGTCACGGCGTTGAAGAGGCTAAAATAAAACCTCTGGGAGGCGCATTTAACATCAAATAAAAACAAAAGAGCTGCAGATGTGGTGAGACAACTCAAAGTTCAATAAATAAGTGAAACAGGAAACGGCATGCAAATTGTTGAAAGCCACAGTGACAATTTCAGGCCTGTGTGAAGGACACAGCACCGGCTTCTTCCTGTGTTAAGGCGACGAGCATTATCACAGCAGGATGCCACTCTCGTAACAGGACGAGGCTGTGACCTCTGTCGGCCTTTTCTTCCCTCGCAACCAACGAGGGTTTTGGCGTTAAATCGATTTATCGTGCCGCCGCTCGTCCAACCGGAGCTCGACGAAGCTTTTCAAACGACCGGCGGTTCAAAAACGCTCCGATTTCATGACGACTTGAACGCAGGGGAAGCGAGAAATGAAAAAGGAACCGAGGCCGTTTTTTTCTACAAGCGTGTTTGCATATGTGCGTGAGCGCGTATTTTTGTGCTTTTTTCTTTCTTTTTTTTTCTTCATTCCTGTCTATTAACATGCAGTGTCGCTCATATCTGTCGTGAAGGGTCCAGCCAAGCCGAGCCAGCCAAGCCAGCAGCGGCGCGCGCTGCCAGCTAGGGGATCAACACCTTCAAGAGCGCCGGGGAGCGACAACAATAGCGTCCTCTGGGAGAGCTGAGGGCAGACAGTTGTGCTACTGTAGGCCACTCGCGGCAGGAAACGGCGTACAGCTGAGCACAGATGACCTACATCTCCTACTGGAGCGCCGGCTGCATCAGTGAATCAGCTTACTGGCTGCCAGTGCCCCGTGAATGAATTATCTAGAACGCCACGCCGGTCAGAGCATCGGTGATTCGTGTAAATCAAGCCTTTGTTTTCATTTTTTTTTAACTTACTTGACAGCGATCCAGCATTTAAAGGAAAACATTGTAGGTTTCGTAGTGAGGTCTTTTGATAAACTCCCCGAAACAACAGGGATTAGTAACTTAACCGTGCCTGTGCACCAGCGAATCAGGTCATTGATTGTTTAAGCACTTAGCTAGCGACTTCAAATCCGAGTCTCCGGTGTCGGCCATGTCTGGAGGGTGTGGGCACAGGCGTTCAATAAAGCCCCTTTGTCTGGCTGCGGGGCCCGGCTTAAAAGTCGGACGGCTCCGGCCACCGTCGGACTCCGGTACCGACGAGGAGCGCTCTGAGCCCTTCAGTGTCAGCGCCGGGGTTAGCCGCTTCCCCGCTACCACAATGGGGAGCGTGGTGATAAAAATGCGCACAGGAAGCCTTTTGACCAGGCTTTATAAATACACTCGAGGGGTCTGCCATGTTTGGTGACAGGCCTCATTAAAGTGGATCACGGCTCTAAAGCCACAGATTGAGATGGGCAGCAGCTGTCCTCATTTGGGGGAGGGGGTGGGGGGGCGAACGGGGAAGGGGCCGACGTTTGAGCGCCGTCACACGCAGATAGGAATCTAAAGCGGTGGAAACACGGGGATTCACAGACGGCTGCAGACCGATGAAAACATCCTCACAAGTGCTATGTTCACTATAGTCCTTTTAATAGCTGATTTGAGGAATCTCTATAAGTAAGTTAAACAGAGAAGCGACAACTTTAGCACCAAAACATGAATTTAAACATGAACCGACTCCTATGTGGAGTTGTGTTTCTAGTTGGTGGTAATTAAACTAATACTATTCTTTTTGCTCTGTTTAGGTCTCCACCGACTCCCGAGGGAACTATATATTAAAACATTTTCGATGTAGCTATAAACCTGTAATGCATAATTTTGCTTTTAAACTCTTGACTATTTCCACACACAGCAAAAACATCTCATCGTTTATTTTTTGTTGTGTATCTGGACACCTTATGAGAGCAAATCCCCCAAATTTTTTGCTGTTTTGGTCTCCACCAGTTTCTCAAGAAACCTACGTGCTACCTCTTTAGCATGTATAGTAAATGTTCCACTACAACTAGCTAACTGGCTAGCCTCCTGACTGTAAACAACAAGACAATAAGATGAAAGACACTAGGTTGCACAATTAAGCTAAGATCAACCAGGAGTCAAGTTGTTTTTTGTTTTTTTTTAACAAGTTTCACAAAGTGATTTAATTCAAACTTATGATCAAAATATGGTTTAGTGCAGGTGTTTTCAGTGACATTAATAGAAATGTTCAGGTTAACAGTGTGAGCCGTTGACCGGTTGCTGAGTCCGATTCAAGTTTCTTTTTTTTCTTTTTTTTCTCCTCTTTTGGCCCACGTGAAACTTTTAAGAACAGTGTGTTCTCGTCAGGAGAAAGGAACTGACTTTGCTTCCACAGAACCGGGACATTATGACTTGATTCACGTTCGCGCTGACACTCTATCACCATTAGCCTCCAGAGCAAAACCCCAAACTCTGTATGAGGCCCTGACGCCGGCGCGAGTGAGAAAGCCTGCTTTTCCTCAAGTGTTCGTGTGCGTTAGCTCAGACGGAGCAGAGGCCCGGCCGGAGCGTCGATAAATTACCGCGCAGGCCGCAACGCCGAAGCCAGCGCCGGGGAGATAGGCAAATGTTGAACCTCCCTTCCAAACAAATCCCTTCATTAATGTGGTCTCTGTGATAGACAGTGTCACCTCTATTTAGCCACACAAAGAAATATTCAGTGAACTTTCTTGCTAACTTGGACGGTCTTTCGATACGTTTCGAGTAATTTAAGCTTAATGAGCCAGCATCTACATGTGTACGTTACATAAATTTCCCGTTGAATGGGGCCCTGTATCTTAGGCAGCTATCACGCAGCAGACGCGTTACATCAGAACTGGATGTTCCTTGCAGACAGAGGGAAGGGCTTTGTTTGTTGAAACGCCAAACAACTCCATTAAAACAGGGGAAGACCACGTTCACATCGCCCTCCAGCAGACCCCCTCCGTAGAATCCCCGCTCTGCTGTTTTGCATCTTCTGCTGACAGACAAAACAAACGCTGGCCCCGTTTCCTTCGCGGAGGTGCGCGGTGGAGATTTATGCTCACTTTTGTTAAGACTTAATGTGGATTTGGTGCATTTCTGACGCACCGCCGTGGAAGAAACCAGGAGCTCCGCATACGCGCGAAGGCTCGCATCCGGGAAAACGTCTCGTTGCCGAGGACAAAACCGTGAAGGATGCGACGTGACTTCAGCTCTGTAAAATGCGTTTAACACCGGCGGAAAAGCAACACCGCGCCGCAGCCTCCGATTAAAAGCTGAAACAGGAACGTCAGCTCGGCTCCTGATTCATCTTTGTCTATTTTCATGAATAAAGGCAAACGCGCACAGACAAAAGTCGATTGGTTCAGTCACGTTCTATTTTAAGATCACATGCCTAATCACAGGCGCCAATGAAGACGTTGGCTGATGCTCAATATGCTGATAGCCAGCTGCCAGCTATTAACTACAAGATGATTATACACGATGATTATTAACCTACACCACGATGTACACTTATTTATTATTTCTACACTTAAAGAAGAAGAAGAAGAAGATCCACGTTTTGTAAGAAGACATGAACTGCAACCATTCTCCTCTTTTGTCTCTTAAATCCATTCCCAGCCCTGTGGACGCCTGCTCTGGCCTTTGAAGATCCCAGATCACGAGGGAACTGCCTGACCCGCCAAATGTTAAACCCCAACCCTGCAGTCACACCACCTAACTGCTCCCAGCTTGCTAAATGGCAGCTTTGAACCTTGAACCGCTTCAGTAGCAACAGCCCCGTCTGCAAAGTCAATTACCAGGGCGAGGAATTCCTCCATCCGGTCCTGCCGAACGCGTGCGCGGCGGTTAGAGGCGGAAGGACGATGTGTGCGCATGCAAATGCATGGGCAGCCAGAAATATTCATTATTAACCGCATCTCTACATGTGCAAACATCCTAAGCGTTAGCAGTCTTAGATAATATTAATAATTTCCTCCAAGGTACAGCACTGAACTTCTGTTTTGTTGTAATGCTATATTCAACTTAGCTAAATCACAAACAGTAACACAAGAACAGAAGAGGCTAACGGGCTTAGCAAGCCAAGTATAAATGTGTGCTCTTCTGCCTCAGATACACAACAGCTACCCCAAAGGTGCAACACAGCTCCATACCATGTATCCATGAACCACGTGCACTAAAGCTAGATTTACACTATGCTTCTGATGTCCTATGACACAGTCTGATGTGCCCTTCCCACGGTCTAGTCCGCTTGGATGTAGAGTCCTTGCGTAAAGTGGCCACAACAAATAGCAAAGGACACAGACGTGGCAAATAACCTTGCATACTCCACGAAGAGAAATTTTCCGTCACCGATACCCCAGCAGACCCTTCACATACCCAGGGACACTGAAAGTGCTTCAACTGTAAAAGGGCCAGCGTGCCATTTCTTTTGTTACGCGGTCTTCTGTGACCGCTTCAACGTGGCCAGTTTTAATAAAAGATCTGCGAAACATACCACACGCGAAAGCACGGACACAAACAGGCTCATGTTTTCCCCCGTCCGACGCCAAGGCCGACGCAGCTGACCTTTCCGCGGAGCCGGGGCGGGAAATGGGTAACGCCGCGTTCGTGTTTACTGGCATTGTATTAACTCGGCGCTATCGCTGCGTCCACTGCGCTCCATTGTTCGCGGGGAGAAGAGGGCTGACATCGTTTCCCCGGGCCCGTTTTTTTTCACTCTGCCGAGCTGCTGTTGTGGAAAAGGGCAAGTGCGCTTTTGCCTTATTAATCAATAGGCGGTTTATTTTCAGGAGCTGCTTAACACTTGTAAACACACTGTCACGAATGCTTAACAGCTGCCCGGGACAAGGTTTATTACCTTCCTCGGCAGCTTCAGCAGACATGTGCTGAATGTGTTGGATGAACATGAATATGCAGATGAGTTCATGGGCTTTTCGTTCGCAAGGCCTCGCGTGGGTCTTCACTCGCAGCAGAAAACTGACTGTCAGTGTGTCAATGTTGGAAGTACAGCACAGACCTCGTTCTGTACTTGCACAAACAGCCCCGAGTAGAGGATAGTCAGACAACGCTTGACATTAACATTATAAATTTACCTGCATTAAACTGAGAAACGTACAGAAGGGGACTGCTAATATTTACATTAGTGTATGAATCATTGTTGGAAATTTACAAGACAAAGCAGGTGAAGCTTGTGCAAATGTGCGGTTTGAGCTTGAAGGTTCCTCCATGACCTTAGATATGAAGAAACATGTTCGTATGGATCATATCACACCGCACACATAGGGAACCGTAACCTCTGTCATCTCAACCATCTCACTGACAGCTAGGGAAACTTCGCACCTTCACATGGAGGCCGTAAGATGTGGCTGAAGCGCCAGACGTTTGTTAATAAGTAGACTTGTTTGAACGCCATCTTTTCCGAAGCTTGATTAAAAAGAACAGTATCGTGCTGAGAGTTAGGCACAGGGACCGGTACAAAGCTCCACAAAGCTAGGGACGCACTGAACCCAATTCAAAGAACTACCGTCAACGAATGACGACTTTTTCATAACCTCAAGTTGCTCGTGTTTGAGCTAAGGCTGCACACGAACGCACTGCGAAGACTAAAGCTAACAACCCACGGGCACATATGTACTGTTCCTGCACAAGAGATGAGGAAACTGGAAGAGCTGCTATTAGCTGGGTGGCTAGGAAGCTAAGAGGACACACAAACAGTCGTACAGAGTGAATTTTGTTGAGTTACAGTTTGTTGTAGTGGAAATATTTGTGTCTTTTAACGTAGATATAGTTGTAAAATAAGAACGGCCTTCTGTGTTCTGTTTGAGCATATTTGTTGTATTGTTTGCTTCTGTTTTGAGGCTCATTTAAAGCCCGAAGGAGGTGAACAGAGGTGCAAGTCATTTACACTTGAGTGCTCATCTGTCTGGCTCGCTTTGTAAAAACGTGCTACTTAACAGTGTGCTTTTTTTGCCGGTTGGATAAATTTTTGTTCCAATTTCCTGCTTTACTTTCAGCAATGGTGGATATATTTCTGGGGAGGCATCAGGTAATGGCGTTAGGGTCTGCGTATGGTTCGGGCCGATGCTGCACCTACAGCGCCAAACTGACGCAGACGTATGAACTGCGCAACACTTCTCGCGCGCTGGTCCCTATTTCTACGACATGGTCAGCGGAGTCCGGGCGTAGAGTGATGTCTCTCTCACCAACTCTCTGATTCAACACGGCCATTAGAAAAGCAGCCAACAGTCGGCTTGGGGTTTCACTGCCTGCGCCTCGGCCCACAGACGATTAGCTCATAGCTTAGCATATACATTTGGATCTAGGGAGAACCACGCAGCTTGGCTCCGCGCAAAGGTTACATAATCCACCCACCAGCACCACTAGATCTAATTAAAACATATTATATCGTGCTTGTTTTAAATGCGCACCTCCAAGCGGAGAGTGAAAAAACACCAGTGTCCAGTTTTACTGGGGCTTTTGTGTTGGGCTACTTCATGATGGCTAGAACAATTGCTTCCTGGACTTTCCCGTCGGTTGCCTGGCAACTGATCTAGGTCAAAAAACAGTCTCTTGAAAAGAAGTGAAAAGGCATATCTCCCCAAAATGTCTGCGGCACGTCTTCCAAATGGTTTTGTTTGGAGCGGAGTTAACAGGGAGAGCAGACTTTTAATGAGCACTTGAAAAAAAGAAGAAAAAGGGCTCAGCGCGCGGGCATAAACAAATCTATGCATGGCTGTCAAAGTGCATTAGCGCGGATGCGACGCTGAAAATATTTATATGAAGCTCCGGTTACATATCCACTTGGTGCCTTGAGTATTGTTTGACCCTTAGTCTATCAGCCTGTGGTCGCACTCAATTACGCAGTCTGCGTTGGCGACGGAGACAGAGACGGTCTCTAGGTGGATGGGAGGGAGGGGGATTTCAAAGTAAAGGCAGGACACGGGGAACACACACACAAAGTTGAAAATGACACTAGCTACCACGTATGCTAGAATTCAAGCTTATTTAACTTGCGACATGTACACGTAAATTACAGCAGACGTAATTTATCAATATACAAGTAAAGTATTAGCTTAAACACAATAGATTTTGAACTGAGCCCCAGGCTACGTTCTGTCTACATACAGAACATACGGCATAAGCCTATTCACACACATTCACACACAGGCCTGTGTCTATATGTCAGCGCAAACACATTAGACAGTGTTTGCACAGCAGACTGAGCCTTTTTTGGTGTTTCAACCTGAATGTAGGAGGTTGTAAATTAGCAAAATGTAACAACAGTCAACTGGATTGATATATGATATATGACGGTAAGTACAACAGCCGATCGATACGGTGTGGTTAAAAACCGATCCGAACAGATGGAGATCCTGCTCTCCTCAGGTTGTGTCAATAGTGCAGTTTGAGAGGAGGCGGTGGGGGATCACCTGTAACCTTCCTGTAACGACGGGCGCCGCAATTAATGTGATGCTGCTTCCTCATATAAATGACGTTTGGATGGCACACTGGAAATACCTGGGTGAGGATGCAGCCCGCATTCCTGACGTGGCATGCATTCCTCCGTAATGTATAGAGAGGAAGAGGAAGAGGAGGTTAAAAAAAAAAAGGTGACATAAAGATGCATCCCTTTCCATTAAAGCTCCTGCGCAGGGCATTCCTCGGCTTTCCCAGAGAAAGGAGAGAGCGTGAGGGAGAGAGATGGGAGGGGGGGAGAGGGGGGTGATCGGGGGGGAAATACAGTACATGCGTAAATAAATTGGAGGACACTTGTATCCGACATGGATTGCGTTTACCTGTGACGGCTAGATTTTCAGCATCAGGCGAGTGCCTGCTGGGCAGATCGTCCGAGTAAGTGCACTCCGAGCCCAGTACCGCATAGATGACGAGTCCACGTAGCAATACATTCACCAGCTTGTGGATGTAACTCATGGTGAAGATGGTTGAGGGGAAAAAAGAAAAGCCTGGTATATAAATATATATATATGTATCCGAGTGGAGATTAAAAGCGCTGAGGCGATCCCGAGAAGAGACGGCACAGGAATAAGCCGAGCTATATATAAAAAATATATATATGTGTAATCTGTCTGTGTGGTGGCACAGGTAAAATGCACCAACTTTAGGAAAAGGAAAAAAAAAAAAAGAAAAAATCCCGCAGTGTTTGCAAAGCTACCGGCTAACGGGCAAAACGGGAGACGAGAACCTCACGGGAGCGTGGAAAATGCCTCTAAAATAACAGTTCATGGTGGGTCAGCGACGAGACAGACCACGACCCTCTTTAAAAAAAAAAAAAAAAAAAAAAAGGAAAGAAAGAAAGTCTAAAACCCTCTAAAGGCTCTGCTGAATGTTTCGGAGGGGAGACTGCTCTGTGACACCACGAGCGAGCACCCCATGTCTAAATTTATAAATTCAAATATATCAGCTAATAGGCGCACATGCAACCGAGCCGGAGTAATTCCTTGTTCAAAAATAAAAAATAAAAAATAAAAAAATGGAGGATATCCGTGAGCTATTGACACTGTCAGGAGTCGTATTAAATCCTTAGCATGGAAGGAAACAGTCTGTGTACTTCCACGTACAGTATACAAACACCGGGGACAGATTCAGCATATTGAACTCGCAGTCTCGTGGGTCCGCCTCTTCACGCGAAAGTAGCAAATCCCATCGCATTTAAATGAAACAAGGGGGGTGCCTTTTTTTTTTTTTTCGTCCCGGTCCTCTCGCGACGGCCGCCCTGGTTTCTGGAGCAAGTTTCTTTCAAGTCAGCCTTTCGTGGCCTGGCCTTTCGTATCCTCATGTCATATCAGCTGCTGGCCGGCTGATGCGGAGCAGCGGGGAGGAGAAGCCGAGCAGGAGCGGGCAGGGGCGGAAGTCAGTATGCAAAAATGGGTTGACATCAGGAGTAGGAGGAGGAGAGAGAAAGGAGGAAGGAAGGAAGGAGGAAGGACGGAGGGAAGGAAGGAAGGAAGGAGGACTGGACTTTCATTTAGCCCCGAGTGATAGAGGGCTGAGGCGCGAGGGAGGACGACACCCGAGGGATTTGTTTTTGTTTTTAGGGAAATTCAGCGGGTCCTGTTAAACTGCGGAGCGCCGCTTCCCCCCTCCCTCTCCCCTCCCTCTCCTCCTCCCACGCAGAAGCTCACGAGCCGGTAATGGGCGCTCCACGAGCCGTGTTTTTTTGTTTTTTTTTTTTTTTTTTTTTTTACTCCAGTGGCAGCCGGAGTAGAGACGCCCTCTAAAGAGATTTTGGGTTTTTTTTCCCGGCAGGTTGACGCGGAAGATGAGAGTGATACCCTGGTGATACCCTCCTCATTGTTCCTTCCTTCCTCGTCAGCCCCACTCGCACACATCCAAGTTTTCCTCCAGACTCTGCGCTCTGATTGGCTGGACTGTCCCAACATGGCAGAACTCGATTGGTTGCCTCGGACAGCACATTCTTTTAAACGCCTTTTGAAGATGCTCAACGCGGTTAAAAATATATATAATTGTATTAAAGAATATTACCGGTATTTTTAAACTTATTCTTCACTAAGAAATAATGTTTTGCCCTTCATTTGTCTGTATTAAAGGGTAATGCAGGAATTTTGTCTCAAATATGGCCTTCGACTCCTAATACCATATCAATAAAAAAAACTTTATTGATACTGTCAAGGAAATTAGATTCCAGGTTAAAGATTCACCATAGAAAAAAATACAGTTAGTATGAGCATAAAAAATAATAATGATAAGTACAATATAATATTAATAAAATAATAACTAAATTAGAAAAAATAAAACTTTATTGATCCTGACAGGGTGGGGGGGTTAAACTACGCACATCTGCTGCTTGAACATGGTGGCCGGCGCTACTCGCTTGCTCATTTACCACCTGCCCCAGCAGAGAGAAGCCACCATAACACACTGCTCCTTATCTTATATTTAGAATCTTGTTACTGAACAAGAAGCTAATATAGAGCCTTAATAATATAGTAATATTAATGAGTACACAGGAAATACATGTTAAATGGATGGTGGTGAATGACTGTGTACCATTAAGTTATTTTATTATCGGAGGTACCACGAAAAGTATTAAAAAATTAATACCGTATATCGTCTTTACTGTTGTGTCTATTGTATATGAAACTGTTTAAAGATGTTTTACAGTGTATATTTTGAAAAAGTAGAGATCTAATTCTGTAAACATGCTTTTTTGATCTGTTTGAAAAGTATAAAAGTTAAGGTGCACTCATATATCATGTCCTTGAGCAATAAATAAATTAAGTAAGTGAAACATGCTTTTTAGCTTCTCTGATATGTTTTTTTTTTTTTTTTTTTAAGGTGGCTTTCCCATTGTAGCTCCCCGGGGGAACACCAGGATCGTCACATGCAAAGAGACAAGAGTTTAGAGATTCATTTCAATATCAGACAATATGTTTCCTTGTGCGGCTATAGATAGCGTGGCGGGCTAGATATTTGTGTATTGGACGTGTTACCATAAATAGTGTGAGGAAACTGTTGAGCCAGGTTTAGAGGATCATATAGCGTAAAAGACAGGTAAATAAGCCGAGACACACTGTCCGAGGCTGTGTGTCAACGCTAGCATTGAAAAAAAAAAAACATTTCCTACATCCAACATGATTCCCGTTTCCAACTTCTGGGATTACTTTGTGAAAGATCAAGTCCAAGTCTCGGACTTTTTAATTTTCCTTACACATTTTTTCCAGTGACTTTTCAAAGTTGGTAACGTTAACCAGAACACGATGCGTATTTGAATGACTACTATCTGAACTACGATATAATGCTGTGGTTTTCATCTGAATCTTTCATGATCGTGCCACTTTCATAAGTTATATTTTAGGCTATGTCGTAAGACTCATTAATAAATGTTTCAATGCAGGACAGGCAATATAGTTTTACACTGAGAGGAAGGCTGCTTTAGGAGTCATGGTGTGAAAGCTGTCGAGTCGTTTTATATCATCAGCGGGGTCAAATCATCAAACAACACGCTGCTGTCCAAACAGTTATTAAGCTCACTGTACTTGATACGGCTTTCAGCGAGACCTTTTTCAGCGATGGCCGGCTTCGCGGCGTTGACGGACACGAGGCACATTGCCCTGCGTTGACACACATCAGCCACCAGGAGGGACTGCTGCATGAGCGAATTACACAGCAGGTAACACTCGTCTCGGGAGAAACAGGCTCGCGGGGGCCAAAGGAGGTGCACGGCTGATAAAACAGTCAGCCCGTGGGAGTCCTAGTAAACAGGTGGCAGATGCAGCAGAGACGAGGAGAGAGAGAGAGAGAGAGAGAGAGACGAAAGAGAAGAACAGCATAATTCGATACGAGCCCGCGGAGGGGGCGCCGGGGAGGAAGGCAGCCAACAACGAAAGGAGGAATAGAGCAGATGCTACATGTGGGAGGAGGACCGGGGGAGTCAGTCGAGTCGCCGAACGCTGCCTCCTGTCACTTACCCATTCTGCTTTCTCTAGCAGCGACTGTGGTGAGCTTCCAGAGTACAGTACGCCCTGTCCAAATATTTACCCTGTCGCACAACGTGAGAAAAACAGCCAGTTAAAGGGGCGCGAAAGATCAGGCACAAACATGCCGAGGAAACGGGGGATGAAAAATTGCGTCCACGCGCAAAGGTCAAAGTCATTAATGCAACAAAACTTTATTTCATTAGGTTTGCAGGGAAGCACTAGTACAAAGAATACTATTATTAATGAGGTATTTAAAAAGGCATTACAGAACGGGTGAACACATTCAGAAAGCACATGATTTGAAACTGAAACCCAAACACGAAATGTTGACATTAACGTAAAACACACATTGGCACTGAAGGTGCTAAATGTCTCTTAAGGGTGCGGTAACACGTGATTCCTTCATAAATACGTTACGCGAGCAACAGCGTCTGAAGACGCTGGCACAGGCCGGCGCTTCCAGTCCCCTCATTCATCAGCAACGGCATTTATCTAACAGCATTATAACGCGCAGGAGTCACAGAGCAGAATAAATTGCACGAGCTAATTAACACTTGATTGGCCGAGCGTGGAGACGATACTGTTTGTTCCGTCGCGATACAATTACCGCTCGGAGCAACTCACTAATCAGCTCCCCGGCTGATCCGAACACTGCAGATCGTCTTCTCTGCAGAGCGTATGGCTTAAGGAGGCTAGCTTAGCCTGTGCGTGTCTTTGCTATACCTACGTACTGTATAATATCTGAAAACATGATATTGAGTATTGACTATTTGTGGTGCACACATGCTAAAGACGGTGTTTGGCTTTTTGCTTGAACCGGTGCAAGGCTTCGCCACTTTAGCTTCGCCCTCGTGGCTCTCCGAGCATTCTCTCCGAGCGTTCTTCAGATGGCCGTGGCGAAGAGGAAGATCTGGATGAGCGGCATGACCTTCAGGGTCGAGAGGTCGGCGAGGACGGCCTGCAGTTGTGTTTGTCAAAGACAAGAAAAAAAAAACGCACATGAGACGCGTCGTCTGAATCGCCCCCCGGCCCCTCCCGTCCGCTCTCACCTCGAGCTCACGGGAAGCCACGAAGCGCACCGTCCCCCCCTTCTCGAGAGACATATTTCAGCATTTAAAAAAAGAAGCGCACAGGACGACGTGCATGATGATGATGATGCAGGATCCTCGGGAAGCGACAATCCATGCTTAAGAGCGCACCGCAACCCCACCCTGTCCTTTCGGGACCGGTGGGAGATTAAATTTAGGGACCCTATCGTGTTTGGAGAGAGGGTTTAATATTTCAACGCTGGGCCCGAGGTTCTAAATATAAGATAAGGAGCAGTGTGTTATGGTGGCTTCTCTCCGCTGGGGCAGGTGGTAAATGAGCGAGCGAGTAGCGCCGGCCGCCGCGTTCGAGCAGCAGATGTGCGTCACGTCGTAGTTTAACCCCCTCGCCCTCGGGGGGGGGGGAGAGGGGGTGGCTGCGAGGCGAGTCATCTTATGGCGCACTCTTGGTTTCAGTCATACGATAGCGGGCCCACTGTATCAGAGCCGGTGATGTGTGCAGGACAGGCATGCGCGGGAATTGCGTTACTGATTACTGTAACAACGCAACATGAGTGAAGAAGAAGAAGCCATCAGCAGCACTTTTACAGCCACGGAGACGGATATTGTACCGTAGTGTTGTTTTAAGCTGCCTTTTAAGCGGCATTTGGAAATGGAGGCTATGGCGAGCGTCATTGGGCCGGTTTCACGGGGGGGGGGCGGGGTGAGAAGGTGAGGGTTCTTAAGTGTCGGGTTTTTTCAGACATTTCGGAAGACCGGGTTACCGGTCCTGGCTTGTCGTTAGCGGCTATTTACAGCCTTCCAGGAGCATGCGGGGGGACGGGGAGAGGGCCGGAGCTTCAAACACACAAACACACACCGGGGGCCGTACGTGAGGCAGACGTACCTCGGCCGAGGCCAGCGACGTCACCTCCATCAGGTTCTCGGCGCGAAAGGCGAACACGGCAGCTGCCAGGACTGGAGGACGAAGGAGGATACGTAGAGATGTTAGGGAGAATGGACGGAGGTTAGAAAAGCGTGAGGTTCAACTCGTGTCAGCACATGTATCGAGATCAGGGTTTACTCCATAGTTTGTCAGTGACTGCGAGGGTGATATTCGCCCACCTGCGACGACCTCCAGTGAGTCGTACCCGAGGATTCGATCCCAGAGGAGGAGCAGCTGATCGGTGGAGAGGTAGCCAGAAAAGGCCCGCACCATCCACTTAAAGGCTATACGCAACCTGGAGCCAAAACAGCACATCTGTCAGAGAAGAAATCTGCAAAGACTTACTAACTACAAACACTTCTTTCAAATGTAACCTGCTGCCACGTAAGAGCAGATAAAACAACACAATTTTGTACGATATGAGTTACAAGGGGTTTTAAGTTTCCATGAAATATGCAATGGAAATGTGGTTCCAGCCTTTCAACACAAGATGGCAGTAGCTCATTAGTGGAGGAAGGTAACCTCACGAGCATGAACCCTCTGTGTGGATGGTGCATGGAGATGAAGAGTAAGAAACAAACAGAAAGATAATGTAATCATATAAGCATCATGGCCTATAATATTATAACATATGAGTCAAGTGAATAACTATGACTGTGGGTGTTATGGCATCTGAGTGGGTGGGACAGGACTTATCAAAAGTGGTCAAAGAAAGGAAAAGTAATAAAGCTGTGAAGAGGCCTCATTGATGAAGGCTGGGTACGAATCAACAGACAAGCTAGTGTAGCTCAAATAGCTAAAAAAGATATTTTGCATTTGCTGGAGCCACATCTGGATGAACGGGCGCGTGTGATTGGCTCATCTACAGAACATATGGAAGCAGGATGGAAGAACACCCCTTCGCCTTTGCATAGGAGGGTTGGTGGTTGTTGGTCTGCAGCAACGTTCAGGTGGTGGAACATATCAAATCCACACAAATAATAAGAAATAAAATAATAACCAGCTTTCCTTAAAGTTCATCAGTGATATTCACTTTGCAGGTCGTAATGTTACCGCCGATCGGCGTATATAAATATCAAGCGGATATGCTGAGCTGAATCCAAGAAAACCGATGTCTTCCCCGGTATAAAATGCGCCACTGGAGACAGGTTTATATGGAGGGACATCGAGTTTCCATGGCAATATAAAAACCTAACCAGCGGGACTTTGGTCCGTCCCTGTGATATTCTGCAGGCGCTGGTGAACGTTTCAGTCAAAGGATGTTTACGACTGCTTGTTGTTGATCTGAGGAGGTGAGTAATTGCTCCCCGGCGGTGAATTATCCGCTCGTTTCGGCGCGACCGAGCCAAACCAAAGGCGGCAGGACGGAGCGGGCGAAACTCACGGCTGGGCCCCGATCTGTCGGAGGTGATAGAAGAGCTGGGGGAGGTGGGTCTGCAGCAGCCGCTCGAACTGCAGGCACAGGGACACGATGCCCTGCGGGGAGCACACGCGAGACGGCGTCAAGTCCACGCGCGGTCGGCGGGAGGACAAGAGCGAGAAAATGTGAAAATCTTACGGAAGGAGAGGACGAGATGGAGTGCAGCCTGAAGAAGTAGCGGATGTACATCTCCCTGAATACGCTGTACAGTTTGGACGGCTCGTTGTACAGGAAGCACAAAGGCGCCACTGGGGGGACAAACATGCACAAACTTCCTGTTACATCCTGATCAGCGTAGTAGCGAGTAGCACGGCGGAGCGGGAAGAGGGCACACTCACCGTACATGGAAAACCCGTGAAAGGGGATGACACCTGTTCAAATGAGATTTTCAAGCGTTCAAGCGTTTTCCACACACACCAGAATAATAAATACCTATGCAGCTCATCATCACCACACGTAAAGCAATCTGACGCGGGCTCACCGTTGGGCGGGTAAACAACGGCGCACTCCTCGTCTCCCGCTTTCCCTGCGGGACAGACACAGAAAGGCGCCGGTGAGCGAGACGCGGAGCGCGGCGTCTGGCTTCCTAATCCCCCAGACCGTGTAAGGTCATCGGAGTGAAGTGGCACTCCTCAGAGCTCGCGCTACGGCGTGCGTCTTTTTTTTTTTTTTTTTTTTTTCCCTCGAGTGCGCGTCCTTGCCGCACGTAATCTCATCATCTCACCCTGGATGTAGGATTTGGGAGGAGTGGCACTGTTGTATTTGAAGTGATCCAAGACGGCGGTGTCACGGGAGAAACACAGCAGCACCTGGGAACACACAGAGTCAGACTCCACGTGGAAAATGTTGGGAGGGATTTTTTTTTTATTTTCAAACACAGACAGCATCACCTTTCGCTCATTTTTTCCATCTCTGTTTGACACCTACGTGCTTAATATGTAATCGTATCCCTGCCTTGACAACAGGGGATAAGGAAAGACAGTAGTTAATAATCTTTTATTTGCTCTGGCGCTGGTGATGGCCTTGAGTGGCCTCGTTTCCTCTTGGGTCAGACCGCCATTAAAGCAGCGCACCTGGAGCCAGCGTTTCAGGGCGCACTGCGGCAGGAGGTAACCGAGCCTCGAGTGGACGCTCGCTTCGCAGAGCGGACGAATAAGTGGAAGCTCTTTCCATTACGGTCCAATTTCTGTGCCTTTTCGAGAGCAGATTTCATTTCCGACTGCCACTTGAGATGAATTACATTATGGAGAAAAATCATCTTTGTGGGGGGAAAAAAACGCAGCTACGATCGTACGAGCTGATTAATAGTAGAGCACTGAAATGATGAGGGCTACAGTAGAAAACGTTTGGTCGTCTATCCCTTAATGTTTTCGTCTGTTAGATAGATTATATACTATCTATCTATTGACATACGGGGGAGGACATATATCTTATCCATTCCACGTGTTTCCATCACTGAAAGATATTCTAAATGACTCCATCCCAAGCGAAATCCTCAGAAGCTTCTTACAACTCTCGAACGACCCTGAATGCAGGCTCTCACGCCGCCGAGTGGATTCTTTCACTGCCTAGTGAGTTGACCATTAGTCAATATTGACAGGGACAGAGGAGCTTTGTTCTTGATACACCTGTGTAATCATTGGTTAGCCGCCAAGGAGCATGACGGGCTAATAGATGCTGAATAAACCGGTTGCTGGCGTATTTGAGTGGTTATCAGCCGAGCACTAAATGCAAACAGAGCATTGCCTCCCGGAGGGGCTAATACAATGACACAAGGGCAAAGCCATGTCTGGGCTGAAATATGTAACTGTAGATAAGGAGGAAAGCAGTCGTACAGCAACTGACCTTAAGCGATAGTGAGAGGAGGTGAAATGTTTGAGGAGGAGAGGAGCATCGGTACTGGACAAAATCTTTGGGTCGGATAAGGTGTCGGTTACGATCCATGAGAGAAAAGTTTGAAGTTAGAGCGACACGACGTGTCACAAGTGGCATAGACGAGCGTCACATGAACGGTAGCGGGACATGAGTGAGACCTGTCATCAGCCACGTGGAGACGTTTAACCTCCTAAGACTGCGCGTCCTAATATGGGGACATTAAGTTAGGTTTTATTGCAGCTTATTCTGCTTCATTTAAACCCATCGTCCTCATTAGTGGATGCTTTATTCATTCATATGATCACAGGACAAAAGTGGACGAGGTAGAAAACATCATTGAATTTTACGGTTGAACTTATTTATCTGTTCTTATTAACGTTTCTAGTTTGATATGATGCGCAAATTTAACAAATTTTATCAATAGCAACGAGCGTCAACGTCGCTAATTAGCAAGTATTCATTTGGCGACATTGGGACTTCATTGTTCTGTCTTTTCTCAGCCATGTTCAGATATTAAAATAAACAGTTTAACATTTTGTCACACATTAGGTGGCTTTATTATAATATAAATAACGAAATAATCCCAGTGTCCACATATGAGGACATTGTTTTTTTTGTTTTTTTCAAAGACTACTACTTCCTGTTCAAAGACGATGCTTAGTTTTTATTCATCTTAGGTCCTGCTAATCCCAAATACCGTGGAGAAATGAAAAACGCAGACCAAATAAAAGCTCAGGTCTCAGTCAAAGTCGTTGGGTGTTTCAAGATTAGCAAGAAACACTTAAAGAATCATCACAGAAAGGAGTGTGGAAAAGACCACACTGAGATTCCCTATTTGTGTAACATCATGAATATTCCGAATTTTGTATGTGTTTCATGTGACCTGTGTGTGACTTAGAAACGTTAGGGAAATTTGTCCTACTGGCTCCATACTTTTTTTTTTTTTTTTTGCATAGCCTTCAGGGCAGCCGACCGCTTCACGGTATCTTGTTTGGGCCTGTTGGATTGGCACCGCCGCTTTGCAGTTCATTTGCACAATGCTAAGCTTTATCATTTTTACCTGTCGGTGACGCGTTACATGGAAAAAACCATCCCGTCCATTATTTGCATTCCTTGGAGAGTGGAGCAGGGTATTTTGGCATTGTTTACCATTGGAACAAGATGGTGAAATGGTTGTTATCTGTGGCATCGCTGCAGTTCTCACGGCACCGTTATGAGTCAATGAACAAAGCTTCTGCTCACCAGCAACTTACCCACCGGTCGAGACTCAAACATTCTGAATCCAAGGGACTGCTACGGAGCGTATCAAAACTAACTTATTATTAACGTTGCTTAGGATACTAAAGGTCATGGTATCTCTGTGTTTTACTCAAAGCTACTGACATTAACCTGGATATGATCGTCATGGCTACGTTCTGCTTCAGGTTGATAATAAACAATATATTTAAGAGAGAGAAGGGAGATTGGCTCCATCTTAAACAATAGGATGAACACAATCAGCTTATCATATATTGCTCTTCATATGGTCCAGATGTTCTATCTATCTATCTATCTATCTATCTATCTATCTATCTATCTATCTATCTATCTATCTATCTATCTATCTATCTATCTAATTCCTGTTCTCTAAGATTACAGACAAACTCCCACAATTAAAACACATAACTTACGGTAATACTAGTCCAGTGTGGATATGGATTCATTTAAACTAAAAATAGTTAAACCATGCTGATGTCGAGGTTGTGCCATTATCAAGGAAAACTGGTGATGTGGAAAAGAGAGAACTGACCTGATAGAGGAAGTCTTCAAACACGAAGTAGTAGTCGTCATTACTGGCGGTGAGCTTCACGTCCTGTTGGCCCAGGAATTTCGGAATTCAATGTTATTTCAAAATGAGCAGTAAATGTTGACATTTAATAGCTGGAACTGAATAAAAACAGCATTTGATATCGAGACGTGTGTCAAAAAGAGGGACACGGTTCAGCGGTGAAGACGAGCTTACCTTATAGATGAGGTTGTCCACTAGCAGGTCATGTTGGATGACTCCAGCCTTTAGCTGCTCGTAGTGCATCACATCCTGAAAAGATGCAGCATGCTATATGAGAGCAATAACGGCGGTCCATTCATCAAACACGTGACAAAGCGTTTGTTTGCAAATGTTGGCGTTGATCCTGTTTTAAAAAAAAAAAACCCTCTTCACCCTCTTAACGGATGCTGCTAAATCACCTTGATGTGTTCCCGCTGGCTGTGATGACAGCAGGAGAAGAAGTTAACGGAGCCGGTGTCGCGTTTCCGACCGCATGCTTAAACTCAAACCGGCCTCCGGTTTGGGACAGGTTATCATAAATGAACCAGAGGACAAGGAGGGGAGGCAATAAAAATGTCCTGTGTGACGGCCGCGAAGCACCTTGGCAGCGATCGGCGGTGCGGATGTAAGAGCAGAAACAGATATGCTGATTTTGAGACACTTGTGGCGACATGGACAGCGTCAGGGAGAGGACGTTTTGCAAGAAATACTTAAAGTTGATTATATATCTTGCTGGCTTTAAAGTTGAAACGTGGGTCATGACGGCTCACTTTGCGGGCTGGAGAGTGAAAGAATCAGAGATGGGACACAAAGCCTCGGCGCCGTGACAAAACGTCTATATATTTACCAATGAATATAAAATTGATAAACCTTGGGACAGTTAAAGAAAATAAATAAAAACCCCATGATATAGCTGAGATGCAGACTGCCTGTCACTCGCCAACAGTGACTGTTTAATGTGTTTGCCCTCGAGCTGCCCAGAGCCGTGCTAACGCTCTCCAGACCTCACTACGTTCCCTGTAAGTCGCCCCAGCGAATCAATCTCCCAATCACGAGCGCTGTTTTATCGACTTGGACTCAACGTAAGCCTCTGGTGGATCCCGGCGTTTACACAGGCCCTTGCCACACAGGAAGGCAGCTGCACTGTTTGGGTTAACCGTGCAGAAGCATTCGATTATCTCAACATTTGTGCACGGGGGACGGGCCGAGCTGAGATAAATGGCCCGGCTGCGAGAATGCAGATCATGTAGGAGTTATACGTCGGTTGTTATATGTCATATGCTGTTTTTTTGTCTACAGTGTAAACGCTGGGGTATAAGGCGAGAAGGGGTGGCAGAAGCCTCCGCTGAAACGTATGCACAAAAGCCCCGAGGAACGACTGCAAAGAGCTGCGGCTTGTAGTAAACATGCAGGTTGGGAATCACTGCAGCTGTGTGTGCACGGCTGCTTTGTGGCAAACACTGACGGCGGCCGGCAAAGACAAACTCAGCCGCGTGTGTGTGTGTGTGCGTGCCCGTGTGCTACCGTACCTGTGGCTGGTTTGTGGAGTTGAGGATGAGGGCCCACAGGTCCGCACGGAGCCCGGTGGGGCAGCCCTGCCTGCTGTACTGCTGCGCCGCAGCGCTGTCCTGCTCCACCACCACTGCACGAGGAAAAGGATGGTGAGAGGTGCGTGGCATGAAATAGCCGTCACCTTCTGTCTAGCATTTATGCTAAGCTAAGCGGCTCTGTCTTTTTAAAATAGAACACAAAAACAATATATATATATCACTGCAAAAAAAAAGTGTGCAAAAGGCAAGTGTGAAAAAATAGCTGGAAACTAAAAATGCTTTGAAAAATATAAATGATTGTTTATTTTTATCAATTTGCAATATGAGTGACCTCAATATTTGGTTTTACTACCCTTTGCCTTCCAACCAGTATTAATCCTTATTGGAACACTTGCACAAGTCAGGGATTTTGCAAGATTGGAGTCAGGTATATGATCAACCAATAACACTGAAATACAGTCATTAAGTGGAACGGAAACAGCTGCGTAGGAGGCTTCAAACTGGGTAAGGAGCAGCCAGACTCTGCTACCAAGGTGAGGTTGTAGAAGACAGTTTCATCTCACAGGAAAATACACTATGGCGAGACTGAGCACAGCAACAACACACAAGCTAGTGACACTGCATCAGCAAGGTCTCTCCCAGACAAATATTTCAAATCAGACTGGTGTTTGCGCTGTCTGTTCAAGCTCTTTTTAAAAAGCACAAAGAAAGGGACAATGTTGAGGATGATGGATGCAGTGGTCAATCAAGGAATCTTACAGCAGCAGATGATAAACGCATCATCACTGGGGCTGCATTTCTGAAAATGGAGTTGGGGATTTGTTCAAGATTAATGGGGTCCTCAATGCTGAGAAATACAGGCAGATACTTATCCATCATCAATACCATCAGGGAGGAGGATGATTTCCCCCAAAATGTATTCTGCACAATGGTAAAGACCTCAAACATACAGCCAAGGTCATTAAGAAGTATCGTCAGCATAAAGAAGAACAAGAAGTCCTGGAAGTGATGGCATGACCCCCCATGGAGTCCTGATCTCAACATCATGGAGTGTGTCTGGGATTACATGAGGAGACAGAAGGATTGGAGGAAGCCTACATCCACAGAAGATGTGTGGTCAGTTCTCCAAGATGTTTGGAACAACCTGCCAGCTGAGTTCCTTCAAAAACTGTACTGTAGAAATACTGATCCCCTATTGAAGGCAAAGGTTGGTCACATCAAATAGTGATTTGATTTAGATCATAGGTCTTCAACAGGGGGTCCGCGACCCCTAGGGGATCCGCAGAGGTACTGCAGGGGGGCGCAAAATCTTTGGTTGATAAGACATTTTTTATATCATTTTTTTGATTTTCCCCCAAATTTTAATTTCTGTAAATACACATTAGTCCAGCATATTTTAGTAAAGAGATAAGGGATAGCTTAATATTGAATGCGAAATGACAATAATGATGTATATTTATAGACAGCACTAGGCCAACATAGAACACATATAATAAATAGGGGGTCTCTACTTAATCTCTGCATCAGTTTGAGGGTCCTTGGCCTGAAAAACGTTGAAGACCCCTGATTTAGATTTATCTTCTGAAAACAAACTTAAAACTTCCATTTTTGAAAACATTACTTAATTTACAGCATTTTCTGATTAACCCTAACCCTTTGTGGTAGATGGAAACCCTCACATTTGAGGATCATTGTTATTTGTGAAACAGCAACAGTTGTTTTTAATGGAATCTGGGGATATGAGACAACAAACTGATAGTGGAGACCAGTCAGGACTAGTCCAGTAACTGCTGTGCTGGGCAGGTAGCATTAAATCCCTTAATTATCTCTTAAACACACGGCCTTACTTTAACGTCAAGCTACAAAGCTACAGCTAAAAAGCAACAACAAGAGCATGAAATCCTGAAAAGAAGCCTCCTGATTTGCCTGCCCACTCAGCTAGCTGGGAAAACGATCACCTGCAAGTGCACGACAACAAGCAGGCGGTTCGGCTCTGAGAGCGCTGAGAGCTTTGTCATCTCCAAGGAAAACATAAAAATCTCCTCATTAGTACATAAAACAGAACCTCAAACTGACGCATCCAAACAACAGAGAGATAAACAAAATTAGCGCAAATGCTTTATATAAACACCTTTTAGTGTATCACTCCGACAACGCATAAACAATAAAAATCTCAACACAGGCCTTCTATCACGGTGATTAGGACACGACTCTCCAAAAAGGCGCACGCTCTATTTGACCTTAAATCTATGCTTTGACGATAGTTGAAAGCACGCGGCCGTAAGGCTTAAGGTGCCGGCCAGCCATAACATAAACCAACGCACTCCTCGGCTCTTAAATTTCCTTTTTGAGTGCACTTAAGACTTGGCCTAGAAATACAACTGGCAGTTCATGAGTTGACCGAGGACTGAAATAGTAGCCAGGGGCCTCACGGACATGTATATACAATATCAGCCTGTGTTTTTAAGATTCTTGACGTTTGGTATCTGAACAGTGTCTATAATAAGGTCGGTGCTTATTCTGAGTCGATAGCAGAGCAATGAATTATTAGTTAAAGTGACCCTCTTACCGATTACGACACCTGAGAGGGCAAAGCATTTATTACAGGCGGCAGATGAGATTGTGTGTGGTTGTCAGTCAGACAAATACGTTCTAGCGCGGTCTCTGCACTAAATGGGTCACAGTGGATATAATTACACTTTTGTCATTATAAGAAAAAAGACTCTTTTAATGTAAAAATAAAACAAAAATGTCTAAATTTAGTAGGATCGAGACTGTAAGTTTCTCTACTTACTGTGAGATGGAGCTGGGACCTTGTTAACAAGTCTAGTGGTACTTTAGAGCAGTTAATGTGCATTTTATACCATATCTCGGTTAAAGACACATCAAGAAAAAAACATAAAAACCAAACAGCGAGCACTGACCTTTTTTCCCGATTTGAACGTACTCGTTTTCAAACAAGTCTGTACAGGGACAAGAAGGACAGAATGTAACTGATTCATCTGCGGTGTTATCTGTTTCATTTACAAACACAGGGATGGTGGATACCATTCTATTTAAAGCCCGAACTGCAACAAAGTCAATATCTGGACTTCGCTGAGATACTGTTTGAGAAATCCCAGACTGCCATGTGGATCTAGAGAGGAACGGGGAGCCGATACGGGGCCCGCGCGGGTTTACGGACCATTAAAACGCCTCCGTTCATTAAGTAAACACCTTTATTACAGAGAATTCCTGGTGATTCACCACTAGAGAAGCAGATACGGAAAGACTGCTGAGTGATCCAGCCCAATCAGAAGGAATGCTGGACTAAATTGAGAGGGACGGTGTAAAGCTTTTGGTTAACCCACTCAATAGGAAAATATTAGCGCTCAATATGTAAACACTCGATGTGGTTGTTTCACTCTGGTTGAGATGAATCCGATCTTTCTGTGTATGCTCCACGACATGGGGTAAACATCGAGCGACGTGAGTTTCTGTAGCAAGAACACTTTGATCAGTTAAAAAGGACGAACAGAAATCGTAAACGACGACGACGTGGATGGTGAATGACTTCAGCGCTGTCAGCTTCACGGTGAGCAGGTGAAAGACGCCGCGCTGTTTATGGATGCTTCGGGTTACGTTACACATGGACTTTCTCAGACTCATTTTATTTGGTGGCCGTGTAAGCAGATGGCTTTGATTTTTTTCATCCATGTAAACACAGAAATAGTCACCAGTGTGACTTTGCCCAAACACCCAGTTCTAAACATTGCAAATCCAATAATTTCGCAATTTCAACAGTGGGTCAAGAGATATTTTGTGAGAGAGAGTGATTCATAGAGACTAACCTCCCTTTAAAGCAACGCTAACAGCTAAAAAGAGTCTTGACTGGTTTCTTACAAGGAAGTTACAAGGAAGCACAGGTGACCGAGAAAGAGTCTGGCTCTTTAGCTCTGTAAAACTACCAACGTGTCATTCTATTAATTCTTTCAGTGGCACAGAGAGGAGTCTCAACCTTTTCCTCCTCCTCTTGGCAGGTAAGCAAATATAATAGTTTCTTTAACCATTCATAGGGCACTAATTGAAACACTCGGAAATTCTAAATTTCAACCCTAGGGCATTAGTGAAGGGCACAAGAAAGCCTTTTTACCTTTCTGAAATGGTTCCTAAAAAAACATCAAGTGCTGAATCAGGCACTCGTCAACAAACCAAATATGGTTCCTCGCCCTATAAAGGGATGATTCATAATTCATGCGGAGGTCTGTTCGTATTTATTTTCTGTGAGTACCTGGATGAATGTGCGCGTGGTCGTCAATCCCCAGCTGCCCAGTGGTCAGGTTCAGCTCGGAGTAGGCCCGTCTCTGAGAGAGACACAAAAAAAAAACAACACACATTTGAACAACAAAATGCGATAACCGCACATTTAAGAGTAATTACACAGCCACGCCGACACCTACCAGCTGTGGGATGTCCCTGACGTTGAGCGGAACCTGGATGAGGCCCCAGTGGCTTCGGACGCCGACGTCCTCGCTGCTGTCGTGGTTGGGGTTCCGCAGACTGATTAACACCTGTTTACACAGCAATCATTTTTTTTTTTTAATTGAAGTAGCTTTCCTAAATGACCTGAGCAGCAAGGAATCTGTTTACCTCCAGAAAGTCTTTGGGGGCGTAGACGGGCCTGACGCGAGCCAGTTCTGCAGCAACACAAACACATTAACATTCTTCACCTTGCTTTTCTTAATAGCGCCACAAGACAAACTATCCAGCTGACACGTGCAGACAGTGTTTATAACAGGTTGAACGGCTGGATGAATCCAGCTGTGAGGCCCCACTTGTGTGGACGCTTCGTGAAATCAGAGGGACGTTAAAGAGGAGGTGAGGCCAGAATTCAAGTGGGATTTCCTTCCACTGCCGTCACAGCGTGGCAGTAAATTCACGTTCCGTGTCGTCCAACAGCGAGTGGCATATTAAAGCTTTGGACGGAAGGAGAGGTGCTGCTTGTTATCACCGCCCCGTACAGGGAGTCTGGACAACTTCTATATTCACAGTCCAAAATATTTAGAGCCGGAGAACGGCACATCCTAAATGTTATTGTATGCCAGTGAGCTGAGATAGCTCTGTTAGGACACGGGATTAAGGTGTTTTTTTGTACGGTTATGAGCTGGAAGCGACAACGGTTGGTTCATTGATATCCAACGGCTCAGGTTTTCACAGCAATCCATTCATAAATTCCTGTTAAAATAATGTACTTTAAAATGTGTTTTTGCTTGGTCATGTATGTATGTCAAAGCTGAGCCACTGAGAAAGGGTTCACTGGATAAATACAGCCTAAAAAAACAAACATCAAAGTGGTAGATCTGGTTTGGAGGTGAGTAAAGCGGATGTTAAATACTCCGGTGCAAAACATCAACACTAATGTGTCATAGAGGGCGGACCGCTCGGCCGCCAAGCCCCTGGGTGATGTTCTGACACCTGGTTCATCCGTGCCCATCTCGTTCCATTTGCTGGTGAGCTCCTTCTGCTCCGCAGCAGGCCTCTGTGGAGAGAGAGAGAGGGGGGATTTCAGCATACAAATGACACATGGAAGAAAACCAAGCTTGGAAATGCGACACTGGAAAAGACCTAAATAGAAACTAAATAATAAAACCAAAGCATTGACTGGAAACTGCACTGTTTGATCGGCATCGGTTACAAAATTGGTGGTCACACTGTGAATCTTGGTTAACGTCAGACTTGGCTTAGGAAATTCAGACTTAAAAGAACTGCAGCATGTTAGAAAACATCGTAATACGAAGGCACTTTCATGACAGCGGCTGCCGCTGTGAGCGCGAATTAAGATCCGTTGTGATTAAGCTGCATTAGCAGTGATGGACAATAGCTACCATGCGAGCCAGAGGCAGTCCGAGCTCCGTGCTCATGCTGTTCAGGCTTTTGAGGACACGCTTCTCCCAGCTGGCCTGTGGAAGACGGCAAACACATTCAGCTTCAAATACCGATGGCACAAACACCTCGGTCATTTCAAAAGGGATTTGGATCCAGGATGACGATTTGGGAGGCGAACTAATAAGGGTCAGGGAGGTAGGAGGAGTGACGGAGATAAGAGCAGACAGACTGACCTGGGCGTTGCGCATGTAGGCCAGCGGCTCCTTCAGATGCTCCGGAGGAGCCGTGGGAAGGCTCGGAGGCAGCTGGCTGGAAAAAAGCGAGAGCGGAGGCGAGGAACATTGCAGCGCAATAATGGAAGGGTTGAGGAAGTAAATACCTCAAAACGCCGCTGTTTTTTTACGGGATATTGGATTGACAGCTGGCAGAGGCCGAAGCCAACGGATTCAAAAACAGCATTTTTTTTCCAACAAAGAAAGTGTGTAAAAGAAGGAAGCTATAAAAAAAAAAAAAAAACATGATGTGCAGATTATTATTTTTTTTCTTTTCGTAAAAACCGTCGGTCGGTGACCATTAGCGGCCTGCAAATAGACCTGATGAGTTAGAGCACATTTCCACCAGATGCACGTCTTTCTCCAGCTAAGCATGCTCCTGGGATATCGAATGGCTCGAGGTCTCGGTGCGTTAAACAACATTCAGCTCAATCTAAACACCTATAAGAGCGCACAGGCCCGACTACTAGCTGGAGGGCGGAGGCGTAAGTCAGTGTTAAATGTCGTTCTCCGAAAGCGTTAAGTGGCCAATGTTTCAGACTGAGCCTAAACAGGCCGAGAAGGTTGGGACGGAGCAAAAATTTTCAAAGCTGTTTTTTTGACATTTACTGAGCTGGCAAACTCTAAAATGGCAAATAAATATAGCCTGGAAGAAAGAAAGAAAACTGAGACTGCTCACAAAACATTTTGTGTGGGAAAGTTGGCCCGTTGGGAACTGAATATGCCCCGGCAAAGGTTTGCCAGGCCAACCAAATCATTTCTGAAGGCTTTATGCAGTGGTAGACAGATGAGTAACATGTGAGTGCTATGTCACTAGCTGTGATATAATTCTATCTAACTCCATGCCGGCTGTATAGATTCAAAGCTGTCTTTAATGAAATATAAATTGCGAACTACCAGACTCCAACAGTGGTATGAACTGAGTCTCACTATTCCAGGCTGACATAACTCTGGATTATGGTCAGTACCAGTGAAGTAAAGTCACATCTAAAGCCAGGTTTCTGCTGTTATCAGAACAGTGCATACAGAGGGATTTTAAATGTTTCAGTTATTCTCGTTATAAAAAAGATTGACAGGTCAGAAGCAGAAGAACCAGTCCACAGGGATGTGTGGAATGCGTCTTGAATGTGAACATTCACCGTATCCCCGACCGGCGGACGGTGCACACGCGGTGCAATCCTGAATGAAAGACACCCACAGTGATGGGAAGCAGACGGCACCTTAGGCCATTTGATGGTTCACTGGGTGTGAGAGTTACGTGACTCACGCGCTGTGGCGAGGATGCCAAATCTCAAAATCAAAAGAACACCCGTGAGAGATTGTGGACAAGAATCTTACGCGAGAACAACATGTGCGGGAATGGTTTTGAAGAGGGTGGCGTCCTCCATCACGTTAATTAAAAACGCACGCTGAGGGAGAATCTTCTGAAAATGGCACAACACCTGACAGAAAGTTGATTTATGGCTCTACACAATTGTGTTGTGAGCATTTATACTTGTGTCCGTGTCGCTCTGCGATTACAGTACAGCTCCAAAACTTTAGCAGACAGCTGGGCTTCGATGCCACTGCTGGGTTTATTCATCTGCTCTAATGGCGACTGAAACCAAGCGGATGATGTTGGAGTTGGCGGTAATAAATTACAGCAATGACTGTGAGTGCAACTCAGGAAAGAGAGAAGACATCAGAGGAGATTGCGTTTATGAGCTTATGAGAGAATGAGGCAGAAGGGCGGCAAACTTCTGACTGCTGAGAGACGTGGATGGGGAAATGTCAAGCGACATCAGCCGCTGCCATCGTCATCCCTGCGACATCTGAGCCATTAAGTTTACTAGAGAACAAAAAGTTATCCGGTGATGTAGTTGGAAAATTCTGTCCTAAAACGGGCCACTTAATATCTTGTGTTTTTAGTAAAGTGAGAAAACATATAAATCAAACAGCAGCGAGATAAGAGCGCGGCCAAAGAAAGCACATAAACTCAGCTAGAGAGCTGAACCGCCGCAGGGCAGAGCAACAGGCTGGAAACTCTTTACATACCACGCATTTCTGTCTGCATCTGAAATCAGTGTCACTGTGAAAGTTATGCAAACACTGGAGTCGAACCGTTCTGAATGGTAATTATCACGATACAAAGAGCTGCACGCAAACAACACGACGGCCTGGGGCGCGATAGCATCGTGAGGTTTGTTCTTACGTACATTTCGCTCTTTAGGATGGAATTAGACTGCAACACCTGACATGTCTGTGAAGACTCTTAGTCGTCTTGTCATGGCACATGTGGCAAAGCCCTGTGTTATTAATTGCAGGTGGGGACTTAACATGCGGGTTTAATGGAGGCACCTCTCACAGGTGTTCTTTTGCCCGTGCTTTAGCTTGGCTTTTGGATTTGCATACACTTACATGCACATACAAGCAATCCCGCAAAATATAAATAAATCAAAAAGTGCTTTTTAGTTATACCTTGGTGCTCTTCGTAATAGAGTTGCAGTGAACTGTGTGAGTCTGACTCGATTAAGAAATGTCTCGTATTTTAGGTGTTTTAGTGTTGATGAGACGATCGCACACGTCACAGTCTGAAACAGGCCGGAGCTCTTACTTTTGCAATCAGACAGTGTGTTAGCTAAGATAAGACAGTAATGGAGACATAATTGACACGGAACATCTACAAAACACATGACACAGCTGCATGCTAGACTCATACGAGGTTTCACTTGTGGTTCGCTTGTAAATAAATCACAGGCTTTAAAATGGGAGCGAACAAACATTTCATGAAAGACACTCTGGCGGGTATTTACATATCACAGGCTACACTTTGACAGGGTGTGATTACTGGATATTTTTAACTCCTGCAGAATTTTATTCATGACAAGAATCCAAACCGAACAGGATCCCGATCAGTGGACAAGTTCGGCTATTAACAAGCGCGCAAACACACAATCACTTTAGACTGGGTTTCACTTACATGTGCAGTTCTCTATAGACTGCATTCTGCAGCCTTTTTTCCCAACCTGTAAGACAATAAAATGCGTTATTGGCCCTGCGTAGGAAGAAAAACAATATATGTGTAACAAAAGACCCAATATACAGTGTATTAATATCGCTACCTGACGTTTTGAGAAAACTGCGTACGTCCTCTTTTAAAGACTCCAATTTTATCTCAGGTTGATGTAAACACTCCTGAAAGAATTTTGGCAAATAGGCAGGGGAAAAGGTAAACAGGAAGTAAACACTCGAACATCCCTCTGAGATTGACAGCCACAGCTCTGCAGCGTTAGCCACATGCTAACGTACTCACTTTGGCTTGCCTCTCTATCTGAGAGTGTAAATGGCTTCCTTTGAGCCGCTGGACGATGTGAGCGATGGTCAGAGACAAGTCCGCGCCCTCGTTCATCCTCCCGGTTCAAAGTTTTGGCGTCCGACGCGGCGTGGTTTGGTTTTATTTTAGCTGCACCAGCATCAGCATCCAGCGACGTAGCGACGCAACCCCCTGCAGAGGTTACTTAGCAACTGGTCAGCGCGTGCGTGCCGGGGAAACAAGAAACCGGAAGTGTGGCTCCGACCTCAGAAGCAGTTCCGATGATATTTGAGTGGTTTAAATAATTTAAGTTTCTCACATGCGAAGCTAAAATTAACATTTACTTCACATTTTTATTTCCCGTCAATAAAAATGCATACATAAAAACATTAAAAATATATATGTAGACTAACAGGCACAAATAGATGTACATTTGATGCCACATTTGATAAAATCTAAAACAGATTTTATTTTATTGACATTTCCATTAATAAAAGTCGTCAAACAAGCTTTACTCTTAAGCCATTTCCCTCTTAATATGTCAAATTCGGCACACCATGCATTGGTATTGACTGTGCAATTTTAATCAAGACCATTATACTTTTAGTCAACTGTGTCACCTACATTTTGCTGATCACAGGCCAGCGTTTCTCTCGGTTAAGAGTCTCCCTAAAGAGGCCCTTTTGTTAAGGTTGCACACCCCTTTTATGTAATAACAGGTACAGCGAGATATAACACGTTTCTGTCTCGAGGCGCTTTCTGGGGAGTTCTTCAACCAGTTTACAAGAACACACTTGCCTTCAGTACAAAACGTGTCAGCTGTGAACACGTGACTCACTCCAAAATTTTGGCATTGTTTGCCTGAATAATGGCAGCCTGTCACTCCACCCATCACAAGCAATTGCAGCCCGAGTCGACGGGCGCCCGCGTTGTCGCTGGCGTCGTTCACACGACGTCGGAGCCACCGCGGTTGAAATGTTTCGAAGAGTCACAGTAATGTGGATAACCCGCAGATTGCACAGGTTTAAAAATCTCCATCTCATTTCTGTTCTGTTTGCAGGTTGACTGCACATTTTGATTTTTTTGGGGGGTTGGAGGTGTGGACTTTTTATTCCGTGCGTAATCCTGAAAATGTTGTCGCTTTTTTTCTTTTTAATGATGCCGGATTTAAAATCGTCCGCTGTTTTAACGGTGGTGGGGATTTAAGAAGGTGGGCGGGTGTATGTGTGTGTGTGTGTACACTAACAGGCGGGCTGATGGCTCAAGAATGCAACCCTTCCACATGTTGTCTGTAGCTGGACACGCAGAGCGGCAGAGGAGCGCAGCGCGCCAGAGCGAGAGCGCACGGGAACCTGGAGAGCAGAGCGCACACTCTTCTCATTTTTCTCATCTCCTCATTTTAAAAAGCTGCAGTTTAACTTATTTATATTTTTTCCCCATCCTTTGGTGTATTTGGAGTTTTTTTTCTTGATAAAGAGCATGCCGGTTCCTCTTCATTTGACCGATTTTACTTGAGGTTATAGGAGTTTAAAAAACAAACAAAAACAAACAAACAAACAAACAAAAAAATGGAGACGTTTACAATACAAGACATGCTCATTAATTCAACCGACCTCAACAAGATTCTGTGCAATTTCGGGATCAGGAATCTCTCGGAGTGCGAGAGGGAACAGGAGTCGTCACCCGAACCTCAAGGTAAAGTGAAATGACTAATTCGTTTTTTTTTTGTAATTAAAAGTCATTTAGACTTCACCTAATCCAATATAAGATTATTTTTTAATTCAGTGACACCGTATTCATGTTAGTCATTCATTTCAGACAAATCCGTTTGACTCAAGCTTGCGCCGGAGGAGACTCCGCTCTGGGCATTTTTCTTGAGTCAGTGCGCATTACGCACACGGCTCAGGTCTCCCACAGAGACACTCCGCTGTATCTTAGTTGTGACACATGAAGTATGTTATCACTGAGGGCTAGTTCTGTATATGTCAAGTGAATGGAACTAGCGTATGCTTCAAGGACACAAAGTAGAGGAGACGTTTTTGAGTATGATCCAAGACGCCAAGGGAATTCCATGTAGTCCTTCTGCCCTCTGTAGTAACACAACAAAAGATAAAAAATGCGGACACTGGACGTTGGTTGCTGCGTGTGAATCACTGGTTTATGAATATTGGAGCTTGTTTTTCTTCTTCTTTTGCTTCAGGTGAGAGTAGAGGGGGGTGAGTCAGTTTTACGAATGACATTTGAATGTGTGCACCCATGTGTCTCCTCACGCTGTGTCTCACTCAGACATCAACCAGACAGTGCGGATCGTCCTCTACAGCCTCATCTTCCTCCTCAGCGTCCTGGGCAACGGCCTCATCATCACCGTGCTGGTGAGGAACAAGCGCATGAGGACCGTCACCAACCTGTTCCTGCTGTCGCTGTCCGTCAGCGACCTGATGGTCTCCCTGGTGTGCATCCCCTTCACCCTCATCCCCAACCTCATGAGGGACTTCATCTTCGGCATCGGGATATGCAAGCTGGTCATGTATTTCATGGGTAGGTGGACGCGTGAGCGCGGCCTTTTCAGCTCAGCTCATCTGTATTCTATAGGTTATTAAATACTGCGGCAAACACTTTTAATTGAGACGAGTCTTGGATGTTATTCAGGCTAGCTGGAACCCAATGACTGAATTTCTTCATGTTTAAATTATGTTCATATATTTATTTATTTTTTTCGTTGTCTCAGTAATTGCCCTGTTCATCAGCTAGAGGATAATTGAAGTCATCTGGGGCTGTGCAAGGTTCATTTTCCCGCCTGTTCAGATGCTCCTGGAGGTTTAATGAGCTTGAGCTATAAACAGCCAAAGGAGACATGTGGTGTCAGAATGCGCAGGTTTACCTGAAGGCATATGTGCAGCACAATTATTATTTATTTTTTTAAATTATTTTTTCATTTCCAGTTATTTGGCTTGTGATTTTTCTTTGCAGGGTACTGTTGACTAATCTATCAGAGGCCTGATTTGCGAATAATTACAGGGTTTGTCGGCAGGCTTGAGAAATGAAGTTTAGATCCCTAACAGCTTATGTCAACAAAGCTCCTGCGCCCAAAAAAAAAAAAAAAAAAAAAAAAAAAATGGCTCGAGTTCAATATTTGACGTTTTCTATTTCGCAAGGATGAAATTTTCACCTTTACACATTGTTTGGAAACTAAACTTTTGCATAGCAATGGGTGAATTTTTAAATGAGATGCAATTTTTTTAATAATTACACATTAATGAGGTTGTTCTTAAAGCCTGAAGGAGAACAGATTCTTTTTTTTAATTTTTTTTTTTTACTAAACTTTACAGGCACACTGTCATACTGTTACTGATGTACCAAAAATAGACGGCTAACCCAAAAAGTCTTGCTTTTAGTTAAGATAACATTCAGCTACAATCTTGCCCACCTCTGGAGGAGCAGAGCTGCCAAAATGAAACATAAAGAAATCAAAATGCGTGATTAAATAAATATCTTAACACGGCACAGACTTATAATATGTGTATAAATAGGCACTTCTGTTTCAATTTGTATCTGTGTGTATATAATTCATTTTGCATATTAATGTGTCTTTGTATCCGTATTTTTCCCCCAAAATTAATTATTTCTGTTACATTTCTTAATGTGTCTCTGTTTCTTAAAGGGACCGGTATTATAAGGTGTGTCATGGTTCCTTGGTAAACCACACTTGCGCTTTCTTTCATTTTGTTTTCTCCCTGTTACAGTTGTCATTGGAGCTTCCTGTATTTGTATTTCCTATCTGTGTCTGATGATAGAAAGTGTCACACTAATTCTACATACCTTTATTTGTGGGGAGGAATGTTTGCGGTGTAGTGGAAAGAGCTTTTATTTCAATCACAAAATTTAGAGAAAAGTCCCACTTTGAAGCAATAAAAAATGTAAAGCTTCTCTGAATTATTCTTTACCGTGAACCATATTAAATGAAGGATTCCAAGTGCTTTACTGAAGCAATTCAAAGGAAAGTTTTTATCGTCACAGTAACAAACAACTATTCATTCAGTTACCTTTTTCATCAAATACCCTTTTCACTTTATTAAGACACAGAACAGCTCTTTCTGCGTGTCACTTTGTTTCCTTGTTACATTTGTTTTTATATCAGCATATTAAGTCCTCCATACAGACGGACAAAAGACGCTTTAATGCGTTCAGGGACGTGAATCAGCTCTCCCCTGGCTTTAATTTGCTCCTGATTATGTTACATTCCCTCAGGTTTCTTCTTCTACCCATCAGAAAGTCCCCGCTAGTAGCTCCGTGATAAGGTGCAGCCATAATCGATGCCACACATGATACAAATACTTCATTTTTTATCCAATTACAGGCCGGCTAGGAAATGTGATTTTCATTTTTCTCCTAACTTCCTGTCGCTCCATTTGGCCGCTCGCTGGGATCAGAGTGCTGTCCCCCAGGATTATTGCATCATTTGTCCGTGCGTTTATCTGTTTACGTGTCGCTGTTCTCGGATCGGGCAGAGCTATAATTTGAATGTATTTATAGCTGTTCTTGTTATTCTTACTGAGTGTGTTAACGCTGATCTGGTAGCGCGGGGCGTGCTGGGTTGGTGCTCGGCAGTTAAATCTAATGTGACAAAATATTAATGTGTCACAGCGTAATGAACATTACAGGGAACGCGGCGGCATGTTGTGAGGATTTTAAACATTCTGGAAGTTAAAAATTCTCACGGGACAAAAAAAAAAAAAAGATTGATGCTTGATCAAATAAGATCACCATCACTAGAGGGACTTTTGATTAAATATGAAGTGACAACACAGGGCGCAATTGGCGTAGCATAAATAAACTAGCTTGTCTTTGTTAAAGAGTTAAAATAGACCAAATCAACATCAGTAACGCTTAAAATTTAACATACTGTATCGTATTTGTTTAATTCGTACAAGCGGAAAAACAACTAATTGTGGTTTTACATGTAGCATTAAAGCTAAGCTAGCGATCCAAGCTTTACTACACATTTACTGTACATACAGTCCTCTTGTACAATCAATACCGTTGACATTTATGCACGGTAAATGTGAAATTACAGCCTGCAGCTAGTTAAGTTAGCTTGACCACCATACATAGACCCACAATTTGAGTTTTATATTTGAGTTTTTGTAGCTACATAATGAACAAACATGATGTAACCAAGCGGTGAACAAGCTAACGGGAAGACATCAAAAACTGTAGTTCCTAAAACGGGCATATTAGGCTCAGCTCTACATTAAAATGTCTCTGGCCCTTCGAGATAATTTACCTATTCACGACAACAGTATTCAAATATGTATTTACAAAAAAAACACTGCTTCAATTGCAACTCAAGTCCCACCTCTTGAAGCATTTTCAAATTAGCTGGAAGTTAGGCGGAGGCAGGCACTGCCATGATGCCGACGGCCGGACACACCCACACTGAGCTTCAAACTGCTCTGACTTCTTGGGTGCAATACTGGGTATACCTTGCCAAACATGTGACACGTTATTTATTCCAAGATACCTCTGGACAAGCTAGCTCTTTTCCTGTATTTTATGCTAACGGTCCACCAGCTATGGCGTCATTATTGCAGCAAACAGTTCATTCCAAACAGGCATTCCTCTAAAGTTGCCGTCGATCTATTTTTGTGTTTTCTGGTGTGTGTAGGTGTCTCAGTAAGTGTTTCCACCTTCAATCTGGTGGCCATCTCTCTGGAGCGCTACAGTGCCATTTGCAACCCGCTGACCTCCAGGGTGTGGCAGACGAAGTCCCACGCCGCCAAGGTCATCACCGCCACCTGGGTGGCGTCCTTCATACTGATGCTGCCCTACCCCATCTCCAGCACCCTGAAGCCCTTCACCCGCCTCAACAACAGCACCGGGCACATGTGCCGCCTGGTGTGGCCCAACGACACCATCCAGCAGTCCTGGTGAGCAGAAAACAAGCACATCAGGGAGCATTATCACCCTCGCTGCCCAGGCTGGGTGTCTTCACACTCACCTGAACTTAGACTGTGAGGAAACAAAAGAAGCCCATTTCTATTTTCACATGGGGACTGTATTGATTTTCTCAGCCTGGTGCTGTTGAGGAGAGGCAGCCACTTCTCCCAAATCTGACACAAATCTGGCCCTTCAAAGTAGAAGAATTTAAAAACAGCAAAAATATACAATGAAGAATGTAAACTACATTATTAGGAAGAGATAAGACGCCACAGAATTCATGTTTGGGTTCAGGTTTCTGATCCATGAAACAGTTTGTCTGTTGTGTTTCTTACTCGCTTAAACCTGTTCTTTCAGGTATGTGTCTTTGTTGTTGCTGCTCTTCCTGATCCCTGGGATCGTCATGATGACGGCCTACGGACTCATCTCCTTGGAGCTTTACCGAGGCATTAAGTTTGAGCTGTCCAGCAGGAAATCTAGAGGTATGGTTTTACATCTGGTATATGGTCCAAACGTTACATGGAGTTCTTAGCAAACGTGACTCAAAAAATGGCAAAAAAGGCTTTTCCTTGGAACTATTTTCACAGCACAACACAGCACAGCAAACATTAGGCACATGATGGTGTGATTTGGATTGGTTTAAAATATGCTGAGTTGCACATGTAAATTTGATTTAAGGAGCGTGCCATTAAGAGCAACAATGTGAGTCAGTTACAGTCCCCTCAAAGTATTGGAACAGCAAGGCAAATTCCCTTGTTTTTGTTGTTTACCGAAGACATTTGGGTTTAAGATCAAAAGATGAGTATGAGACAAGAGTTCAGAATGTCAGCTTTTATTTCCTGGTATTTATATCTTGATGTGTTAAACAACTTAGGACATATCACTGTTTGCATTACACCACAGTATTTTTAGGTGAGCAAAAGTAATGGAACACATAATCTTAAAGTAAATAACCTGCCTCAAGCCTGCGATCCATCGCCATCACCAAACTGTTGCATTCTTCATTTGTGATACTGTTCCAGTCTTTTACCGCAGCTTGTTTCAGTTCTTGTTTGTTTCGGGGGGTTTCTGCCTCCAGTCTCCTCTTCAGGAGGTGAAATGCATGCTCCATTGGGTTAAGGTCAGGTGACTGACTTGGCCAGTCTAAAACCTTCCACTTTTTTCCCCTGATGAAGTTTGTTCATCAGGGGTGGTTTGTTGGTGGTGTGCTTTGGGTCATTGTCCTGCTGCATGATAAAATTCCTCCAAATGTTCAAAAGACAAAATGTTTCTGTACACTTCTGCTGTTCCCATCATCAGTTGCATCATCAGTAAATATTAATGAGCCTGTTCCAGAAGCAGCCATGCACCATGACATTACCTCCACCACGCTTCGCAGCTGAGCTTGTATGCTTCAGATCATAAGCAGTTCCTTTCATTCTCCACACTTTGGTCTTTCCATCACTTTAGTAGAGATAAATCTTGGTCTCATCAGTCCATAAGTTTTCTTCGAACAGTGGATTGTGATACTTTCACCCCTGCACTGTGGAGGTCATTGGTGATGTCACTTACTGATGATTTGGGGTTTTTCTTTGCAGATCTCACAATATTTCTGTCATCAACTAATGTTGCTTTCCTTGGCCGACCTGTTGGACGTCTGTTGCTCAATACACCACTAGTTTCTTTCTTAATCAGGACATTCCAAATTGTTGAGCTTGCTATGCCCAATGTTTGTCCAATGGGTCTGATTGAGTTTCCTTCTTTTCTCAGATGAAAATAGCTTGCTTTTCTCCCATAGACAGCTCTCTGGACTTCATGTTGGTTTATACTCTTTAACAAGAAACGCAAACTTCATAGGTTTCGACCCAGGCCAAAACGTAGACTAGTCATGCAGAGATATTTAATGTTTGAACAATCAACCTTAAAGATAACACCTGGTCAACAAGAAACACCTGTCAGTCACATGTTCCAATAGTTTTGCTCACTTGAAAAATGGGTGGATTCAAACTAACGGTGGGATGTCCCGAGTTGTTTAACACATCAAGATATAAATACCAGGGAATACAAGCTCACATTCTGAACTGTTGTCTCATACTCATCTTTTGATCTTAAACCCAAATGTCTTCAATGAACAACAAAAACAAGGGAATTTGCCTTGCAGTTCCAATACGTTTGAAGGGGACTGTATGTACTTAATAGTGTTTGGACAAGGAGGAACAAAGCACTCAGGCTTGGTTACACAAACTTGTTGGGTACATTTATTAAGTTTTTTAGCATGGATTTTTATTTAATTTTTTCAGAAATAAACCAAAAAAGAAAAATGTCACCAGATTCATCCCTTTAATGGGACCACTTTGTAATGTGACTTGGTTTTTGGATGTCTACCTTGTCTAGGCCCTGACAGATGCCTACGTTTACTAGCCCTTAAGAGATGTCTACCTTGTCTAGGTCTTGACAAATGCCAACTTTTTCGAGATTTTGACACATTCCTACCGTCTCTAGGTCTTGACACATGCAAACTCTTTCTAGGTCCTGATAGATTTCTACCCTCTCTAGGTCTTGACACATGCATACTCTGTCTAGTCCCTGACAGATGTCTACCTTGTCTAGGTCTTGAGAGATGCCTTCCCTTTCTAGGCCTGGACAGATGTCTACTTTGTCTAGGTCATGACACAAGCAAACACTTTCTAAGTCTTGACAGATTTTTACCGTCTAGGTCTTGACACATGCCTACCATGACTAGGTCTTGACACTTGCCAACTTTTTCTAGATCGTGACACAAGCCTACCCTCTCTAGATCTTGACACATGCCTACTCTGTCTAATCCCTGACAGATGTCTACCTTGTCTAGGTCTTGAGAGATGCCTACTCTGTCTAGGTCCTGACGCATGCAAAGTCTTCCTATGTCCGGATAGATTTCTACCCTCTCTAGGTCTTGACACATGCGTACCCTGTCAGGCCCTGACAGATGTCTACCTTGTCTAGGTCATGACACAAGCAAACTCTTTCTAAGTCTTGACAGATTATTACCGTCTAGGTCCTGACACATGCCTACTCTGTCTAGGCCCTGACAGATGTCTACCTTGTCTAGGTCCTGACACATGCAAAGTCTTCCTATGTCCCGATAGATTTCTACCCTCTCTAGGTCTTGACACATGTGTACCCTGTCAGGCCCTGACAGATGTCTACCTTGTCTAGGTCATGACACAAGCAAACTCTTTCTAAGTCTTGACAGATTATTACCGTCTAGGTCCTGACACATGCCTACCATGACTAGGTCTTGACACTTGCCAACTTTTTCTAGATCGTGACACAAGCCTACCCTCTCTAGGTCTTGACACATGCCTACCGTGTCTATGTCCTGACAGAAGCTTACCTTGTCTAGGTCTTGACACATGCCAGTTTTTTCTAGTTTTTCACACATGCTTACCTTTTCTAGGCCTTGAAAATCAGCAAAGATTTTGACTTTCAGCACAAAAATGAACTTTCTTTTCATATCCTCTTCCCTGACAGACAGACAGTCCAGCTGTGGCAGCATCAAGCCGGGCGATAGTGATGGCTGTTATCTGCAACCCTCCAAGAAGAAGAGCGTGCCAGTTAATGCCAGCAAACCTGCAGACAGCAGCAAACCCATGGTGGGCCGCGTGTGTGGCGCCAACTCTACTTCCAACCTGATGGCTAAGAAGCGCGTGATCCGCATGCTGCTGGTTATTGTCTTTCTGTTTTTCCTGTGCTGGACTCCCGTCTTCGTGGTCAATGCGTGGCAGGCTTTCGACCGGCGCTCCGCCTACCGCCTGACCGGTGCGCCCATCTCCTTCATCCACCTGCTGTCCTACACATCCGCCTGCGTCAACCCCATCATTTACTGCTTCATGAACAAGCGCTTTCGCCAGGGCATGCTGGCCACCTTCACCTGCTGCAGCTGCTTCAAGAAGAGCAGCGGAAGGAGCAGCAGCCTGGGGAAGTCGGCTGGAAGCAGGACGACTAAAGCGGAAACTGTCAGATCGAGAACAGAAGCGAAGGCCCCTGAGCAGAATGGTCATACCCCGCCAAGCGGAGCCAGCACACGCTTCACCTACACAGGCATCCGAGCATCAGCGTGGAGCGAGCTGACGTAACCTGGACTGATATGTTTGCGTGTAAGAGTGCTGGCCAGAGTGCCAACACACGAGAGGAATCTGTGGTGTGTCGTGTTAACGTAAAGCCCTCACAGTGCTTATAGGACTAGTTTATGAGCAGCTATGTTGCTTTAGCTCAGAGTACAACATGAGTGCAGCATTTATGGCCGTGGAGCAGAAGTGGTGTACATTTGGTGCTGTCACAGCAGATTAACATGGCCTAGTGTTTCCTTAATGCTTGCAGCGTCAGAGTGGCTGACTGGTGCCTGATTATATTAAGCTTCAGGGGCCAAAAGTCTGACAGAGAAAGGGAGTGACAACCTATTAGTGTCCAACATATAACCCGCTTTGAACGCATTTCATATTGCGTATGAAAATGTGCATCAGTTTTCAGAATTGGCCAAAAAGAGCAAAAGAAGCAACAGCGATTTCTCACTTCATCATCTTCTGATGCTTTAAACTTTGAGGTCCATTTAGTGTGTGACATAAAGATTCGAGGTCTCCCGGTTAAATTGTCAAAGAATCAAGTTTAAAACTAGCTAACGTGCCCTTCAAGTTCCCAAGAAGCGAGAAAATGCGATGTGAGAAAAGCTCCTGCAACCGCTCTGTAGTAGGCCCTGTATATTTTGTCTTATCTCCTTCTAGTGAGGCAGCCATTGCTTTCCAGTCATCTTTGCAAGGCGTGAAAATGAGTTACGAGACTTCTGAAACTTTCTGGACTTGTTGAACTGTCTTGCTGTGGTAGAGGAGCCCCGCGTAAACTCTCAGCTGTAATCTTTTCTTAAACAAGTAGTTTGACCTGGAGTGGTTCGAGAGCTGGGGGGTACTTTTCGCTTGTGTAATTAGCTTAACTTTTACGCTCGGATGTGCTAACTGCCTTTCAGCTGTAGCTCTGACATTTATGCAGGAAAGACATGCGTATACTCCAAAATGTCAAAGTAAAAAAATCAACTGTTTTGAAATGCACAAATTCAAACCAAAACGTATAAACATGTCGTTGTTTCTCTCTCATCGTGGAGCCGTTCTCTTAGCGGCTATCTTAGCATAAAAGCCAAGTGTGACGAACAGTTTCTCAGACACTGTTTTTGTGCAGCAAACTCTCACCCTAGTAAACAGGACTTTATTTGTCAAGCTCAGGAGCGGCTGCCTCAAAACAAAAACCATTACCTACCCCTGCGCAAATAGTCCTGCTCTCGTCCTTGACCCACTGTGAGTATATGTGTACACCTAAGGGGCATACTGTAGCGCTGTTTGTACTATGGGAACTGGATAGGCCTTATCGTTGGGACTTAAAACACCTGGAGCGCCTCTTCAAAGAGCGAACTGCCGGCTCTACCCGCCCGATTTCCACGGATTCCTTACTGTTAAATATAGCAGCATTGATGTAGCAACTTATCCCCATTGTATTACAGTCTCCTTGTTAACAACAGTGTTTTTTAAATTCTTTTATGTATGAAGGAAGCGAGTTTTGAAGAATCTTTGGACAAATAATTGAATGTATAAATATGATCTGGGTGTGGCTCTGTGCACAAGGATACGTGGTGCACTCTTGCAAATCGATGACTAATTTACCGATGACTTACCATTAAGACTCGGGGGAAGAAGAACCCGGAGCTTTTAAGAGGGGAATCTGTGGCGACGTCCTCGCAGACATAAGAGCTCGATTTGGGCTCGGCCGATGCCCTCATCCCGCAAAGCACCGGAAGACGATGTTTACCTGTGACTGGAAAGGAGAAAAAAAAAAGAAAAGAAAAAAAGGAAAAATGTCTCAGATTACCTACGATTATTCAACATTTATAAATGTACTTGCTTGAGCTTCAGACGACAATTAAAAATCGTACACAAAGTAAGATTTTATATCACTTTTTTATTTGTCATTTTTATGCCAATATTGCAAGTTTTTTTTCCACTTTTTTTCTTCTTTTAATGACATACAGATTTGAGCATGATCTGGAGCTGCAATATGTACAAAAACAAACTAACGTATGTTATCAAAAAAAAAAAAAAAAAACAACAAACAAAAAAAAGAACAAAAAACCGTCCCCTTTGTTTTGACGTTATTGCTAAATGTTACAAACGGCACAGGTTTTTCTACCATCAGCAACCCTTTGAGCACTGAGTATACTACCACAATGACACCTCTGCTTACCATTTACTAGAATAATACACAGATACAGTGAGAAAAGTGAGAGACAGTGAAAGGACGCGAAGGAGAGGAGGGGGGAAAATGACGAGAAAAGAAGAGTGATCCAGGCTGCAGCGAAGCTAAGCGTGAAGGGCTGCGTGTTAACAAAAAAAAAAAAAAAGAAAAGAAGAAGGCGAGAAAATTTCAAATGTACACACACACACAAGAAAAAAATAAATCGTAAAAAACGCGACAAAGAGCGAGGATGAAGTGAGAATAGAAAGGTTAGCGCTCTGTAGTGCAAACAGCCAAATAGTCTTAAGGAGAAGTAAGGCTGAGTGCGACAGAGAAGGGCTCCACACTCCTTTTTTTTTTTTCTTATTTGTTTAAAGCTGCCTCTCACTCTGCCCTGTTTTGTTTAGCAGTGCATGAAAACTACATTATAAAAGACATTTGGCATATTAGAGGATACATACATTGTTCAGAGCTCATTATAAAACAAACACAAGAACAGCTGCTTTTGGAGGTGTAAAACAACCAGACACACAAAGAGAATAGTAATGATGGCGTTCTTTTTTTTCTCTCTCTCTCTCCCTCTCAAAGCTTTATCGCCCGAGTTAATACAGCGTGCACCTTTACGAAGGCATGTAACATTTTTATTGATTTTTTTTTTTTTCATTTTTGTGTTTTTTGACCCCTTTTGACAGTTTCATCCCCACATGTTCTGCATCCTCCCCCGTCCCTTAAAACCGCCTTAAAAGAGAAACGTAAGCCAGCTCGGATTGTCAAGGCGACACATTTATTTTGAAGAGCATGCATCACCCACCCACCCCCGCGCGTTTGTGTCGGTTTGTGACGAAGCCGCTCCATCCGGCGGGAAGAGACGAGCCGGGGGGGCGGGGGATGGTTCGGCCTAAAGAGGCGACATGTAAACAAAAAGGAAAAGACCCCTAAAAATATCCAAGCTTGAGGGGAACGGATGGAGGGATGAGGGGAGGGGGGGGGAAAGTGTGACGCTAATGCAGAGGCTGTGTTAAAAAACTGGCTGAATTTAGAGCTAGAAGACGTAGAAAAAACATTAAAAATCTACAGTTAAGATTCTGTGAGCTCCATCCTGCAGAGTAAAGGGTTCAGGTTGACCCGCAGCTCGAAGAAGCGCCGATATTTTTTTATCCGTTTATTTATTCATTTGGATGCTACACCGCCGCTCGCAGCACCTTCAGCTCCTCCGCGGGTTCCGGGACGCACAGGAAGTGGCCTCTTTTAAAAAGAAAATATAAAATAACAGGCCGACCTAGGCAGCAAGGGCAATAATGCACTTTTTCTTTTTTTCTTTTTCGACATAAGACAAGGGGAAACTTTGTACCAATAATTTAAAAAATATCAATATTACAATATAAAACATTTAACATTAATGACAAACAGAAGGGCAAAGATGGCGAAACGGGGGCACAACTTTATCTCTTTTCCACCGAAACGGGGCAAATCCTCTTTTTTTTTAGTTCCTATTTTTGCGTGTGAGAAAGTTTCGAGATACTTCATCAAGCAGACATTCAAGTTCTTTTTTGTTGTTGTTGTTGTTGTCGTTTTGTGTTCCCCAGAAGTGTATACAGTCGCACTGTAACACCAATAATCACACGTATTGCCTCTGAATGTTCGTCCACGGTTATCGGGGTCCTGGTGGAAGACAGATTTTTCTTTTTTTTTTTCTTAAAAGACGGTTTGTTTTCTTGGAGAGGAGATTGAAATGGAGCGAGTCTGACTCAATATTCCATTACACACACACGAACAAACAAACAAACAAACAAACAAACGCACGCGCGCGCACACACACACAGATTTGCTGGCTGGTGAACTAGTGCTCAGGCGGACAAGATACGACGAAATGACCTGTACAATATTGCTGTTATGTTCGGAAAAACGCACACATTTTTCGAAGAAACGCACACTTAGAAGGCCTTTATACTCCTACAGGAGACGCGGTCGCCACGGACGCGTGCGAGGACGCTGGGAAGGAAGAAGGCCGAGCGGAGCTTTTTTTTGCGGCGCTCGTCAGACGTTGTACCAAAAGAGAGATGGGGGTGGCGCGCACCGCAACGAGAATAAAAAAAACAAAAAAACAAAAAAAAAGAAACAAACAAAAGGGTTATAATTGTACTTGTACACCAAGGATGGAGGAGAACCCCTCAGAAGGCTGCTTTGCATGTAAAGGTGGTTCTAGAGGCGCAGCCGCGATAAGAAGTCGACAATCTTATCGGGTTCTTCCGAGGTGAGTAAACAGCAGTTAAAAAATGTCTTTTGTTTTGTTTTTTTGAGTGCGTGTGTAATTGAAGTTTTCAGTAAGGCCACATCAAATTGAAAAGTTTTTTCGTTTTTTTTTTTTTTTTTTTTGGAAAAAGATAAATGCCAGCAGAACTACAGCACACACTGGAAGACACCCGGCTAGGTGCGCTCTCCGACGTTCACTATTCGACACGTTAGCGGTGACCGATGCGGATATGTGACGGGTTTGTACGCGGTAAGAATATACAGTACTAAGGCTATCCTTTACGTCGACGACTACGCTCGTTACATTAGTCTGGAAATGGCGAACTGACTCGTTTTTCGTAACCATGGAAGTCTAGTTATTTATTTTTTTTTTGTTTTTTGTTTTTTTTGTTCTGCAAACGTTGCTATGGCTCCACGTGAGATGTACTGATGCGTATACTTTCCAGGAGACTTAGCGCACATAGAGTATTGCAGGCAAGGCAGAGGCGTTGCTTAAAGCTTTTCTTTTTAAAGACTTCATAAAAACCAAAGATAAAAAATAGGCCCTCTGAGGTTATTCCCCAATTTTTTTAAAAAAACGAACAAACGAACAAACAAAGGGAAAAAAAAAACAACCTTCGCTTATGTAAATAAACAACCCAGACTTCAGATTTTTTTTTTTTTTTTCCCCCCTAACAGAAGAAGTATCAAAAGAAATCAATCTGAAAAGCAGGCGTTTGTAGTAAGGTCACAATAACATACAGGTTGGGATTTTGGACCTCAAAAAAGGGGGGAAAACAAAGCCCAAAGCTCAGAGGAAGAATAGAAACTATTTGGTAACAAAAGTGTACTATATGTTTAATACAAAAAAGGTATGGAGAAAAATGTACCTTTACTAAAGCTTATACAAGATCCTTGGTCCATAAAAACTATGTTATCGTCACGTTTTATGTGTGTCCCTCGGCATCCTCGCGCTCCCTCCAACAACAATACATCCGTCGGGATCCCGCGAAACGAACGCAAAACGACACGGAAACAAAAAAAGGGAGAATCGGGAAACGAGTGGTGGGAGGCGAAGGGCGGCGCAAAAAAAAAAAAAAAAAATTCGGCTTTCCTTCCAAATTTTCTTTCTTTCGGATTTTTTTTTGTTTTTTTTCGTGTGTTGTGCACGGTGGATGTATTGTTGTTGTGGTGGTTTCCCGTTCTCACAGCTGTAGAAAGGTGCTGGTGCTCTGAGCCTGCGGGAACTTCACTCATTCCAAACACCAGGGCTGGATAGGCAGGTCCCTAAAGTAACCACAGGAGAGGAGGGGGGGAGGGGGAGGAGGGTGAGGGGGGCGCGTCAAGGAGCACTTTTTTTTTTATTCCCGTCGGCTGACGACTTTGCCATGTCACTCCTTCAAGATTTCCCCCGCGTCGGCTCCCACGTCCCGCCGGTTCATCCACGTCAGCTTCTTTGTATCCAAAAATTAATACGCAGCACTTTAGAGTGAGTCAGTTTTTTTGTTTATTTCCTATAGTCTTTATATACCTTATGGTATATTTGCTCTCAAGGCATACTGTATGAGTGGCCCCCGGTGTGCGTTAGGAGACCACGGCCGCGGCGGTGGAGGATGAGGATGTGACTCCCGCGTTGGAGGTGCTGTTGGGGCCGTAGACGGCGGAGCCGGGCTCCTGGCCGATGCCGCCGCCCCCGCCTCCGCCGCCGCCGCCGCCGCTGCTGAGCAGGCTGGAGTTCCCGGCCCGCAGGATGGCCCCGGCGGCGCTGCAGTGCGGCCTGGGCCCGGGCTCCGGCGTGTAGGTGAAGGTCAGTGTGGTGGAGTAGATGATGCCGTCGTTCCGCACCAGCGTGACGGGCACCTGGACGGGCTGCCGCACCCAGCGCCAGCCCTCGCGGAACGCCGAGATGTCGGGCACCACGCACAGCATGCTCTCCGCGCACCTGCACACGCAAACACACGGGACAACGTTACAGCCGGCGGGTCTGAACCAGTTCCTGTCACAACCCATGTTACAATCGAGGGACAAAAATGTCCTCTTCAAAACCACCTTAAAAATCTTTTAATCCACTTCAGCACTAATCATAAATACAAAAAACTCTTTATTTGCCAGTGATGCTTCACAAATTGATCATAAAAAAAGCACAAAACTGGAAAGTGGGTTTTTCTTGGGGGGATTATTAGAGATGAACATGTCAGTGATTAGCAGCAACATTGACTTTGATGGATTTTTATTTTTTTTGTAGTAGCTGATTCAAAAAATGAATTAAAACCCACTGAAATCCATTGAAACCGCTTCTGCTGCTGCTGCTGCACTTTGGCTTTTTTCTGCTTCTGTCTTTCATGTTAATAAGATGGAAAAAAATGTGTTTATTTCTTTGAGGAACATTGGTTTGGTTTTGTAGATTAAGACGCCTGTTATTTATTTACATCACGTCTTGGGTTTTATCTCACGAGATGTAAAGTCGAAGTGGCTGTTCGGAAACATTTGAACTGAAACTATTCAATGAATCTGCTTTGCTTCGGAGAGTTGTCTGATTTCCAGCCACTGACCAACCAGGACCCTGACAAAACTCACTGTAACAGTCCAAATATGGACGGCGACGTCTCAGTGTCTTAAAGTCCACCGTCACAGTGGGAGGATGTTTGGGTTTGAGAAAGGGCGAAGTTTTCCCTGTTTAAAAATTCCAATTAGTTTCAGAATTGTTATTTTTTTTTGGTATCCCTCAAAGCAGCAGCCACCGTATAAAAATTTTAAATGATCCTGGCTGACAAAGAGCCACGTCGTCATCATCTCCACCTTTGTGCTCCACTGAGGTAGCTACGGACTCCACCATGTCTCCAGCTTAACGCTTGGTGGGTGGCACTAGTAAACACATAAAAACTAATCACTCTGTAAAACTCGACATGACAGAGGAAAAACTAAGGAGAAGGGTTTTACTAGAGGGCTGCGCTGTAGCATGACGGCTTTTAAACACTCAGAGTAGCTGCACTGAGGAAGAATGAGCAGAATCCACCATATGTTCAGGTGACGTAACGAGAGATGAACCGGTGACGCTGAGTATTTGTGTCTTTACGCGTCTGCTGTATCTGCAGCATCAGGTCTGAAAAGTGCTTTTTTGAAAGCCTTTACAATGCTAATCAGACCCACCTGTACATGGTCTCGGCCTCGACGTCTCCGAACCAGACCCGCAGATTTGGAGTGAAGTTCTGTCCCGTCAGCTCCAGCATGGCCACGTCCCCGCCACCGTTTAGCTGCAGGTCGACAAGGTAACCGAGTTAAACGAAAACTAAAGAAATCCGCACTGTGCCGAGGTGTCCCGTCCCGTCTCCTCTGCGTACCTGTAAGCTCTCTACCACAGGCACGGGGGTGACGGGGGAGTGGACGGGGCCCATGCCCTCGTAGAAAGTGTATTCAGCCTTGTCTGTGCTGATGATTGTCCAGGAGGCGCCGTCGTTGATCATCTCCTTGTTTGGTTCCTTTGGGCATGGAGTGGCCTGGGAGGAGAGGACGAGGGAGACACGAGGTATTTTTAGGATTATTCACACCCCGCTCAAAGATGTTCTTGTCTCTGTCTAATGCCGTGATCCTCAATCAGAGGGCGACATGACTGTGAAATGATGTGCAGAGATTACAGAGACACTGACTTGAAACTGGATGATCCTTTCTTGGGAAAGGCACAGGTACATGCGCTCCGTGTCCTTCAGGTAGAAGGCACACTTGTGGAGCTGAGAGACGGGGTCGTCCGCGTCCAGCAGCGCCGTCTGCTTGTCCACCTTCCTGATGATCTGGAAGGAAGAGACGGAGAGAGAGAGAGAGGGCTTAGGACGGATGGATGGATGGAGGAGAGGACGGAGGAACGGGACAGGCAGGGAGAGTGGAGAAGAAGAAATCTGAAAGAATTTAGCAATATAAAGTCAGGCGGACACAAGGAAAAGAAAAAACCTAACGGTGCAGGAAGAGCACGGAAGAAAGATGATCTGAGGAAAAATGAGATGAGCTGCTTACTCACAACATGAGTTATTGTACGACTAGATAGGAAACTGCAGGAAAACGTGCTCGGATTCAAAGCGTCTGTTTTATCTCATGTCCGTTTGAATTCACTTATTTTCTGTCTTGATTTACAACTCACATTCATCTCCATTAAAGAACCATGATATGCTAACGTAGCTTAGAACAGTTATTCTCAACCGGGGCTCCGCAGACCCCTAGTGGTCTGAGGCGCAATTGCAAGGGGTCCGTAAAAATAAACATTTTTGTTTTTGTTTTTTTTAAAAAAGGGTTAGTTTACTCAAATAAAACTGAGACTTTTATCTACCTAAACTACATTTCTCTAATTATATCTGTTTCACAGGTGTAATTTACTGTGTTTTATTAAGAAATCTTGCTCCTGGTTGCGTTGCACTGATGCTGTTAATACAAACTTAACATGATCTGCATCCATTTCAAATTATGAGTTTCCTGCTGTTTCAGTGGGCGTTCACCATTCACATCTTAATAATGATCTTATTGTGAAACAAGGTGTTGTGGGAAACTCATTAACTTTCATGTTCAGGTTAGCACTTGAAATTAAGCTAATGTTTGATAGGGGAGGTCGTCAGCGTAGATCAAAAATATGCAGGGGGTCCAGGACCCAAAAAGGTTCAGAAACACTGGCTTAGAATAAAGACTGAAGTAAAGGGTAAAGATGGAGGACCCTGAACGTTTCATTTCATGTCTGATGCTTATATTAGACTAATATTACCACCGACAACAACAACAAAAAAAGGTTGTACTATTCCTTTAAATTCTCCCCATTTGCTTGTAATTTCATTTCCCCGGCCTCTCTACTGGGCTCATTGATTTTGTTTCCCCATATGAAGTAGTGTGATTGTTACCAGTCTGGGCAGGGCCATGCCGGTGACAGAGCACACCAGCTTGACTGTCTGGCCGTAGTGGATGTAACCGTCTCTCACAGTGAACTCCTCTCCTTCTGACTCCTCGTCGTCCACTGGGAACACAAGAAAACAGCGGCGTCAGCTCTCCGGCCGGCCGGCCTCCCACCAGCTTCGGTTTTCGTACGCTAAAAGCCCACGTTTCAATCAATCGGCCGCTTTCTTTGTCTGCGCCGAAGCAGCCGTGTTATTACTGCGACGCGGCGTGGGGTTTGAAATGAACAGAGGGACGTGAAGGGAGGGTGACAAGCTGTCAAATAACCACACACACTTCACACGATGCAATGAAAACTTGAAAACTTCACGGAGACTCACGGAGGTGGATGTAAAAAGCGCCCCACTGCTGGGAGCTGGCGTGGAAGTTGCCGCCCTCCACGTGTAGGTAGCGCGTGCTGACGGTTTGGGACCGCAGTCGGTTGAATAGCGCCACCTTGGTCCCCGACGCGATGCACACTGAGGACAGAGACGACACAGATGCTGGAATGTTACAT